>NW_027363826.1:0-439805 GCF_046119375.1 Phyllobates terribilis | reverse complement strand
TGTGGATCTGTGAGGATATTATATTATATGTGGGTCTGTGAGGACATTATATTATATGTGGGTCTGTGGGGACATTATATTATATGTGGGTCTGTGAGGACATTATATTATATGTAGGATCCTGTGAGGATATTATATTATATGTGGGTCTGTGAGGACATTATATTATATGTGGTCTGTGGGGATATTATATATATGTGGGTCTGTGAGGACATTATATTATATGTGGGTCTGTGGGGACATTAATTATATGTGGGTCTGTGGTGACATTATATTATATGTGGGTCTGTGAGGACATTATATTATATGTGGGTCTGTGGTGACATTATATTATATGTGGGTCCTGTGAGGACATTATATTATATGTGGGTCTGTGGTGACATTATATTATATGTGGGTCTGTGAGGACATTATATTATATGTGGGTCTGTGGGGACATTATATTATATGTGGGTCTGTGAGGACATTATATTATATGTGGGTCTGTGGGGACATTATATTATATGTGGGTCTGTGGTAATATTATATTATATTTGGGTCTGTGGTGACATTATATTATATGTGGGTCTGTGGGGACATTATATTATATGTGGGTCTGTGAGGACATTATATTATATGTGGGTCTGTGGGGACATTATATTATATGTGGGTCTGTGGGACATTATATTATATGTGGGTCTGTGAGGACATTATATTATATTTGGGTCTGTGGTTACATTATATTATATGTGGGTCTGTGAGGACATTATATTATATGTGGGTCTGTGGGGACATTATATTATATGTGGGTCTGTGAGGACATTATATTATATGTGGGTCTGTGGGACATTATATTATATGTGGGTCTGTGGGGACATTATATTATATGTGGGTCTGTGAGGACATTATATTATATGTGGGTCTGTGGTAATATTATATTATATGTGGGTCTGTGGTGACATATTATATGTGGGTCTGTGGGACATTATATTATATGTGGGTCTGTGGGGACATTATATTATATGTGGGTCTGTGGGGACATTATATTATATGTGGGTCTGTGGTAATATTATATTATATTTGGGTCTGTGGTGACATTATATTATATGTGGGTCTGTGGGGACATTATATTATATGTGGGTCTGTGGGGACATTATATTATATGTGGGTCTGTGGGGACATTATATTATATGTGGGTCTGTGGTAATATTATATTATATTTGGGTCTGTGGTGACATTATATTATATGTGGGTCTGTGGGGACATTATATTATATGTGGGTCTGTGGGAACATTATATTATATGTGGGTCTTTGGTGACATTATATTATATGTGGGTCTGTGGGGACATTATATTATATGTGGGTCTGTGAGGACATTATATTATATGTGGGTCTGTGGTGACATTATATTATATGTGGGTCTGTGGGGACATTATATTATATGTGGGTCTGTGGTAATATTATATTATATGTGGGTCTGTGGGGACATTATATTATATGTGGGTCTGTGGGGACATTATATTATATGTGGGTCTGTGGGGACATTATATTATATGTGGGTCTGTGAGGACATTATATTATATGTGGGTCTGTGGTAATATTATATTATATGTGGGTCTGTGGTGACATTATATTATATGTGGGTCTGTGGGACATTATATTATATGTGGGTCTGTGGGGACATTATATTATATGTGGGTCTGTGGGGACATTATATTATATGTGGGTCTGTGGGGACATTATATTATATGTGGGTCTGTGAGGACATTATATTATATGTGGGTCTGTGAGGACATTATATTATATGTGGGTCTGTGAGGACATTATATTATATGTGGGTCTGTGGGGACATTATATTATATGTGGGTCTGTGGGGTCATTATATTATATGTGGGTCTGTGGTGACATTATATTATATGTGGGTCTGTGGGGACATTATATTATATGTGGGTCTGTGGGGACATTATATTATATGTGGGTCTGTGGGGACATTATATTATATGTGGGTCTGTGAGGACATTATATTATATGTGGGTCTGTGGTAATATTATATTATATGTGGGTCTGTGGTGACATTATATTATATGTGGGTCTGTGAGGACATTATATTATATGTGGGTCTGTGAGGACATTATATTATATGTGGGTCTGTGAGGACATTATATTATATGTGGGTCTGTGGGGACATTATATTATATGTGGGTCTGTGGGGACATTATATTATATGTGGGTCTGTGAGGACATTATATTATATGTGGGTCTGTGAGGACATTATATTATATGTGGGTCTGTGAGGACATTATATTATATGTGGGTCTGTGAGGACATTATATTATATGTGGGTCTGTGGGGACATTATATTATATGTGGGTCTGTGAGGACATTATATTATATGTGGGTCTGTGAGGACATTATATTATATTTGGGTCTGTGGCAGGGGTGGGCAATTAATTTTGCCAGGGGCCGCATGAGAAATTGGGATGGTTTTAGAGGGCCGGACTAATATAATTAACTCCGTTCTAGCAATACTGTATATATACATATGCTATCTTTTCATAAACAAACAGTATGTTAAACAATGCAAAGATTTAAAATACAATGAAAATACGGAGGACCTAATTACATCATTATTTAATGATAAGATGTTGAACTGCAACCAGCTTGTGATTGTTCACTTTAGAAAATTATATTATATTTGGGTCTGTGGGTACATTATATTATATGTGGGTCTGTGGGTACATTATATTATATGTGGGTCTGTGGGGACATTATATTATATGTGGGTCTGTGAGGACATTATATTATATGTGGGTCTGTGGGGACATTATATTATATGTGGGTCTGTGAGGACATTATATTATATGTGTGTCTGTGGGGACATTATATTATATTTGGGTCTGTGGGTACATTATATTATATGTGGGTCTGTGAGGACATTATATTATATGTGGGTCTGTGGGGACATTATATTATATGTGGGTCTGTGAGGACATTATATTATATGTGTGTCTGTGGGGACATTATATTATATTTGGGTCTGTGGGTACATTATATTATATGTGGGTCTGTGAGGACATTATATTATATGTGGGTCTGTGAAGACATTATATTATATGTGGGTCTGTGAGGACATTATATTATATGTGGATCTGTGAAGATATTATATTATATGTGGGTCTGTGAGGACATTATATTATATATGGGTCTTTGAGGATATTATATTATATGTGGGTCTGTGAGGACATTATATTATATGTGGGTCTGTGAGGACATTATATTATATGTGGGTCTGTGAGGACATTATATTATATGTGGGTCTGTGAGGACATTATATTATATGTGGGTCAGTGCGGACATTATATTATATGTGGGTCTGTGAGGACATTATATTATATGTGGGACTGTGGGGACATTATATTATATGTGGGTCTGTGGGAACATTATATTATATGTGGGTCTGTGGGGACATTATATTATATGTGGATCTGTGGGGACAATATATTTATATGTGGAACTGTGGGACGTTATATTATATGTGGGGCTGTGGGGACATTATATTATATGTGGGACTCTGGGACATTATATTATATGTGGGTCTGTGAGGACATTATATTATATGTGGGTCTGTGAGGACATTATATTATATGTGGGTCTGTGAGGACATTATATTATATGTGGGTCTGTGAGGACATTATATTATATGTGGGTCTGTGGGACATTATATTATATGTGGGTCTGTGAGGACATTATATTATATGTGGGTCTGTGAGGGCATTATATTATATGTGGGTCTGTGGGGACATTATATTATATGTGGGTCTGTGGGAACATTATATTATATGTGGGTCTGTGGGGACATTATATTATATGTGGATCTGTGGGATCATTACATTATATGTGGGTCTGGCGTAACATCATATTATATGTGGGTCTGTGGGAACCTTATATTATATGTGGGTCTGTGGTAACATTATATTATATGTGGGTCTGTGTAACATTATATTATATATGGGTCTATGGGGTCATTACATTATATGTGGGTCT
Source organism: Phyllobates terribilis (assembly GCF_046119375.1). Classification (NCBI taxonomy): domain Eukaryota; kingdom Metazoa; phylum Chordata; class Amphibia; order Anura; family Dendrobatidae; genus Phyllobates; species Phyllobates terribilis. The sequence continues at coordinate 435,781 of NW_027363826.1, read as the reverse complement.
GGGGTAACATTATATTATATGTGGGTCTGTGGGAACATTATATTATATGTGGATCTGTGGGGTCATTACATTATATGCGGGTCTGGGGTAACATTATATTATATGTGGGTCTGTGGGAACATTATATTATATGTGGGTCTGTGGTAACATTATATTATATGTGGGTCTGTGGTAACATATTATATATGGGTCTATGGGGTCATTACATTATATGTGGGTCTGGGATAACATTATATTATATGTGGGTCTGTGGGAACATTATATTATATGTGGGTCTGTGGGGTCATTACATTATATGTGGGTCTGGGATAACATTATATTATATGTGGGTCTGTGGTAACATTATATTATATATGGGTCTGTGGGGTCATTACATTATATGTGGGTCTGGGATAACATTATATTATATGTGGGTCTGTGGGAACATTATATTATATGTGGTCTGAGGTAACTAGTGTTGAGCGATACCTTCCGATATCGGGAAATATCGGATCGGATTGGATCGGACCGATACCGAAAAAGTATCGGATATCGCCGATTCCGATACCGGAAACCAATGCAAGTCAATGGGACAGAAATATCGGAATGAAAATAAACCCTTTCTTTCCTTGTAGGTTAATTCTACATGAAGGAAAACAACTAAGAATAATGTAGAATGTATTGGGGGAGGTGGGGGAGACAATAAAGGCATAGAGGTTTAGCCCAATCAAATGGAATAGCAGGAATTAATATTTTTTTTAAGACGTTCTGAGTTACGGAAATATTGACTATGTTAAGTATTTTTATATTTTGTCAGATATTTATGTTTCACTACTTCCATGCTCTTCACCTTCTTTTTTACTTCTCCCACACTTTCTCCTTCATCATCCTCAGCATCTTTTTCATCCACTTCTTCTTCACCTTCTTCATCTTCTTCTTCTTCACCTTCTTCGTATTATTCTTTTTTTTTACATTCTTCATATTCTACTTCTTCATCTTCTTCATATTCTTCTTCTTCATCATATTCTTATTTGTGACAGGCATTCCTGTAGCTGTTATCTATAAAAGGTTGGACATTACTAGTGTTGAGCCACCCCCGTAGTGTTCGGGTTCGGTTCGGTTCGTCGAACACCGGGATGTTCGAGGAACTGTTCGTCGAACTGTTCGTCGAACACCTTAGAACACCGTCGAACACCGTTAAAACCAATGGCAGGCAAACAAAAACACATAGAAACACATAGAAAACACCTGCAAAGGTGTCCAAAAGCTGACAAACTGCTCAGAAGACACTCTCTTTAAAAAAGCCGGCCGGCAAATTCAGCAGCGGCATACACCGGTACCCGACAATTTAGACAAGAAGGAATAGAGCATCACACATAGATTAGATAGATAGAAACATGTCAGTCACACATATAAGAAGCACAGTGACAGTGTTGGTTACTGCACTTGTCATTTAGTGTAAAGGATTTATTAAAAAAAATATTAGTGTTTTCATGCACCGTCTCTTTAAAAAAGCCGGCCGGCAATTCAGCATCTGTACCCGACAATTTAGAACAGAAAGAATAGAGCTTCACACATAGATTAGATAGATAGAAACATGTCAGTCACATATATAATAAGTACAGTGAGAGTGTTGCTTACTGTACTTGTCATTTAGTGTAAAGGATTTATTTAAAAAAATAATAGTGTTTTCATGCACTGTCTCTTTAAAAAAGACGGCCGGCAATTCAGCAGCGGTACCCGACAATTTAGAACAGAAAGATAGAGCATCACACATAGATTAGATAGATAGAAACATGTCAGTCACATATATATGAAGTACAGTGATAGTGTTGGTTACTGTACTTGTCATTTAGTATTAAAATAAAGGATTTATTATTAAAAAAAATTGGCGTGGGGTTCCCCTTAATTTTAGGCTCTAGCGGAGGTTAAGCAGACGGCTGGGGCAGATGTTTGAAGCCTGGGAAGGGGGTAATACCCACGGAGCTTCCCAGGCTACTAATATCAGCCCCCAGCTGAATACATAGCCTTTACTAGCTATTAAAATGGGGGACCCCCCAAAAAAAATGACGTGGGGTCCCCCCTAATTTAATAGCTAGCAAAGGCTAGGCAGACAGCTGGGGGCTGATATTAATAGCCCAGGAAGGGAGCCATGAATATTGGCCCCCTCCCAGGCTAGAAACACCAGCCGTCAGCCGCCCCAGAAATGGCGCATTCATAGGATGCGCCAATTCTGGCACTTAGCCTCGCTCTTCCACGCTGCCCTGGTGCGGTGGCAGGGGGTAATAGGGTTGGGGTTGATGTCAGCTTATAATGCCAGCTGACATCAAGCCCAGGTTAGTAATGGAGAGGCGTCTATAAGACACCCCCATTACTAACCCCATAGTCAAAGTTAAAAAAAAACACAAACACCCAGAATAAAGTCCTTTAATTGAAATAAAGACACAATCCTTTATTGTTCTAAATTAAACCATACTTACCATCACGCCCATTCCAGCTGAAGCCAACGATCTCCTGCAATAAAAGAAAAATAATAAAGCAACCTCATCCTTACCTTTCCATGGTTCCCACGACAGCTTCAGCTCTGCTACATCGAGATGACAGGCTGGACCGCAGCAGAACGCTGCCATCCAGCCTGTCATCCCGCAGACACTGAGAAGCGCAGGCTTGCTTGCGCTGCTCAGCGTCTCTCTGTGACGACATCCAGATGAGCCGAGTTCATGTCCAATGAACTCGGCTCACCTCATGCACGTCACTGACAGCGTGGGAAAATTCTCACGCTGAAGCGCTGATTGCAGGAGAATTTTCCCACGCTGTCAGTGACGTGCAGGAGGTGAGCTGAGTTCATTGGACATGAGCTCACCTCATGCACATCACTGACAGCGTGGGAGAATTCTCCTGCACTCAGCACTTCAGCGTGAGAATTTTCCCACGCTGTCAGTGACGTGCATGAGGTGAGCCGAGTTCATTGGACATGACCTCGGCTCATCTGGATGCCGTCACAGCGAGACAATGTGGAGCGCAAGCAAGCCTGCGCTTCTCAGTGTCTGCGGGATGACAGACTGGATGGCAGCGTTCTGCTGCGGTCCAGCCAGTCATCTCGATGTAGCAGAGCTGAAGCTGTCGTGGGAACCATGGAAAGGTAAGGATGAGGTTGGTTTATTATTTTTCTTTTATTGCAGGAGATCGTTGGCTTCAGCTGGAATGGGTGTGATGGTAAGTATGGTTTAATTTAGAACAATAAAGAATTGTGTCTTTATTTCAATTAAAGGACTTTATTCTGGGTGTTGTGTTTTTTTTAAATACTTTACTAGAAATTCATGGCGGTCATGTCTAATACTGGCGTGACCCCATGAATTTTGGGCTTGGGGCCAGCTGATAATACCAAGCTGGCCCTAACCCCTTTATTACCCAGTGAGCCACCGCACCAGGGCCCTGGATGAGTTGGGTACAGCGCCAGAAGATGGCGCTTCTATGAACGCGCCATTTTCCGGGGTGGCTGCGGACTGCAATTTGTAGCGGGGGGGGGGGCCCAGAAAGCTTGGGCCTCCCTGCGCTGCAGATTCCAGCCCCCAGCTGCCTAGTTGTACCTGGCTGGACACAAAAATAGGGCGAAGCCCCACGTACTTTTTTTTTAATTATTTCATGAAATTCATGAAATAATTAAGAAAAAAAGGCCTTCCCTATATTGTTGTGTCCGGCCAGGTACAAATAGGCAGCTGGTGGTTGGGGGCAGCCCGTTCCTGCCTGCTGTACCTGGCTGGACACAAATATAGTGCGAAGCCCCACTTCAATTTTTTTTAATTATTTCATGAAATTCATGAAATAATTAAGAAAAAAAGGGCTTCCCTATATTGTTGTGTCCGGCCAGGTACAAATAGGCAGCTGGTGGATGGGGGCAGCCCGTTCCTGCCTGCTGTACCTGGCTGGACACAAATATAGTGCGAAGCCCCACTTCAATTTTTTTTAATTATTTCATGAAATTCATGAAATAATTAAGAAAAAAAGGGCTTCCCTATATTGTTGTGTCCGGCCAGGTACAAATAGGCAGCTGGTGGATGGGGGCAGCCCGTTCCTGCCTGCTGTACCTGGCTGGACACAAATATAGTGCGAAGCCCAACTTCAATTTTTTTAAATTATTTCAGGAAATTCATGAAATAATTTAAAAAAAATTGACGTGGGGCTTCGCACTATATTTGTGTCCAGCCAGGTACAGCAGGCAGGAACGGGCTGCCCCCAACCACCAGCTGCCTATTTGTACCTGGCCGGACACAACAATATAGGGAAGCCCTTTTTTTCTTAATTATTTCATGAAATAATTTAAAGAAAATTGACGTGGGGCTTCGCCCTGTTTTTGTGTCCAGCCAGGTACAACTAGGCAGCTGGGGGCTGGAATCCGCAGCGCAGGGAGGCCCAAGCTTTCTGGGCCACCCCCGCTGCAAATTGCAGTCCGCAGCCACCCCGGAAAATGGCGCGTTCATAGAAGCGCCATCTTCTGGCGCTGTACCCAACTCATCCAGGGCCCTGATGCGGTGGCTCACTGGGTAATAAAGGGGTTAGGGCCAGCTTGGCATTATCAGCTGGCCCCAAGCCCGAAATTCATGGGGTCACGCCAATATTAGACATGACCACCATGAATTTCTAGTAAAGTATTTAAAAAAAACACAACACCCAGAAAAAAGTCCTTTAATTGAAATAAACACACAATTCTTTATTGTTCTAAATTAAACCATACTTACCATCACGCCCATTCCAGCTGAAGCCAACGATCTCCTGAAATAAAAGAAAAATAATAAAGCAACATCATCCTTACCTTTCCATGGTTCCCATGACAGCTTCAGCTCTGCTACATCGAGATGACAGGCTGGACCGCAGCAGAACGCTGCCATCCAGCTTGTCATCCCGCAGACACTGAGAAGCGCAGGCATGCTTGCGCTCCTCAGTGTCTCTCTGTGAGGGCATCCAGATGAGCCGAGTTAATGTCCAATGAACTCGGCTCACCTCATGCACGTCACTGACAGCGTGGGAAAATTCTCCTGCACTCAGCGCTTCAGCGTGGGAGAATTCTCACACTGAAGCGCTGAGTGCAGGAGAATTCTCCCACGCTGTCAGTGACGTGCAGGAGGTGAGCTGAGTTCATTGGACATGAGCTCACCTTATGCACGTCACTGACAGCGTGGGAAAATTCTCCTGCACTCAGCGCTTCAGCGTGGGAGAATTCTCACGCTGAAGCGCTGAGTGCAGGAGAATTCTCCCACGCTGTCAGTGACGTGCAGGAGGTGAGCTGAGTTCATTGGACATGAGCTCACCTTATGCACGTCACTGACAGCGTGGGAGAATTCTCCTGCACTCACCGCTTCAGCGTGGGAGAATTCTCACGCTGAAGCGCTGAGTGCAGGAGAATTTTCCCACGCTGTCAGTGACGTGCATGAGGTGAGCCGAGTTCATTGGACATGAACTCGGCTCATCTGGATGTCGTCACAGAGAGACGCTGAGCAGCGCAAGCAAGCCTGCGCTTCTCAGTGTCTGCGGGATGACAGGCTGGATGGCAGCGTTCTGCTGCGGTCCAGCCTGTCATCTCGATGTAGCAGAGCTGAAGCTGTCGTGGGAACCATGGAAAGGTAAGGATGAGGTTGCTTTGTTATTTTTCTTTTATTGCAGGAGATCGTTGGCTTCAGCTGGAATGGGCGTGACGGTAAGTATGGTTTAATTTAGAACAATAAAGGATTGTGTCTTTATTTCAATTAAAGGACTTTATTCTGGGTGTTTGTGTTTTTTTTAACTTTGACTATGGGGTTAGTAATGGGGGTGTCTTATAGACGCCTCTCCATTACTAACCTGGGCTTGATGTCAGCTGGCATTATAAGCTGACATCAACCCCAACCCTATTACCCCCTGCCACCGCACCAGGGCAGCGTGGAAGAGCGAGGCTAAGTGCCAGAATTGGCGCATCCTATGAATGCGCCATTTCTGGGGCGGCTGACAGCTGGTGTTTCTAGCCTGGGAGGGGGCCAATATTCATGGCTCCCTTCCTGGGCTATTAATATCAGCCCCCAGCTGTCTGCCTAGCCTTTGCTAGCTATTAAATTAGGGGGGACCCCACGTCATTTTTTTTGGGGGGTCCCCCATTTTAATAGCTAGTAAAGGCTATGTATTCAGCTGGGGGCTGATATTAGTAGCCTGGGAAGCTCCGTGGGTATTACCCCCTTCCCAGGCTTCAAACATCTGCCCCAGACGTCTGCTTAACCTCCGCTAGAGCCTAAAATTAAGGGGAACCCCACGCCAATTTTTTTAATAATAAATCCTTTATTTTAATACTAAATGACAAGTACAGTAACCAACACTATCACTGTACTTCATATATATGTGACTGACATGTTTCTATCTATCTAATCTATGTGTGATGCTCTATTCTTTCTGTTATAAATTGTCGGGTACCGCTGCTGAATTGCCGGCCGGCTTTTTTAAAGAGACGGTGCACGAAAACACTAATATTTTTTTTGATAAATCCTTTGCGCTAAATGACAAGTACAGTAAGCAGCACTTTCACTGTACTTCGTATATATGTGGCTGACATGTTTATATCTATCTAATCTATGTGTGAAGCTCTATTCTTTCGGTTCTAAATTGTCGGGTACCGGTGTATGCCGCTGCTGAATTGCCGGCTTTTCATGTTTCACTGTTGGCACTGTTCCCATCGATTTGGGCAATCACTGTAATGCCACAACCACCATGGCTGTGGCATTACAGTGAGTGGCAGACAATCCCTGCATGATTGGTGCTCTAAATAGCGCCAGACATGCACAACACGCTTTTGGTGCACGAACAGTTATCGAACATAACCTCGAACAGCCGAATTTTTTGCAAATCGTTCGGGTTCGTCGAACAACTCGAACACCGCCCAAAACAGCTCGAATTTGAGATTGGCGAACAGTTCTAGTCGAACACCGCTCATCTCTAGACATTACACCTTTCGTTCTGCCCGTCACAAAAGATTTACAACAGGATTTGTCCGCGTTCAGTTTGGCCTGCAGCAGCAGGTCTTTTCCAGGGGCACCACGAGGAGGAACGGACTCACCCCCATACACTGCTTAGTTATCTTCTGCTTATAATTTAGATATTATCTTTTGCTCTGATTTTTAGTCTTATGCTTAATGTTCTTCCGCTTTTTGTTCTGCAGCTTCTTGTATTTCTGCTTCTTGGTTTTCTGTCTCTTGTTCTTCTGTATCTTGGTGCTTGTTTTCTCTTCTTTGTCCTCTTGGTCAACTTCTTCAGGGTCATCTTCTTGGTCTTCTTCGGGGTGGTCTTCAGGGTCGTCGTCTTCGGGGGTCCTCGTCTTCGGGGTCCTCGTCTTCTTCGGGTTGGTCTTCTGGGTCCTCGTCTTCGGGGTGGTCTTCAGGGTCCTCGTCTTCTTCGGGGTGGTCTTCAGGGTCCTCGTCTTCAGGGTCGTCGTCTTCGGGGTCCTCGTCTTCTTAGGGTTGGTCTTCAGGGTCCTCGTCTTCAGCGTCCTCGTCAGGGAGATCCAGAGTGATTACCAAGAACCATTTCAAAAAGCTTGAACTTCGAAATGTAGCAGAAGGTACAAGAAAGCTGAGGAACTACCGAGGACCAGCTGACGGTACTGGAACCCGGATGGGTAGCAGAAGGTACAAGAGCCAATGGAACTGCCGAAGACCAGCTGACGGTACTGGAACTCGGTTACTAAGCAGGAGGTACCTGTGCCAGAAAGCACTACCAAGAACCAGCAGACGTTGGTGGAACTTGGATACCGAGAAGGAGGCACCTAATCCAAAGGCACTGCTGAGAGCCAGCTGACGGTACTGGAACCCGGATGGGTAGTAGAAGGTACAAGAGCAAATGGAACTACCGAGAACCAGCTGGCGGTGCTGGAACCCAGGGTAAATACTAAAAATAGAGTGGAGCCAGAGGTGTAATTGGAGCAAGTCTTAAATCAGTAGTACAGTGGATGTGGACAAAGCAGGAGAATTTGCCGGACACACAGCAGGGGAACAGCTGACGTTACTGAACCCCAATAACACTGGAGCAAGCGTTGACTGTGCAGACGGCACTTCTGAGCAGCAACTAGCGGTATTGGAGCCCAGGGTAAATACTAAAAACAGAGGAGCCAGACGTGTATTTGAAGGAGGTTTTAAATCAGTAGTACAGTCGATGTGGACAAAGCAGGAGAATTTGCCGGACACACAGCTGGGGATCAGCTGACGTTACTGAACCCCAATAACACTGGAGCAAGAGTTGACTGTGCAGACGGCACTTCTGAGCAGCAACTAGCGGTATTGGAGCCCAGGGTAAATACTAAAAACAGAGGAGCCAGAGGTATATTTGGAAGAGGTTTTAAATCAGTAGTACAGTGGATGTGGACAAAGCAGGAGAATTTGCCGGACACACAGCTGGGGATCAGCTGACGTTACTGAACCCCAATAACACTGGAGCAAGCGTTGACTGTGCAGACGGCACTTCCGAGCGCCAACTGGCGGTGTTGGAGCTCAGGGATAATACTGAAAACAGAGGAGCCAGAGTTGTAATTGGAGCAACTTTAAAATCTGTAGTAGTGAGAATGTGGACAGAGCAGGAGAAATTGCCGTCCGCACAGCAGGGGAACAGCTGACGTTACTGAACCCCAATAACATGGCAGCAAGTGTTGACTGTGCAGACGGCACTTCCGAGCGCCAACTGGCGGTGTTGGAGCTCAGGGATAATACTGAAAACAGAGGAGCCAGAGGTGTATTTGGAGGAGGTTTAAATCAGTAGTACAGTAGATGTGGACAGAGCAGGAGAAATTGCCGTCCGCACAGCTGGGGAACAGCTGACGTTACTGAACCCCAATAACATGGCAGCAAGTGTTGACTGTGCAGACGGCACTTCCGAGCGCCAACTGGCGGTGTTGGAGCTCAGGGATAATACTGAAAACAGAGGAGCCAGAGGTGTATTTGGAGGAGGTTTTAAATCAGTAGTACAGTGGATGTGGACAAAGCAGGAGAAATTGCCGTCCGCACAGCAGGGGAACAGCTGACGTTACTGAACCCCAATAACACTGGAGCAAGTGTTGACTGTGCAGACGGCACTTCCGAGCGCCAACTGGCGGTGTTGGAGCTCAGGGATAATACTGAAAACAGAGGAGCCAGAGGTGTAATTGGAGCAACTTTAAAATCTGTAGTAGTGAGAATGTGGACAGAGCAGGAGAAATTGCCGTCCGCACAGCAGGGGAACAGCTGACGTTACTGAACCCCAATAACATGGCAGCAAGTGTTGACTGTGCAGACGGCATTTCCGAGCGCCAACTGGCGGTGTTGGAGCTCAGGGATAATACTGAAAACAGAGGAGCCAGAGGTGTATTTGGAGGAGGTTTTAAATCAGTAGTACAGTGGATGTGGACAGAGCAGGAGGAATTGCCGTCCGCACAGCAGGGGAACAGCTGACGTTACTGAACCCCAATAACACGGCAGCAAGTGTTGACTGTGCAGACGGCACTTCCGAGCGCCAACTGGCGGTGTTGGAGCTCAGGGATAATACTGAAAACAGAGGAGCCAGAGGTGTAATTGGAGCAACTTTAAAATCTATAGTAGTGAGAATGTGGACAGAGCAGGAGAAATTGCCGTCCGCACAGCAGGGGAACAGCTGAAGTTACTGAACCCCAATAACATGGCAGCATGTGTTGACTGTGCAGACAGCACTTCCGAGCGCCAACTGGCGGTGTTGGAGCTCAGGGATAATACTGAAAACAGAGGAGCCAGAGGTGTATTTGGAGGAGGTTTTAAATCAGTAGTACAGTGGATGTGGACAGAGCAGGAGGAATTGCCGTCCGCACAGCAGGGGAACAGCTGACGTTACTGAACCCCAATAACACGGCAGCAAGTGTTGACTGTGCAGACGGCACTTCCGAGCACCAACTGGCGGTGTTGGAGCTCAGGGATAATACTGAAAACAGAGGAGCCAGAGGTGTAATTGGAGAAACTTTAAAATCTGTAGTAGTGAGAATGTGTACAGAGCAGGAGAAATTGCTGTCCGCACAGCAGGGGAACAGCTGACGTTACTGAACCCCAATAACATGGCAGCAAGTGTTGACTGTGCAGACGGGACTTCCGAGCGCCAACTGGCGGTGTTGGAGCTCAGGGATAATACTGAAAACAGAGGAGCCAGAGGTGTATTTGGAGGAGGTTTTAAATCAGTAGTACAGTGGATGTGGACAGAGCAGGAGGAATTGCCGTCCGCACAGCAGGGGAACAGCTGACGTTACTGAACCCCAATAACACGGCAGCAAGTGTTGACTGTGCAGACGGCACTTCCGAGCACCAACTGGCGGTGTTGGAGCTCAGGGATAATACTGAAAACAGAGGAGCCAGAGGTGTAATTGGAGAAACTTTAAAATCTGTAGTAGTGAGAATGTGTACAGAGCAGGAGAAATTGCCGTCCGCACAGCAGGGGAACAGCTGACGTTACTGAACCCCAATAACATGGCAGCAAGTGTTGACTGTGCAGACAGGACTTCCGAGCGCCAACTGGCGGTGTTGGAGCTCAGGGATAATACTGAAAACAGAGGAGCCAGAGGTGTATTTGGAGGAGGTTTTAAATCAGTAGTACAGTGGATGTGGATAGAGCAGGAGGAATTGCCGTCCGCACAGCAGGGGAATAGCTGACGTTACTGAACCCCAATAACACGGCAGCAAGTGTTGACTGTGCAGACGGCACTTCCGAGCGCCAACTGGCGGTGTTGGAGCTCAGGGATAATACTGAAAACAGAGGAGCCAGAGTTGTAATTGGAGCAACTTTAAAATCTGTAGTAGTGAGAATGTGGACAGAGCAGGAGAAATTGCCGTCCGCACAGCAGGGGAACAGCTGACGTTACTGAACCCCAATAACATGGCAGCAAGTGTTGACTGTGCAGACGGCACTTCCGAGCGCCAACTGGCGGTATTGGAGCTCAGGGATAATACTGAAAACAGAGGAGCCAGAGGTGTATTTGGAGGAGGTTTTAAATCAGTAGTACAGTAGATGTGGACAGAGCAGGAGAAATTGCCGTCCGCACAGCTGGGGAACAGCTGACGTTACTGAATCCCAATAACATGGCAGCAAGTGTTGACTGTGCAGACGGCACTTCCGAGCGCCAACTGGCGGTGTTGGAGCTCAGGGATAATACTGAAAACAGAGGAGCCAGAGGTGTATTTGGAGGAGGTTTTAAATCAGTAGTACAGTGGATGTGGACAGAGCAGGAGAAATTGCCGTCCGCACAGCAGGGGAACAGCTGACGTTACCGAACCCCAATAACACGGCAGCAAGTGTTGACTGTGCAGACGGCACTTCCGAGCGCCAACTGGCGGTGTTGTAGCTCAGGGATAATACTGAAAACAGAGGAGCCAGAGGTGTAATTGGAGCAACTTTAAAATCTGTAGTAGTGAGAATGTGGACAGAGCAGGAGAAATTGCCGTCCGCACAGCAGGGGAACAGCTGACGTTACTGAACCCCAATTACATGGCAGCAAGTGTTGACTGTGCAGACGGCATTTCCGAGCGCCAACTGGCGGTGTTGGAGCTCAGGGATAATACTGAAAACAGAGGAGCCAGAGGTGTATTTGGAGGAGGTTTTAAATCAGTAGTACAGTGGATGTGGACAGAGCAGGAGAAATTGCCGTCCGCACAGCAGGGGAACTGCTGACGTTACTGAACCCCAATAACACGGCAGCAAGTGTTGACTGTGCAGACGGCACTTCCGAGCGCCAACTGGCGGTGTTGGAGCTCAGGGATAATACTGAAAACAGAGGAGCCAGAGGTGTAATTGGAGCAACTTTAAAATCTGTAGTAGTGAGAATGTGGACAGAGCAGGAGAAATTGCCGTCCGCACAGCTGGGGAACAGCTAACGTTACCGAACCCCAATAACACGGCAGCAAGTGTTGACTGTGCAGACGGCACTTCCGAGCGCCAACTGGTAGTGTTGGAGCTCAGGGATAATACTGAAAACAGAGGAGCCAGAGGTGTAATTGGAGCAACTTTAAAATCTGTAGTAGTGAGAATGTGGACAGAGCAGGAGAAATTGCCGTCCGCACAGCAGGGGAACAGCTGACGTTACTGAACCCCAATAACACGGCAGCAAGTGTTGACTGTGCAGACGGCACTTCCGAGCGCCAACTGGCGGTGTTGGAGCTCAGGGGTAATACTGAAAACAGAGGAGCCAGAGGTGTAATTGGAGCAACTTTAAAATCTGTAGTAGTGAGAATGTGGACAGAGCAGGAGAAATTGCCGTCCGCGCAGCAGGGGAACAGCTGACGTTACTGAACCCCAATAACACGGCAGCAAGTGTTGACTGTGCAGACGGCACTTCCGAGCGCCAACTGGCGGTGTTGGAGCTCAGGGATAATACTGAAAACAGAGGAGCCAGAGGTGTAATTGGAGCAACTTTAAAATCTGTAGTAGTGAGAATGTGGACAGAGCAGGAGAAATTGCCGTCCGCACAGCAGGGGAACAGCTGACGTTACTGAACCCCAATGACACGGCAGCAAGTGTTGACTGTGCAGACGGCACTTCCGAGCGCCAACTGGCGGTGTTGGAGCTCAGGGATTACAGTTCAGGTGGTAGAAACATGAACAGAACAGGAGACCTGGATACTGTTGCCAACCAATTATTTATTCTGGAAGAGGACTGGCAAATTCATGAGAGATCCAGGCCTTGTTCATTTTGAGAAAAGTAAGCCGGTCAACGTTATCGGAGGATAGTCGCATGCGACGGTCTGTTAGTACACCACCTGCGGCACTAAAGACGCGTTCCGATAATACACTAGCAGCAGGGCAAGCTAGCACCTCCAATGCATACTGACTAAGCTCTGGCCATGTATCCAGCTTACAGACCCAAAACTTGAAGGGAGAAGAGCCGTCTGGGAGTACACTAAGAGGGCAAGACATGTAGTCTGTCACCATCTGACGGAAACGTTGCCTCCTACTGACTGGAGCCGTCTGTGATGGTGTAGACATTTGTGGCGGCGGGGACACAAAACTTTGCCACATTTCGGCCATACTGGTCTTGCCTTGTGCTGAGGCGCTGCTTCTGCTCCCTCTTTGTGCAGAGCTTCCTCCACTGCCTCGACGCACTGAGCTTCTTTGTAAAGCACTAGCAGCACTGCTCTCGGTTGGAATGGAGAACATGATGGAATGCACCAGTGCGTCTTGTTACTCCCGCATTTTACGCTCCCGGTTCAATGGTGTTATGAGGCTTTGTAAGTTGTCCCAGTAGCGAGGATCTAGGAGGGTGGACACCCAATAATCAGCCGTGTTGAGAATGTGGGCGATGCGGCGGTCGTTTCTCAGGCACTGCAGCATGAAATCAACCATGTGCTGCAGACTGCCAACTGGCCAAGAAACGCTGTCCCCTGCTTGAGGCGTGATCTCTGCCTGCTCTGCATCACCCCACCCTCGCTCTAGATACTGACTACTAGAGCATTGTGTACCTCCCTCCTCTGGACAGATGTCTTCCTCATCCATTCACTCCTCCTCATCCTCCTCACAAAGTGTCCCCTGCCTAGGCCTTTGTGAGGAACCACGTTGCGCAGACTGTAGAGAAGCAGATGGCATTTGTGACTCCTCATCCTCCACCTCTTCCAAAACCTCGTCCCTTAGTGCTTGCAGTGTTTTTTCAAGCAGGCAGATAAGGGGGATAGTCATGCTGACTAGTGCATCATCTGCACTCGCCATCCGCGTGGAATAATCGAAGGCACGCAAAACGTGGCAAATGTCCTTCATAGAGGCCCACTCAGTGGTGGTGAAGTGTGAACGGCGCGCACTGCGACTTGTTTGCGCCTGCTGCAGCTGGTACTCCATTACTGCTGCCTGCTGCTCACACAACCTCTCCAACATATGTAACGTTGAATTCCACCTGGTGGGTAGGTCACATATGATGCGATGTTCCGGAAGACGTGATCGGCGCTGCAGAGCTGCAATGCGTGATCTTGCATTGCTGGAACGCCGCAAGTGAGCGCACTCTATGCGGACCTTGTGAAGCAGTGCATCAAGATCCGGATAGTCCCTCAAAAAACTCTGCACGACTAAGTTGAGCACATGTGCCAGACATGGGATGTGAGTGAGGTTGCCTATGCCCAGAGTTGCCACCAGATTTCGGCCATTGTCACACACTACCATGCCTGGCTGGAGATTCGCTGGCACAAACCACACGTCGCTCTGCTGCTTGATGGCATTCCAGAGCTCCTGCGCTGTGTGGCTTCGATTCCCCAAAGAAATTAATTTTAATACGGCCTGTTGACGTTTGGCCACGGCTGTGCTCATATTGGTCACCATAACAGGTAACCGTTCACGGGTCGATGTGGAGGTAGACCGTGACGGCTCCTGCAGCGCTGATTCAGAGGAACTGGAGTATGAGGAGGAGTCAATGTGTACAGACTGGATTCCTGCAATCCTTGGAGTTGGCAGAACACGTACAACGCCACTCTCAAGATCTGTACCCGGCTCCACAACATTTACCCAATGGGCAGTGAGGGAAAGGTATCGTCCCTGTCCATGCTTACTGGTCCACGCATCGGTGGTCAGGTGGACCTTGCTACTGACGGCGTTTTGTAGCGCATGTTTAATTTTTCCCTCCACATGATGTTGCAGGGCAGGGACGGCTTGCCTGCTGAAATAAAAGCGGCTGGGCACGTTGTATTGTGGGACTGCCAATGCCATAAAGTTACGGAATGTGTCAGTCTCCACCAGCCTGACTGATAGCATTTCAAGGGCCAGTAGTTTAGCAATGCCAGCATTCAGAGCCTGTGCTCGGGGGTGGTTTGCCGAGTATGGGCGCCTTTTCTCCCATGCCTGTGCTAATGATGGCTGTAGACTGGCCTGGGAGTGTGAGGATGACTGGGAAAGTGGTGCTGTGGGTGGAATTACACTGTGTCTCTGTACAACAGTGCCAGAGATTCTTCCATGGCGATCCTGTGAGGAAGCCGAACCAGCTGTGTGTGAGCTGGAGGAAGAGGCTACAACACGAGCTGAAGAGGTGGTAGGTGGCGCTGTAGGTTGGCCTAGGTCTTCAGTGTGTTTTTGTAACTCCACCACGTGCTTGGTCCGCACATGTTTCCACATATTTGTGGTATTGAGGTTGCTGACACTTTTCCCTCTTTTCACCTTCTGATTACACAGCCTGCATTTGACAA
The DNA here is from genome assembly GCF_046119375.1 of Phyllobates terribilis. NCBI lineage: Eukaryota > Metazoa > Chordata > Amphibia > Anura > Dendrobatidae > Phyllobates > Phyllobates terribilis. Next base: position 420,648 of record NW_027363826.1, on the reverse strand, counting down.
AGCAAATGTCATCTGCAACTGTGTCAACAAAGGACCAGGCACTGCAAGTCTTGGGAGCGCCCGGTTTGGATTTTGGAAGAGCCATGCTCCTAATGGGTGCCGAAGTGGAGGCTACAGGCAACCAAGTCCTCCCCCTCCCTCTCCCTCCTTTTTGGGCTGTTCGGGGAATCTCTTTCTCAGAGCTGCTCCCACCACCTTCCTGTCCCTCACGCCATGATGGGTCAAGGACCTCATCATCTACACCACCCTCTTCAAACAACTGCTTCTCCTGGGTAGTCTCGACAGCACAGTACACACCAGAAAGTGGCACCTGAGTCTCATCATCAGATGCGTACTGAGGTGTGCTGCTGACCATAGGCACTGGCCCACCCGCCTCTTCAGATTCAGAGAGACAAAACTGTTGCGCATCGCTGCATACTACCTCTTCTTCAAATTCTCGAATTCTGCTTGGCTGGCCCCCTCTTTCCAAGCCAAGAGATTCAGAGAACAGAAGTAGAGATGGCTCCTGTCCAGGGCTCTCTGACTGCCTGGGCAATTTGGCAGGTGGTGAAGAGACAGATGGGTGCTCTTCAGTGCTCAGGACCTGAGAGGATCTGGAACTAATTGAAGTCGATGCATTAGCTGCCATCCATCCGACAACGGCTTCAATTTGGTCCTCCTGCAGCAGTGGGGTACGGCTAGCTCCTACAAAGCTGTGCATAAAGGACTGTTCCCTGGTAAAACTGGGGGATGCTGAATCACTGGTGCCCGCAGCAGGCACAGAATCCCCACGTCCTCTCCCTGCAGGCACAGAATCCTCACGTCCTCTCCCTGCAGAAACTCCACGCCCACGACCACATGCCTTACTCCCTGCCTTCTTCATCTTGGTAGACTGATAAAGATAGGCAGAAAAGTACTAAGGGCTTAGTGTGCTTATTCCTGAACAGCTGCTAACAGGTATAAGAAACACTAATTTTATAAAGTGTTGGCTAGACTTTAATATGAGCTAATGTGGCCTACACAACTGTAAAGTGGAGTGTTTGGTGAACTTTATTTAGGTTTTTTTTGTCACAAAAAGACACTGGATGTGCCTAAAGATGTAATAACGATAGTATCACAAACTTTTTGTAGCTATTACAATGTAGGAAGGTAACCTACAATGCAATAGGTGAGGCTACAAAAAATAGGCTAATACTAATCTGGCTGGGGCTGCAGGGCCCAATGCTGCAGAAAGGCTCCTCTAACTACTCCTATATAGTGTGTTTGGAACCAATTTAGCTGAATACGGATGGAACCACCACACTAATAGGAGATATCAGGAAAAATTATGAATTGGCAAAAAAGGACAATGTATGAGGCAGTGACACACACTGAGTGCACTATAACCAGACGTGGCTGAAGCACACACTACAGGGTGAGCTGCACTCACACACCAGACCTTGCAGACAGCGGTGAACAGTACAGATGCAGAGCACTGTGCACTAGCACTGCAAGACCAAAAAAATTTCTCTATCTACTCCTATATAGTGTGTTTGGGACCAATTTAGCTGAATACGGATGGAACCACCACACTAATAGGAGATATCAGGAAAAATTATGAATTGGCAAAAAAGGACAATGTATGAGGCAGTGACACACACTGAGTGCACTATAACCAGACGTGGCTGAAGCACACACTACGGGGTGAGCTGCACTCACACACCAGACCTTGCAGAAAGCGGTGAACAGCACAGAGAACTGTGCACTAGCACTGCAAGGCACAGCGATTTATAAAGTAGCTTGGGTAAAGCAGAATAGACCAAATAGGTAGCTAAAACTGTCCCTCAGAACAACAGCGTCCTATCCCTAACTGAATTCACAGCAGAGTGAGCTCAAAATGGCGGCGGCTTTTATAGTGCATCATGACATAATTACAGCAGCCAATCACAGCCATGCCATTAGTTAAGATGCCTACATGCCTAACAGGATGTGCCCACACTTCTTAGGATCCTCATTGGCTGAATAAAATGAAAATGGCTCATTGCATTATGGGAACTTCCGATTCCAGTATACGATATTGCAAAAGTATCGGAATTAAGTATCGGAATTCCGATACCGCGAATATCGGCCGATACCCGATATTTCAGTATCGGAATGCTCAACACTAGTGGTAACATTATATTATATGTGGGTCTGTGGTAACATTATATTATATGTGGGTCTGTACGGACATTATAATATATGTGGGTCTGTGGTAACATTATATTATATGTGGGTCTGTGGTAACATTATATTATATGTGGGTCTGTGGGGTCATTATATTATATGTGGGTCTGTGGTAACATTATATTATATGTGGGTCTGTGGGAACATTATATTATATGTGGGTCTGTGGTAACATTATATTATATGTGGGTCTTTGGTGACATTATGTTATATGTGGGTCTGTGAGGACATTATATTATTTATGGGTCTGTGGGAACATTATATTATATGTTGGTCTTTGGTGACATTATATTATATGTGGGTCTGTGGGGTCATTATATTATATGTGGGTCTGTGGGGACATTATATTATATATGGGTCTTTGGGGACATTATATTATATGTGGGTCTGTGAGGACATTATATTATATGTGGGTCTGTGGGGACATTATATTATATGTGGGTCTGTGAGGACATTATATTATATGTGGGTCTATGAGGACATTATATTATATGTGGGTCTGTGGGGACATTATATTTATATGTGGGTCTGTGGGGACATTATATTATATGTGGGTCTGTGGGGACATTATATTATATGTGGGTCTGTGAGGACATTATATTATATGTGGGTCTAAGGACATTATATTATATGTGGGTCTGTGGGGTCATTATATTATATGTGGGTCTGTGAGGACATTATATTATATGTGGGTCTGTGAGGACATTATATTATATGTGGGTCTGTGAGGACATTATATTATATGTGGGTCTGTGGGGACATTATATTATATGTGGGTCTATGAGGACATTATATTATATGTGGGTCTGTGGGTACATTATATTATATGTGGATCTGTAGGGACATTATATTATATGTGGGTCTGTGAGGACATTATATTATATGTGGGTCTGTGAGGACATTATATTATATGTGGGTCTGTGGGGACATTATGTTATATGTGGGTCTGTGGGGACAATATATTATATATGGGTCTGTGAGGACATTATATTATATGTGGGTCTGTGGGGACATTATATTATATGTGGGTCTGTGAGGACATTATATTATATGTGGGTCTGTGGGGACATTATATTATATGTGGGTCTGTGGGACATTATATTATATGTGGGTCTGTGAGGACATTATATTATATGTGGGTCTGTGAGGACATTATATTATATGTGGGTCTGTGGGGACATTATATTATATGTGGGTCTGTGAGGACATTATATTTTATGTGGGTCTGTGAGGACATTATATTATATGTGGGTCTGTGGGGACATTATATTATATGTGGGTCTGTGGGGACATTATATTATATGTGGGTCTGTGAGGACATTATATTATATGTGGGTCTGTGGGGACATTATATTATATGTGGGTCTGTGAGGACATTATATTATATGTGGGTCTAAGGACATTATATTATATGTGGGTCTGTGAGGACATTATATTATATGTGGGTCTGTGAGGACATTATATTATATGTGGGTCTGTGGGTACATTATATTATATGTGGATCTGTAGGGACATTATATCATATGTGGGTCTGTGAAGACTCGTATATTTTATGTGGGTCTGTGGTAACGTTATATTATATGTGGGTCTGTGGGGACATTATATTATATGTGGGTCTGTGGGGACATTATATTATATGTGGGTCTGTGAGGACATTATATTATATGTGGGTCTGTGGGGACATTATATTATATGTGGGTCTGTGAGGACATTATATTATATGTGGGTCTGTGGGGACATTATATTATATGTGGGTCTGTGGGACATTATATTATATGTGGGTCTGTGAGGACATTATATTATATGTGGGTCTGTGGGACATTATATTATATGTGGCTCTGTGGGGACATTATATTATATGTGGGTCTGTGGGACATTATATTATATGTGGCTCTGTGGGGACATTATATTATATGTGGGTCTGTGAGGACATTATATTATATGTGGGTCTGTGGGGACATTATATTATATGTGGGTCTGTGGGACATTATATTATATGTGGGTCTGTGAGGACATTATATTATATGTGGGTCTGTGAGGACATTATATTATATGTGGGTCTGTGGGGACATTATATTATATGTGGGTCTGTGAGGACATTATATTATATGTGGGTCTGTGAGGACATTATATTATATGTGGGTCTGTGGGGACATTATATTATATGTGGGTCTGTGGGGACATTATATTATATGTGGGTCTGTGAGGACATTATATTATATGTGGGTCTGTGGGGACATTATATTATATGTGGGTCTGTGAGGACATTATATTATATGTGGGTCTAAGGACATTATATTATATGTGGGTCTGTGAGGACATTATATTATATGTGGGTCTGTGAGGACATTATATTATATGTGGGTCTGTGGGTACATTATATTATATGTGGATCTGTAGGGACATTATATCATATGTGGGTCTGTGAAGACTCGTATATTTTATGTGGGTCTGTGGTAACGTTATATTATATGTGGGTCTGTGGGGACATTATATTATATGTGGGTCTGTGGGGACATTATATTATATGTGGGTCTGTGGGGACAATATATTATATGTGGGACTGTGGGGACATTATATTATATGTGGGTCTGTGTAACATTATATTATAAGTGGGTCTGAGGGAACATCCTACTAATATTATAAATGCGAAAGTTTGTGAGTATGTATGTTTGTTACTCTTTCACGAAAAAACTACTGGACGGATTTGCATGAAACTTTACAGTAATATAGATTATACATCGGAATAACATATAGGCTACAATTTCTAATGATTTTATGTAATTTTGGTCGTAATATAACGATACATGTCAATTAAGTCGGAAAAAAATCTGGCCTCTGAGAGCTATCTTGGCGTACGCTGCCTAAACCGTTGGAGTTACACAAAGATGATGTACCGTAGAATTGTTTGTCTTGAATAGTTCTAAATAAAAGTCCGCGACAGCTTATATCTACCTTTTATGTGGAAGCCACTATGACCAAAATTGTGAACCATAAATTTAATTAAATTAGATACTATTTTACAATTTTACAATGCACATTTTAGTATATTTATCAAACTTTTTAGTATATTTATCAAACTCTTATATACACACATACACAGGTGATGTTTAAATGGCTGATTTACAGAAGTCAGAAGAGATTGATAATACAATAATTTGCCCATATTGGATCATTGTATAGTGAGGTCACAGTTGCCGCCTGTCCACAGTCAGAATACAGGGGTGATCATATACCGTGGCCAGGTACAAGTGTGGCACAGGGGGTTCACACACGACCCCCAGGGACTGACATTTCCTAGAAACTTTGGCAGCTGTCAGTCATGAGCTCACCCTGATACATTACACTCTGGAAACAGCTGAAGGAGAAGGATAATTTATGACATTTTCTCAGACTTAAAAAAAAAAAAAAAATAGCCCAGAAAACAGCCCATATGTCAGGAACAGGTTACTAGGGAACTACACGTCCCAGCACGGCCTGCCCGCGCCCACAGCCCGGGGGGAGTGTGAGGCTTCCTCCTGCAGGTTGCCCGGCGGCACCGGGCCGTCATTGTCCTCACACAGGGGGTCCCCGCCGCCATTGTCCCTCCACATAACACCGTATAATAAAACATGCGCTCACCTGCGCCAGCTGCTGCAGCCGGGAAAGTTCCGAGCGCCTCACCTGGGCGGAGGGGAAGTGACTCACACACGGGGAGGGGCAGTAACCTGAGCGCGGCTCCATGGAGGATGCACACACTGCAGCCTGACAGCACCGGCAGCAGCGCTACACAAATGGCGTCCTCCCCTCCTGTGTGCAGCACAGCCCTGTGTGTGTGCAGCGCAGCATGTCACCCACAGCACCAGCAGGCTGCTCTCAGCTCCCACAGAGCACTGGGAATGGTTGCTATGGGTAACCGCGCCACAGCTGCTCCTCATAGACCAGTCATATACAACTGATATCGTCTGTACAGCGATCGTAATATAACTAATTAGATTGTTTTAGTATTTTGTTTGAACTTTACTAAGTACCTATTTTGTAATTAGTACTTATAAAAATGCCGCGAAAGCGTAAGTCTAACATTTTGCAAAGCTCTAATAAAGCCCGAGCTATGAAAATAATTAGACGTGATGAGACGTCTCAACAAGCTGAGCAACGAAGGCTTGAGCAGGCGGTGCGTTGTGCGGCACATAGAGCTGCAGAGACTCCAGAACAATCCCAAGCCCGACGTGAACGGAATGCGGAGTTTTTGGCATCTCAACGGGCTGCTGAAACTCAAGAACAGTCCCAAGCCCGACGTGAACAGCATGCGGAGTATCTGGCGTCTCAGCGGGCTGCTGAAACTCCAGAACAGTCCCAAGCTCGACGTCAGCAGCAAGCGACTTACATGGCGTCCCAAAGAGCCACTGAAACTTATGAAATGGCCGAATCTCGCAGACGCACTGTTGCTGAAAGGGCAGCACAGCGACGTCAAACATTTACAAGAAATACATGGATATTGTTTAATAAAGCTGCATTTGAGTATGACGAGACTCTTGATTATGAAACTCACAAGCTTATAAAAATAGAAGCAATGACCATAGATTGCAAATATTGCGGAGCTCTTAACCACTTCGCACCAGAGCCTGTTTTTGCCTTTGTGACCGGGCCAATTTTTTCAATTCTGACCACTGTCACTTTATGAAGCAATTACTCTGGAACGCTTCAACGGATCCCCCTGATTCTGAGATTGTTTTTTCGTGACATATTGTACTTCATGATAGTGGTAAAATTTCTTTGATATCACATGCGTTTATATGTGAAAAAATCGGAAATTTGGCGAAAATTTAGCAATTTTCAAACTTTGAATTTTCATGCCCTTAAATCAGAGAAATATGTCACACAAAATACTTAATAAATAACATTTCCCACATGTCTACTTTACATCAGCACAATTTTGGAACCAAAATTTTTTTTTGTTAGGGAGCTATAAGGGTTAAAAGTTGACCAGCGATTTCTCATTTTTCCAACAAAATTTACAAAAACATTTTTTTAGGGACCACATCATATTTGAAGTCACTTTGAGGGGTCTTTATGACAGAAAATACCCAAAAGTGACACCGTTCTAAAAACTGCACCCCTCAAGGTGCTCAAAACCACATTGAAGAACTTTATTAACCCTTCAGGTGCTTCACAGGAATTTTTGGAATGTGGAAGAAAAAAATTAACATTTTACTTTTTTCACAAAAATGTTGCTTTAGACCCAATTTTTTTTATTTTCACAGGGGTAACAGGAAAAAATGGACCCCAAAATTTTTTGTGCAATTTCTCTTGAGTGTGCTGATACCCCATATGTGAGGGAAAACCACTGTTTGGGCGCACGGCAGGGCTCGGAAATGAAGGAGCGCCATTAGACTTTTTGAATGTAAAATTTGTCTGAATAATTAGCAGACACCATGTTGCGTTTGGAGAGCTCCTGATGTGACTAAACAGTGGAAACCCCCCACAAGTGACACCATTTTGGAAACTAGACCCCTTAGGGAACATATCTAGATGTGTGGTGAGCACCTTGAACCCCAAGGTGCTTCACAGAAGTTTATAATATTGAGCTGTAAAAATAAAATTTTCACATTTTTCCCACAAAAACGTTTTTCATCCCTTAATTTTCCATTATCATAATGGTAATAGGATAAATTGCACCATGAAATTTGTTGTGCAATTTCTCCTGAACACGCCGATACCCCATATGTGGGGGAAAACCACTGTTTGGGCGCACTGCAGGGTTTGGAAGGGAAGGAGCGCCATTTGACTTTTTGAATGTAAAATTTGTCTGAATAATTAGCAGACGCCATGTTGTGTTTGGAGAGCCTCTGATGTTCCTAAACAGTGGAAACCCCCCACAAGTGACACCATTTTGGAAACTAGACCCCGTAGGGAACTTATCTAGATGTGTGGTGAGCACCTTGAACCCCAACGTGCTTCACAGAAGTTTATAATAATCAGCTGTAAAAATAAAATTTTCACATTTTTCCCGCAAAAAACGTTTTTCATCCCTTAATTTTGCATTATCATAAGGGTAATAGGATAAATTGCACCATGAAATTTGTTGTGCAATTTCTCCTGAACATGCCGATACCCCATATGTGGAGGCAAACCACTGTTTGGGTGCACGGCAGGGCTCGGAAGGGAAGGAGCGCCATTTGACTTTTTGAATGTAAAATTTGTTTGAATAATTAGCGGACGCCATGTTGCAATTGGGGAGCCCCTGATGTGCCTAAACAGTGGAAACCCCCCACAAGTGACACCATTTTGGAAACTAGATCCCTTAGGGAACTTATCTAGATATGTGGTGAGCACCTTGCACCCCCAGCTGCTTCACAGAAGTTTATAATATTGAGCCATAAAAATAAAATTTTCACATTTTTCCCACAAAAAATGTTTTCCTTTCCCTAATTTTGTACTATCATAAGGGTAACAGGATAAATTGCACCATGAAATTTGTTGTTCAATTTCTCCTGAACACGCCGATACCCCATATGTGGGGGAAAACCACTGCTTTGGTGTACGGCAGGGTTCGGAAGAGAAAGGAGCGCTATGTTGGCTGGGATAGGCAGCAGACACCGTGTCACATTTGAAGAGTCGCTGACATGCAGAAACAGCAGAAACCCCCACAAGTGACCCCATTTTGTAAACTACACCTCTCAAGGAATTCATCTAGGGAAGTAGTGAGTATTTTTTAATTTTTAAATTTATACCATTGGGCAGTGAAAAAAGCATAATTATATTTTTACCACAAAAAAATGTTTTACCCTCAGATTTTACATTTTCACACAGGGCAATGGGTAAAAATGGTGCCGAAATGTGTCACACAATTTCTTCTAAAAGTGGCAATACCCCATATGTGGCTGTATCGTACCACTCAGCCATATGGCGAGATCTGGGGGGGACAGAGTGCTATTTGACAATTGGAGAACAAATTATTGTAGAATAGGCATTTGGATTTGGGAGCACAAAATTTTTTGAATTTCTTTTGGGGGGCAAGGGCCATTTCGCTTTTCCAGAGCCTTTCTGCTACCAGTAACTTGTAAGTCCCTTATATTTTTAACAGATGACGGACCTGTAATTCAGATGAAACCCCTGCGGGATCCATTCACTGTAATGAGGCAGCAGAGTTACTCTGGACTCCGTCTGGCCTCTGTTTAGCGGTGTCCTTTTTTTCAGAAGTGCACAAAACTGTGGCCAACCGCACTTTTATGCACGCCTAAAACAAATGACACCGTGGGATCACAGGCCAGACGGCATCCACAGTGGCCTATATCTGCCTCATTACAGGGAATCTTCCGTCATGGGTTCCGGCTGAATCACATATTTCAGAGATTTACATGGAAACTCTGGCGTAAGTGCTCAGCGCAGAGCGCAGGATAAATGTGTGCCGAGCCAGATCTTTGGGAGACATAATAAACAAATCAGTAGCAGGTGAAGAATTGGTTTTATTTATTTTTTTACGCCGTTCCTAGTGTGATATAACTGATTAGATTACTTTATTCTTCGGGTCGGTGCAATTACAGAGATACCAGATTTATATCGGGTTTTTATGACTGACAGCTGTCACACACTAAGAGACGCTTTTTTTTTGCAAAATCTAGTTTTTGCATCGCCATATTTTGAGAGCTATAATTTTTCCATATTTCGGCCGACAGAGTCATGTGATGGCTTGTTTTTTGCGGGACGAGTTGACATTTTTATTGGTACCATTTGTGGGTACGTGACATTTTTTGATCGCTTTCTATTCCGTTTTTTTGGGAGGTAAAATTAACAAAAACCAACAATTCAGGAATTGTTTTTTGAGGTTTTTTTTTATGCCGTTCTGCGTGTGGTAAAAGTGATCAGGCAGCGTTATTCTTCGGGTCAGTACGTTTACAGCGATACTACACTTACTGTATTTTTTTTATGTTTTGGCGCTTTTACACAATAAAACAATTTTATAGAAAAAATATTTTTTTTGCATTGCTTTATTCTGAGAGGTATAACTTTTTTATTTTTTGGCTGATTGAGCTGTATAGCGGCTTGATTTTTGTGGAACAAGATGACTTTTTCAGCGGTACCATTTCTATTTCCATTTTGCTTTTTGATCGCATTTTTTTCCACTTTTTGTTTGGCGATATGAGGAAAAAGCATAGTTTTTTGCTCCGTTTTTTATTTATTTTTATTACGGTGTACACATAAGGAGTTAATTAGTGTGACAGTTTTATAGCTCGGGTTGTTTCGGACGCGGCAATACCAAATATGTGTACTTTTTTTATTTTTGCATAACTATATGGATTTATCGGTTTAATATTTTATTTATTTATTTTTATTTATTTTGTATTTTTTTTTAACAGTTTCAAAACATTTTTTTTTACTTTTTTTTACATTTTTACTTAGTCCCTGTATGGGACATTAATTTTTATTTTTCTGATCCCTGATCTCATGTAATGTAATAGACATATATTACATTATATGAGATCTTCACTGACTGTTTCACAGTCTCCTGTCTGGCATCAGCTACAGGCTGAAGCCAGACAGGAAGGACACCATATATGGCAGAGCTGGAGGCGGTCATGTGACCTCCAGCTGCCATAGCAACGCCAGGTCCTGAAAGCAATCAAGGGGTCGTCGGAGAGGTAAGTGGACGACCCCCTCTCCTCCTGCTGTCTCCTATATGCCGCGATCACTATAGATCGCAGCATATAGAAGACAGCAAAGGGTTAACATCACTGGGACCTGATCTAATCAGATCCCGATGATGTTCCCTGTCAGAGCTAACGCTCTGCACCGCTCTCACAGCGCTTGCAGGACCCAGGGGGTCCTGAGCACTGCGAGACCACCCACCGTTTTTAAACGTCCGCGCTGCACAGAGCCCAGGCAGCGCGGACGTTTATCTACAGTAGGCGGTCGGGAAGCGGTTAAGTGGAAAGAGGAAGCAGCAGGTATGTGTTGTTTGGGCGGGAAAGTAGCTCTTCCTTATATAGACGAGCCAGTTCAACCTTTAAAAGAGCTTATCTCTAATGAAACTGATGAATCTCGCCTTTTTCTAAATAATATAAGAAAATACAACATGTGCTTTCATATGACGTCTTCTGGAGCAGATCAAATTGTCTCAATGCCAGGGTTTTGCCCGACCTTTACAATACAAGTATACCACCGTATCGGTTCTTTAATTCCTATGTCCATTTCGCAACCACAATTTTTACAAGTTTATTTCATAGGTGACGAAGAAGAACAAATCAACAGGCGTACTGAGTGCGTGCAAAGCGTAGATAGAAACATAGTTAAAAAATTACAACGAGTACTTCACAACCACAACATTTTGGTGCATGAATTTAAAACGGCTAGAGACAGAATGATCAATGACGATCATTTCAAAGTAGTGATTCACCCAGACCGTGTACCACGTGGTCAACATGAGAGACGATTCAATGCCCCTACTACAAATGAAATAGCTGCTGTAATAGTTAGTAGCGAACAAACTATGTCTCGGGACATCGTTGTGCAGCCGCGCGATGGCATGCTCACTATGATTCCCGATACACATAGATTCTATGACGCTCTCGAGTACCCAATAATTTTTTGGAAAGGACAAGAGGGGTACATTGATATTCCTCAGATAAATCCAATTACCAAACAAGCAATGCCAAGCAAAAAGGTGTCCTGCAAAGATTTTTATGCCTTTCACTTGATGGTCCGTCGCAGCGATTTTAATTTGATGCTTAAGTGTAGGCTCCTACTTCATCAGTTTCTGGTCGACATGTATGTAAAGATGGAAAGTGAGCGCTTAAGGTTCATTTCTTTAAATAAAAAAAAACTGCGCGCAGAAAATTAAATTCACTTGCAAGATGCAATAAGAAATGATGCGGATTTGGATCCAAATAACTTAGGTCAGATGGTGATTCTCCCGTCATCATTTGTAAATAGCCCGAGATACCTACACGAATATACACAAGATGCGTTCACATACGTACGTAATTATGGGAGGCATGATTTATTTATTACAATGACTTGCAACCCCGCTTGGCCAGAAATCACCAAAGAGCTTATGGCTGGTCAAAATTCAACGGACAGACATGACTTAACAGCCGGAGTATTTAGAATAAAAGTACAGAAGTTGGTAGCTCTACTTACAAAAGGTAACATATTTGGTGATATGCAATGCTTCATGTACTCGATCGAGTGGCAAAAGCGAGGTTTGCCTCATGTGCACTTACTGCTGTGGTTAAAGGAAAAATTGCATCCGAACCAAATTGACGAAATCATATGTGCTGAGATACCAAACCCAGAAACTGATCAAAAGCTCTATGATACAGTGACAAAGAATATGATTCACGGGCCATGTGGTACATTCAATTCTTCATCGCCATGCATGAAGGAAGGAAAATGTACCAAAAAATATCCGAGGAAGCTTTTAAAAGATACTCAAACCAATGACAAAGGTTATCCTTTGTACAGGCGCAGAGCACCAGAGAATGATGGACGCACGACGATTATAAAAACCCGTAGAGGAACACAGGAAATATTGGTGGACAATAGCTGGGTGGTCCCATATTCTCCACTCTTATCAAAAAATGTTAATTCTCATTTAAATGTAGAGTTCTGTAATACGGTACAGGCGATAAAATATATTTGTAAATATATTAATAAGGGTAGCGACCAGGCTATTTTTAACATCCGCCAGCAAGGGAATGTTAACATTGACCCAAGAGATGAGGTGCAGACCTTTAGAACCGGCCGATATGTTAGTAGTAACGAAGCAGAGTGGCGGATCTTAGGTCTGCCTCTGCACGAGAGACACCCAACCGTCACTCATCTCGCGATTCATTTACCCAATGGCGAGAGGGTTTACTTTACGGAAAATAATTTTAGAGAGAGATTAGAAGCACCACCTAAAACTACACTAACTGCATTTTTCCTGTTGTGCCAAAGTGATACGTTTGCAAAAACATTACATTGACGTGCCTCGCTACTATACTTGGAATGTGGCACGGAAGCAATGGAAACGTCATTTACAAGGAACACCTGTCGATGGTTGGCCAGGTGTGAAGGCAGGAGACGCTCTAGGTCGCATTTACACGGTGCACGTTAGCAATTTTGAATGTTATTGCTTGCGTATGCTGCTGAATGTAATAAGGGGTCCAACCAACTTCTCGGATTTAAAAACATTTGAAGGTCAAGAACTTGCAACTTTTCGGCAGGTGTGTGAGAAGATGGGGTTGTTGGAAGATGATAACCACTGGGAAATCAAAGAGAGATTTATCACAAAATAGTAGGACGAGTTGAGAATGGTGAAGGCGGACTTTTTTTCCTTGATGCCCCGGGTGGTACAGGAAAAACTTTCTTGCTTAATTTACTTTTAGCAAAAATTCGTAGCGGTCATAACGTTGCATTAGCTGTGGCTTCCTCTGGAATTGCTGCAACATTGCTAAGCGTTGGACGGACGGCACATTCAGTCTTTAAATTACCTCTTAATCTGGTGAATGAAGAAACCCCATCGTGTAATATCAGCAAGAGCAGTGCCCGTGGCCTCCTGTTGCAACAGTTCAAACTAATCGTATGGGACGAGTGCACAATGTCACACAAACGCGCCATCGAAGTTCTTGATCGTTGTCTACAAGACTTACACAGTAAACAAACAATAATGGGTGGTGTGGTTGTTTTATTGGCTGGGGACTTTAGGCAAACTTTGCCTGTCATCGAGCGAGGCACTGCAGCAGACGGAATTAACGCATGTCTGAAATCCTCATATTTATGGACCAAAGTTGAAAAGCTGCACCTCACCACCAACATGCGTGTCCAGTTATTCAGTGATCTAGAGTCGGGTGCGTACGCTGAGAAACTGCTCGAGATCGGTGAAGGTCGAATCGAAACTGACGAAGAAGGTATGGTTCTATTCACTAACCAATTTTGTCATGTTGTGGATTCGGAAGACGCACTTATTGCTCAAGTTTTTCCAAATTTGCAACAAAACATCCACGATGAAAATTGGCTACGTGAAAGAACTATACTAGCACCAAGAAATGAAACAGTTGCGAAAATCAATAAAATTATCTTGGACCAAGTAACCAGCGATGCAACAACCTACAACTCCGACACAGTCATGTCATCTGAAGACTGTACGCGCTACCCCGTGGAGTTTCTTAACTCTTTGGAGCTATCCGGGGTCCCATCTCATAACCTCGAATTAAAGGTCGGTATACCCGTTTTGTTAATGCGCAACTTGGACGCCCCGAGATTATGTAATGGCACTAGATTGCGAGTCACTGAACTAGGCAGGCACATTGTAAAGGCCACAATTTTAACTGGAGAAGCTAAGGGTGAAAATATTCTTATACCGCGCATCCCAATAATACCCAATAACTTACCCTTTAATTTCAAACGTTTGCAGTTCCCACTTAAAGTTGCATTTTCAATGACCATCAATAAATCGCAAGGGCAAACTTTGAAGGTAGCGGGGATACATTTAGGCACGCCCTGTTTTTCCCACGGTCAGCTATACGTAGCTTGCTCACGTGTTTCTAAATCGCAAAATCTACATATTTTCGCTGAACGAAAGAAATCAAATAACATAGTTTACAGGAGTATATTGCAGTAAAAACACATAGATAAATTACCTGCAGATGTCCATTATTCCAATTACATACTAATTCTTTACTAACACGAACAATATTAAATGCAAGTAACTTCAGTCCGACCTGTTTATTAATCAGTGTTTAGTAATCCGTTTGTGATGAAATTTGATATGGATAATTTCAAGCCTGGGGAAGGACATAGGGCTACTTTTTATAAACACACCATACAGGCGAAGATTATATAAAACTGTAAACCTGATTGACTGACACAACTAGCGGTCAACGCACAGCCGAAACCACTGAACTTAGCATCTTGAAATTTGCAGATAGGTTCTATTATAGCTTAAATGAGCACTAAGAAAGGAATTTTGATAATTCCACCCTCAAGAGTTTCCCTCTTAATATTATAGGGGTTCAAAGATTGTATGGAATCAGTCAGTTTTGAAGTTAGACATCTGAAATTTTGGATGTACGAGTAACTAAATAAGATTATTTTTTTTTTACTATTAAGATTATTTTTTTTTACTATTAAGATTTTTTTTTTTTTTACTATTAAAATGATCTGTCACGAAATGTGAGCGAAGCCGCGGGTAAAAGCTAGTTATATTATATGTGGGTCTGTGAGGACATTATATTATATGTGGGTCTGTGGAGACATTATATTATATGTGGGTCTGTGGGGACATTATATTATATGTGGGTCTGTGAGGACATTATATTATATGTGGGTCTGTGAGGACATTATTTTATATGTGGGTCTGTGGGGACATTATATTATAAGTGGGTCTGTGAGGACATTATGTTATATGTGGGTCTGTGGGGACATTATATTATATGTGGGTCTGTGGTAACATTATATTATATGTGGGTCTGTGGGAACATTATATTATATGTGGGTCTTTGGTAATATTTTATTATATGTGGGTCTGTAGGGTCATTATATTATATGTGGGGCTGTTGGGACATTATATTATATGTGGGTCGGTGGTAACATATGTGGGTTTGTGGGGACATTATATTATATTTGGGTCTGTGAGGACATTATATTATATGTGGGTCTGTGGGGACAATATATTATATGTTGGTCTGTGGTAACATTATATTATATGTGGGTCTGTGAGGACATTATATTATATGTGGGTCTGTGGGGACATTATATTATATGTGGGTTTGTGGGGACATTATATTATATGTGGGTCTGTGGGGACAATATATATGTGGGACTGTGGGACATATTATATGTGGTGCTGTGGGGACATTATATTATATTTGGGACTGTGGGACATTATATTATATGTGGATCTGTGAGGACATTATATTATATATGAGTCTATGAGGACATTATATTATATGTGGGTCTGTGGGGACATTATATTTATATGTGGGTCTGTGGGGACATTATATTATATGTGGGTCTGTGGTAACATATTATATGTGGGTCTGTGAGGACATTAAATTATATGTGGGTCTGTGAGGACATTATATTATATGTGGGTCTGTGAGGATATTATATTATATGTGGATCTGTGAGGGCATTATATTATATGTGGGTCTGTGAGGCCATTATATTATATGTGGGTCTGTGGGGACATTATATTATATGTGGGTCTGTGGTAACATTATATTATATGTGGGTCTGTGAGGACATATTATATGTGGGTCTGTGGTAACATTATATTATATGTGGGTCTGTGGTGTGGGGACATTATATATGTGGGTCTGTGAGGACATTATATTATATGTGGGTCTGTGGGGACATTATATTATATGTGGGTCTGTGAGGACATTATATTATATGTGGGTCTGTGGGGACATTATATTATATGTGGGTCTGTGGTAACATATTATATGTGGGTCTCTGGGGACATTATATTATATGTGGGTCTGTGGGGACATTATATTATATGTGGGTCTGTGGGAACATTATATTATATGTGGGTCTTTGGTGACATTATATTATATGTGGGTCTGTGGGGACATTATATTTATATGTGGGTCTGTGGGGACATTATATTATATGTGGGTCTGTGGTAACATATTATATGTGGGTCTGTGAGGACATTAAATTATATGTGGGTCTGTGAGGACATTATATTATATGTGGGTCTGTGAGGATATTATATTATATGTGGATCTGTGAGGACATTATATTATATGTGGGTCTGTGAGGACATTATATATGTGGGTCTGTGAGGACATTATATTATATGTGGGTCTGTGGGGACATTATATATGTGGGTCTGTGAGGACATTATATTATATGTGGGTCTGTGGGGACATTATATTATATGTGGGTCTGTGAGGACATTATATTATATGTGGGTCTGTGGGGACATTATATTATATGTGGGTCTGTGGTAACATATTATATGTGGGTCTGTGGGGACATTATATTATATGTGAGTCTGTGGGGACATTATATTATATGTGGGTCTGTGGGAACATTATATTATATGTGGGTCTTTGGTGACATTATATTATATGTGGGTCTGTGGGGACATTATATTTATATGTGGGTCTGTGGGGACATTATATTATATGTGGGTCTGTGGTAACATATTATATGTGGGTCTGTGAGGACATTAAATTATATGTGGGTCTGTGAGGACATTATATTATATGTGGGTCTGTGAGGATATTATATTATATGTGGATCTGTGAGGACATTATATTATATGTGGGTCTGTGAGGACATTATATTATATGTGGGTCTGTGGGGACATTATATTATATGTGGGTCTGTGGTAACATTATATTATATGTGGGTCTGTGAGGACATTATATTATATGTGGGTCTGTGGTAACATTATATTATATGTGGGTCTGTGGGGACATTATATATGTGGGTCTGTGAGGACATTATATTATATGTGGGTCTGTGTGGACATTATATTATATGTGGGTCTGTGGTAACATATTATATGTGGGTCTGTGGGGACATTATATTATATGTGGGTCTGTGGGGACATTATATTATATGTGGGTCTGTGGGAACATTATATTATATGTGGGTCTTTGGTGACATTATATTATATGTGGGTCTGTGGGGACATTATATTTATATGTGGGTCTGTGGGGACATTATATTATATGTGGGTCTGTGGTAACATATTATATGTGGGTCTGTGAGGACATTAAATTATATGTGGGTCTGTGAGGACATTATATTATATGTGGGTCTGTGAGGATATTATATTATATGTGGATCTGTGAGGACATTAAATTATATGTGGGTCTGTGAGGACATTATATTATATGTGGGTCTGTGGGGACATAATATTATATGTGGGTCTGTGGTAACATTATATTATATGTGGGTCTGTGAGGACATTATATTATATGTGGGTCTGTGGTAACATTATATTATATGTGGGTCTGTGGGGACATTATATATGTGGGTCTGTGAGGACATTATATTATATGTGGGTCTGTGTGGACATTATATTATATGTGGGTCTGTGAGGACATTATATTATATGTGGGTCTGTGGGGACATTATATTATATGTGGGTCTGTGGGGACATTATATTATATGTGGGTCTGTGGTAACATATTATATGTGGGTCTGTGGGGACATTATATTATATGTGGGTCTGTGGGGACATTATATTATATGTGGGTCTGTGGGAACATTATATTATATGTGGGTCTTTGGTGACATTATATTATATGTGCGTCTGTGGGGACATTATATTATATGTGGGTCTGTGGTAACATTATATTATGTATGGGTCTGTGTGGTCATTATATTATATGTGGGTCTGGGGTAACATTATATTATATGTGGGTCTGTGGGAACATTATATTATATGTGGGTCTGTGGTAACATTATATTATATGTGGGTCTGTGGTAACATTATAATATATGTGGGTCTGTGGGGTGATTATATTATATGTGGGTCTGTGGTAACATTATATTATATGTGGGTCTGTGCGAACATTATATTATATGTGGGTCTGTGGGAACATTATATTATATGTGGGTCTTTGGTGCCATTATATTATATGTGGGTCTGTGGGGTCAATATATTATATGTGGGTCTGTGGGGGCATTATATTATTTATGGGTCTGTGGGGACATTATATTATATGTGGAACTGTGGGGACATTATATTATATGTGGGTTTGTGGTAACATTATATTATATGTGGGTCTTTGGGAACATTATATTACAGTGCTGGACAAAAGTATTGGCACCCCTGCAATTCTGTCAGATAATACTCAGTTTCTTCCTGAAAATGATTGCAATCACAAATTCTTTGGTATTATTATCTTCATTTAATTTGTCTTCAATGAAAAAAACACAAAAAGAATTGTCCTAAAGCCAAATTGGATATAATTCCACACCAAACCTAAAAAAGGGGGTGGACAAAAGTATTGGCACCGTTTGAAAAATCATGTGATGCTTCTCTAATTCGTGTAATTAACAGCACCTGTAACTTACCTGTGGCACCTAACAGGTGTTGGCAATAACTAAATCACACTTGCAGCCAGTTAACATGGATTAAAGTTGACGCAACCTCTGTCCTGTGTCCTTGAGTGTACCACATTGAGAATGGAGAAATGAAAGAAGACCAAAGAACTGTTTGAGGACTTGAGAAACCAAATTGTGAGGAAGCATGAGCAATCTCAAGGCTACAAGTCCATCTCCAAAGACCTGAATGTTCCTGTGTCTTCCGTGCGCAGTGTCATCAAGAAGTTTAAAGCCCATGGCACTGTGGCTAACCTCCCTAGATGTGGACGGAAAAGAAAAATTGACGAGAGATTTCAACGCAAGATTGTGCGGATGGTGGATAAAGAACCTCGACTAACATCCAAACAAGTTCAAGCTGCCCTGCAGTCCGAGGGTACAACAGTGTCAACCCGTACTATCCGTCGGCGTCTGAATGAAAAGGGACTGTATGGTAGGATACCCAGGAAGACCCCACTTCTTACCCCGAGACATAAAAAAGTCAGGCTGGAGTTTGCCAAAACTTACCTGAGAAAGCCTAAAACGTTTTGGAAGAATGTTCTCTGGTCAGATGAGACAAAAGTAGAGCTTTTTGGGAAAAAGCATCAACATAGAGTGTACAGGAAAAAAAAAGAGGCATTCAAAGAAAAGAACACGGTCCCTACAGTCAAACATGGCGGAGGTTCCCTGATGTTTTGGGGTTGCTTTGCTGCCTCTGGCACTGGACTGCTTGACTGTGTGCATGGCATTATGAAGTCTGAAGACTACCAACAAATTTTACAGCATAATGTAGGGCCCAGTGTGAGAGGTCATGGGTCTTCCAGCAGGACAATGACCCAAAACACACTTCCAAAAGCACTATAAAATGGTTTGAGAGAAAGCACTGGAGACTTCTAAGGTGGCCAGCAATGAGTCCAGACCTGAATCCCATAGAACACCTGTGGAGAGATCTCAAAATGGCAGTTTGGAGAAGGCACCCTTCAAATATCAGGGACCTGGAGCAGTTTGCCGAAGAAGAATGGTCTACAATTCCAGCAGAGCATTGTAAGAAACTCATTGATGGTTACCGGAAGCGGTTGTTCGCAGTTATTTTGGCTAAAGGTTGTGCAACCAAGTATTAGGCTGAGGGTGCCAATACTTTTGTCCGGCCCTTTTTTGGAGTTTTGTGTGAAATGATCCATGATTTGATTTTTGCTTCATTCTCTTTTGTGTTTTTTCCTTGCAAGCAAATTAAATGAAGATAATAATACCAAAGAATTTGTGATTGCAATCATTTTCAGGAAGAAACTGAGTATTATCTGACAGAATTGCAGGGGTGCCAATACTTTTGGCCAGCACTGTAATATAATGTTCCCAAAGACCCACATATAATATAATGTTACCACAAACCCACATATAATATAATGTCCCCACAGTTCCACATATAATATAATGTCCCCACAGACCCATAAATAATATAATGTCCCCACAGACCCACATATAATATATTGACCCCACAGACCCACATATAATATAATGGCACCAAAAATGTCTGTGAGGACATTATATTATATGTGGGTCTGTGGGGACATTATATATGTGGGTCTGTGAGGACATTATATTATATGTGGGTCTTTGGTGACATTATATTATATGTGGGTCTGTGGGGACATTATATGATATGTGGGTCTGTGGGGTAATTATTTTATTTGTGGGTTTTGGTAACATTATATTATATGTGAGTCTGTGGGATCATTATATTATACTAGATGGTGGCCCGATTCTAACACATCGGGTATTCTAAAATATGTATGCGGCCGACCGGGTGCATACAGCAGAGCGGTGTTTAAATCTTGCGCCAAAATCGCTGATTGGTCGCGGCCGGCAACCGCGACCAATCAGCAAAGCAGTGTTTAAATTTGGCGGCCATATCGGTGATTGGTCGCAGGCGGCGGCCACGACCAATCTGCAAACCGTGTTAGTGAGGACTGGAGAGCGTGTTTAAATTTGGCAGCAAAATCGCTGATTGGTCGTGGCCGGCAACCGTGACCAATCAGCAAAGCGGTGTTAAAATTTGGCGCCTGTATCGCTGATTGTTCACGGCCGGTGGTTGCGACTAATCAGCAGAGCGGCGTTTAAATTTGGCTCCAATAATGCTGATTGGTCGCTGCCAGCGAACGCGACCAATCAGCAGAGCGGTATTTAAATTTGGCGCCAATAATGGTGATTGTTCATGGCCGCGACCAATCAGCAGAGCGGTGTTTAAATTTGGCGCCAATAATGCTGATTAATCGCGACCGGCAACCGCGACCAATCAGCAGAGCGGTGTTTAAATTTGGCGCCAATATCGCTGTTTGGTCGCGGCCGGCCACCGCGACCAATCAGCAAAGCGATGTTTAAATTTGGCGCCAATAATGCTGATTAGTCGCGGCCGGCCACCGCGACCAATAAGTAAAGCGGTGTTTAAATTTGGCGCCAATAATGCTGATTGATCAAGTTCGGCGACCGCGACCAATCAGCAGAGCGGTGCTTAAATTTGGCGCCAATATCGCTGTTTGGTCGCGGCCAGCCACCGCGACCAATCAGCAAAGCGGTGTTTAAATTTGGCGCCAATATCGCTGCTTGGTCGCGGCCGGCCACCGCGACCAATAAGCAAAGCGGTGTTTAAATTTGGCGCCAATAATGCTGATTGGTCAAGTTCGGCGACCGCGAGCAATCAGCAGAGTAGTGTTTAAATTTGGCGCCAATACTGCTGATTGGTGAACCACCAAACAATGAGGAGGGCACCATCTAATAAACGGGATCTACCTGCAGCATCTCATAAAATAGTAAGTATGAAAACAGCAAAAAGAAGAGATGCAAACTAGCAGTGATCACCCAAATAGTCAAAAAGTAACCAAATAATTATCAATAACAACAAAGATCCATAAAAATATATCAATTTATTGAATACAAATAATTCCTGACACATATACACAAAATGACAAACCGACAAACAAATAAAACACCATTAAAAATAGTATAGTATAGTATTTTCATAAATACTGCTGATTGGTCGCGGCCGGCGACCGCGACCAATCAGCAGAGCGGGGTTTAAATTTGGCGCCAATATTGCTGATTGTTTGCGGGTGGCGGCCACAATTAATCAGCGAACCGTGTTAGTGAGGACTGGAGAGTGTGTTTAAATTTGGCGCCAAAATCGCTGATTGGTCGCTGCCGGCGACCGCGACCAATCAGCAGAGCAGTGTTTAAATTTGGCGCCAATGTCGCTGATTGGTCGCAGCTGGCGGTCGTGACCAATCAGCAGAGCGGTGTTTAAATTTGGCGCCAATATCGCTGATTGGTCGCAGCTGGCGGTCGCGACCAATCAGCAGAGGGGTGTTTAAATTTGGCGCCAATATTGCTGATTGGTCGCGGTCGCCGGCCGCGACCAATCAGCAGAGCGTTTTTTAAATTTGTCGCCAATCTCGCTGATTTGTCGCGGCTGGTGGCCGCCACCAATCAGCAGAGCGGTGTTTAAATTTGGCGCCAATCTCGCTGATTGGTCGCGGGCAGCGTCCACGACCAATCAGCACAGCAGTGTTTAAATGTGACGCTAAAATCAGCACATCAGTGTTTAACCCCTTAAGCCCCGAGGGTGGTTTGCACGTTAATGACCAGGCCAATTTTTACAATTCTGACCACTGTCACTTTATGAGGTAATTACTCTGGAACGCTTCAACGGGTCCCCCTGATTCTGAGATTGTTTTTTCGTGACATATTGTACTTCATGATTGTGGTAAAATTTCTTCGATATCACTTGCGTTTATTTGTGAAAAAAATGGAAATTTGGCGAAAATTTTGAAAATTTAGCAATTTTCAAAATTTAAATTTTTATGCCCTTAAATCAGAGAGATATGTCACGCAAAAGAGTTAATAAATAACATTTCCCACGTGTCTACTTTACATCAGCACAATTTTGGAACCAAAATTTTTTTTTGTTAGGAAGCTATAAGGGTTAAAAGTTGAGCAGCGATTTCTCATTTTTCCAACAAAATTTACAAAACCATCTTTTTAGGGACCACATCACATTTGAAGTCACTTTGAGAGGTCTTTATTAGAGATGAGCGTTGTTCTACTCGAACTGTTCGCCAATCTCAAATTCGAGCTGTTTTGGGCGGTGTTCGAGCCGTTCGGCGAACACGAACAATTTGATAAAAATTCGGCTGTTCGAGGTTATGTTCGATAACTGTTCGTGCACCAAAATCATAACTGGATTTTTTTGTCAGTAATGATGAAAATTAATGTTAATACGCAGTTTGAGTGTACAGCGGGGTGGGGGGAGGGGCAGGGGATGGATCTCTGCAGGAACAATGAAGATCTCCATTTTTTTTTCTCTTTCCCGCATTTGCAGTGGGGAGGTGCAATCTGTCAGCCTATCAGCAGCGCACACACGGAGCGAAGTGCTTTTTTTCACACAAGCAAGGGCATGTGTCATTGGCAGTGTATGTCACATGTCCTTGCCCTATAAGACCAAGCCATTTTCCCCGTCGCCACCATTTTCTCACTGCTGCAGCTGCGTGTTAGACGGCACCGCTGTTGCTGTGTGCGCTATACCTTGTTAATTTCAAGCCAATTTTCGCACAAATATACAGATAGCTTGGGAGTAGGGAATAGTTGTGATTGCAGTCCTTTTAAGGACTAGGTTACAGCATTTCCTACGACTTTTATCAGGGAGGTCTGTGCTCTTAAATAGATAGGTTGTGGGAGTAAAGACTAATTGTAATTGGAGTCCTTTTCAGGACTAGGTTACATCAGTTCCTATCAGTTTTTGCCAGGCAGGTCTGTGCCAGTGCTGTGCAAGTTTTTTTCACAGCATTTGGCTGAATCTAGCAAAGCTAATCCTTTTTGGCCTATTGCAGAGTGTGTTAGTCAGTGGAGTAGCCTATCTGTGCTGCAAGATATACCACCTGTGTATAGAATACCAATTTTTTTACTGCACCTAGTGAAGTAAAATCTTTTGGGCATAGCATCATTCTATTAGTCCATCTATACTGACCTCCATCAGGTTGCAAACTGAATATATTTTTTTCTGCATCTACCTCTGAAAAAATATTTGGGCTTCTAGCTGTGTGTGGGTCTTGTTCTATTAATCCATCTATACTGACCTCCATCAGGTTGCAAACTGAATATAATTTTTTTCTGCATCTAGCTCTGAAAAAATATTTGGCCTTCTAGCAGTGTGTCGGACTTTCTCTATTAGTCCATCTATACTGACCTCCATCAGGTTGCAAATTAAAAATAATTTGTATCTGCATCTACAGTACCTCTGAAAAAATATTTGGGCTTCTAGCTGTGTGTGGGACTTGTTGTATTAGTCCATCTATACTGACCTCCATCAGGTTGCAAATTAAAAATAATTTTTATCTGCATCTACAGTACCTCTGAAAAAAATATTTGGGCTTCTAGCTGTGTGGGGGACTTGTTGTATTAGTCCATCTATACTGACCTCCATCAGGTTGCAAACTGAATATATTTTTTTCTGCATCTACCTCTGAAAAAATATTTGGGCTTCTAGCTGTGTGTGGGACTTGTTGTATTAGTCCATCTATACTGACCTCCATCAGGTTGCAAATTAAAAATAATTTGTATCTGCATCTACAGTACCTCTGAAAAAATATTTGGGCTTCTAGCTGTGTGTGGGACTTGTTGTATTAGTCCATCTATACTGACCTCCATCAGGTTGCAAATTAAAAATAATTTGTATCTGCATCTACAGTACCTCTGAAAAAATATTTGGGCTTCTAGCTGTGTGTGGGACTTGTTGTATTAGTCCATCTATACTGAGCTCCATCAGGTTGCAAATTAAAAATAATTTTTATCTGCATCTACAGTACCTCTGAAAAAATATTTGGGCTTCTAGCTGTGTGTGGGACTTGTTGTATTAGTCCATCTATACTGAGCTCCATCAGGTTGCAAACTGAATATATTTTTTTCTGCATCTACCTCTGAAAAAATATTTGGGCTTCTAGCTGTGTGTGGGACTTGTTGTATTAGTCCATCTATACTGACCTCCATCAGGTTGCAAATTAAAAATAATTTGTATCTGCATCTACAGTACCTCTGAAAAAATATTTGGGCTTCTAGCTGTGTGTGGGACTTGTTGTATTAGTCCATCTATACTGACCTCCATCAGGTTGCAAATTAAAAATAATTTTTATCTGCATCTACAGTACCTCTGAAAAAATATTTGGGCTTCTAGCTGTGTGTGGGACTTGTTGTATTAGTCCATCTATACTGACCTCCATCAGGTTGCAAACTGAATATATTTTTTTCTGCATCTACCTCTGAAAAAATATTGGGCTTCTAGCTGTGTGTGGGTCTTGTTCTATTAATCCATCTATACTGACCTCCATCAGGTTGCAAACTGAATATAATTTTTTTCAGCATCTAGCTCTGAAAAAATATTTGGCCTTCTAGCAGTGTGTCGGACTTTCTCTATTAGTCCATCTATACTGACCTCCATCAGGTTGCAAATTAAAAATAATTTTTATCTGCATCTACAGTACCTCTGAAAAAATATTTGGGCTTCTAGCTGTGTGTGGGACTTGTTGTATTAGTCCATCTATACTGACCTCCATCAGGTTGCAAATTAAAAATAATTTGTATCTGCATCTACAGTACCTCTGAAAAAATATTTGGGCTTCTAGCTGTGTGTGGGACTTGTTGTATTAGTCCATCTATACTGACCTCCATCAGGTTGCAAATTAAAAATAATTTTTATCTGCATCTACAGTACCTCTGAAAAAATATTTGGGCTTCTAGCTGTGTGTGGGACTTGTTGTATTAGTCCATCTATACTGACCTCCATCAGGTTGCAAACTGAATATATATTTTTCTACATCTACCTCTGAAAAAATATTGGGCTTCTAGCTGTGTGTGGGTCTTGTTCTATTAATCCATCTATACTGACCTCCATCAGGTTGCAAACTGAATATAATTTTTTTCTGCATCTAGCTCTGAAAAAATATTTGGCCTTCTAGCAGTGTGTCGGACTTTCTCTATTAGTCCATCTATACTGACCTCCATCAGGTTGCAAACTGAATATATTTTTTTCTGCATCTAACCCAGCCAATAGTTTTGGCCTAATACCACAGTTTGGCCACTCAGCTCTGCTCGGTTACCATCCATTGTTTTTTTGTGCAAACAACTCCAGAGTTGTGAATTAGTTAACCACCAAAATGAGTGGAAAAAGGCCTGCTGCTGGTGGAAAGGGGAATAGGCGTGTTGGGAAGGGGAAAAAAGGTTGTGTCCGTGGGGTAGGTGTTAAAGCAACAGTAACATCTGCAGAAGAAAGACCATCTTCCAGCCAAAGTAAAATGTCTACTTCTTTTAGCGGACAATGTGATAAGATCCCTTTCTTACGGCCACGCCAATCGCTACAAATTCCAGATGAGGCACAAAAACAGCAGGTGCTTCAACGGATATCAAGAGCTCCTTTAAGTGGGCTCTCCTCCACATCAACTTCAACATCACAAATACTCCAGTCCTCAAAGGTGTCACCCAAATCGCACTTGCTTCCTCACAGCTCCCAAATCTCCAGCTGCCCGTCTGAGTATGAGGTAGAACAGATAGTTGAGTCTGCAGAGCTGTTTACTCATACTATAGCCTGGGAATCAGAGGTCGACTCCAGCGCTTCTGTGAATCCAGACGAGGAAATGATCTGCACTGATGCCCAGAATCTTTATGAGTCGGATCCAGGACCAGACGCAGAAGGTTCTGACCATAATGTAGACCCTCATTCCCAAACTAACTCCTGTTGGTGGAGACAATGAGGAAGACGATGATAAGACTCAAATACCTGATTGGAGCGACAACTTTAGTTTTTTGTCAGGGCAGGAACAGGTTGGCTCTGAGGACGACGGGTGTGATAACACACAGGGTGATGATGATGAGGTTGGAGATCCCACTTACTGTCAACCCACAGTCAGCCAAGAGATGAGGTCAGCAGAGGAGGTGGAGGAAGATGCTAGTGACGACGAGGTCAGGTTGCGCCTTCCTGGACAGAGACGTAGTACTGGAAGCACGTCAACAACTGCATCCTCAAACACAACTCTGCCTCTCACCACAAGTCGTGGTGGCTCTTCAGGTCGCATGGGTGCTAAGCCTTGCATAGCCTGGGCATTTTTTCAGATCGATAAAGATGACCCAACTCGTGTTATCTGTAACATTTGTCAGCAAAAGCTAAGTAGAGGCCAAAAAATACATAGTTTGAGTACTTCATGCATGAACCGGCACATGGACATGAAGCATAAGTTGCAGTGGGAAGCTCAGTGTGCTACAATGCGGCCTAGCCGGCCGGGCCAACCACCGTCTGCCATATCTTGTGCATCCGCGGCCTCTTCATCCTCTGTGACTGGGGGGACAGCAGTCACACCTGTTTTGGGGCGCAGACCTGCCACCTCTTTACCCGCAACAGCCAGCGTGATTGGCAGGTCATCATTTTCTTTGGAGGTGGTAACAGCAGCTGGTGTTGAGCGCTGTCCGACATCGATAGCACCACCTTTGGATCAAGGCAACCTAACATGTCCGCCTGCATCTTCCTCACAGACCGGCAGTTTGCCGGGGACACCCTTATCAACCCCGTCTAAGCACAATAGCCAGCCCTCGGTCCCTCAGATGTGGACAAGTAAAAGACCATTTCCTCCTAGCCATGACAAAGCTAAGAGGTTGAATTTCACCATCTGCAAGCTCTTGGCTACAGAAATGCTGCCTTTCCGCCTGGTGGACACAGAGGATTTTCGAGACCTTATGTCCGTCGCAGTGCCCCAGTACCAGATGCCCAGTCGGCACTACTTCTCAAAGAAAGGTGTGCCTGCGCTCCACCAGCATGTCGCACACAACATCACCGCTTCTTTGAGAAACTCTGTGTGTGACAGGGTGCATTTCACCACAGACACTTGGACGAGTAGGCATGGACAGGGGCGTTACAAGTCGCTGACTGGGCACTGGGTAACTATGGTGACAGCAGGACAAGGGGCTGCTGTCCAAGTCTTGCCGTCCCCATGAGTTGTGCGTCAATCCTCTTTATGTCAAAGTTCCTCCACTGCTTCTGCCTCCTCAACCTCCTCTCGGTCTTCCACCTGCACCCAAAGCCTGTCTGGTCATGCCACAAGCTTTCTAACTGCGCAGAAGGGATCCTGCACACCTCCTTACTATGCTGGCAGTAGGGCTCAACGTCATCAGGCGGTTTTTACATTGAAATGTCTGGGAAATGTGAGTCACACAGCTGAGGAGTTGTGGTCAGCTCTGGAGAACCAATTTCATGAATGGTTGTCTCCACTGGACCTGAAACCAGGGAAGGCCGTGTGCGACAATGCTGCAAACCTGGGTGCGGCCCTTCGCCGGGGCAATGTCACACACGTGCCTTGTATGGCTCACGTGTTGAACCTGGTTGTCCAGCAATTTTTAGCCCACTATCCCAGACTAGATGGCCTTCTGCAGAGGGCACGGTCGCTGTGTGCTCACTTCCGCCGTTCGCATCCCGCAGCTCAGCGACTTACATCTCTACAGAAGTCGTTGGGCCTGCCACTTCACCGGCTAAAATGCGATGTGCCTACCCGGTGGAATTCAACTCTGCACATGTTGCAGCGACTGTGGCAGCACCGACAAGCCCTGGTGCAATACGTTCTGACGTATAGCCTGGGGCAATGAGATTCAGAGGTGGGGCAAATCACGCTGGAGGAGTGGTCTCAGATCAGGGACCTATGCACCCTTCTGCACAGTTTTGAAATGGCGACGAAGATGTTTAGTGCTGACGATGCCATTATCAGCATGACTATTCCGGTGATTTACATGCTGGAGCACATGTTAAACAGAATTCGGAGTCAGGTGGTGGCACAAGAGGAGGTGGAGGAAGTAGAGGAGGAGGAGTTGTATGCGGAAGGGCTAACATCTGCAAGGTCCAGACGGTCGGCAGCACCAAGGCGGCAGGCATGTGAGGGTGGGGGAGATGGTTTTACCAGGGCGCATGGTAGCAGCCAAACTAGTGAGGAAGGTGCAGGAGCCAAGGAAGAAGTGGAGGACGAACTGATGGAAGACTCATCAGATGAGGGAGACCTTGATCACATTTCTGTTGTGCGAGGTTGGGGGGAGAGGACAGAGGAAGGAAGCATGATTGTTACCTCGCCACCAACACAACAGGGACTTGGTGCTCCTGGATGCGCAACACACATGAGTGCCTTCTTGCTGCACTACCTGCAACATGACCCTCGAATTGTGAGAATTAGAAATAATCCTGACTACTGGGTTGCCACACTGTTAGATCCCCGGTACAAAAGTAAATTTGCAGAAATTATTCCTGCCATAGAAAGGGATGCACGCATGCAGGAGTATCAGCAGAGACTGTTGCAGAATCTTACATGTGCTTTTCCACAAAATACCAGTGGTGCACGTAGTGAATCTCACAGTTCCAACTTGCCAACCGTGGGACCGTCAAGTGTTCAGCACTCAAACCGTAACAGAACCACAGTATCTGGTGGTAACATCAATTTTGCGGAATCATTTCACCACTTTTTTAGCCCATCCTTTGCAAGGCCACAGGAGACAAGAAGTCTGACACATAGTCAACGCCTAGAGACGATGGTACAGGAGTATCTCCAAGTAAACATTGAAGCCACGACTGTGTCACTGGACCCTTGCTCTTTTTGGGCTTCCAATCTGGATAAATGGCCGGAGCTAGCCACTTACGCCTTGGGGATCTTGTCATGCCCCGCAGCCAGCGTTCTGTCTGAACGTGTGTTCAGCGCTGCTGGTGGTGTGCTGACAGATAAGCGCACGCGGCTCTCCACTGATAATGTAGACAGACTCACGTTCATAAAGATGAACAAATCATGGATCCGAAACGACTTTTCTACCCCTGTGTCATCCTGGGGAGAGTAAAAGCTTGATGATTGTTTAAAATCAGCCTACCAACCGTTTTAAGTTTTCAAATTACTAATCATGTTTATCTGTATCTTGACTGGAAAATAATTTGGGCTTTGTAGCAGTGTGCAGCACTAATCCTATTAGGCCATCTATAATAAGCTCCACCAGATTTAAAATTAAAAATAATTTTTAGCTGCATCTAGCCCGGAAAATAATTTTGGGGCTCCGAGATGCGCAAGACACATAAGTGCCTTCTTGCTGCACTACCTGCAGCATGACCCTCATATTGTCAGAATTCGAAGTAATCATGACTACTGGGTTGCCACACTCTTAGATCCCCCAAACTTTTCGATCAACCTTTTCATTTTAATAAAGACCAAAAAAATGGTCATTTTTGAAATTATAAGCATTAGCAGGTTGTTAGAAACTGAAATCAAACAGTTTTCAACTCAAAACTTTATTCTAGGTGATGTTACATTTTCACATAGGACCCCTTGTTCGAAAGGAGCTTCTGAACTCTCTCGTCCATTGAATTTGTCAGGTTTTGGATGGTTTCTGCTTCAATTGTTTTGCATGAGGACAGAATACCCTCCCAGAGCTGTTGCTTAGATGTGAACTGCCTCCCGCCATCATAGACACTCCTTTTAATGATGCTCCAAAGGTTCTGAATGGGGTAGAGGTCAGGGGAGCATGGGGGTCACACCATAAGTTTGTCCCCTTTTATGCCCATATCAGCCAGAGATGCAGATGTTTTATGTGCAGCATGAGATGGTGCATTATCATGCAGAAAAATGATCTTGCTGTGAAATACACGGTTCTTCTTCTTGAACCATGGCAGGAAATGCTGTTTGAGAAAATCCACATACATTATGGAGTTCATCTTTAGTGCCTTCAGGGATCCTAAAGGGGCCGACAATCTCTCTCCCCATGATTCCAGCCCAAAACATTACTCCACCTCCTCCTTGTTGGCGCTGTAGCCGTGTTTGCGTGGGGTGTCCATCAACCAGCCATCCTCCACTCTATCCATCTGGACCATCGAGCGCTGCACGGCACTCATCCGTGAACAAAACAGTTTTGAAATCAGTCTTCATGTAATGTTTGGCCCACTGGAGCCGTTTCTGCTTGTGTAAAGTGGATAGAGGAGGTCGACAGGATGGCGTATGCACAGCTGCAAACCTCTGAAGGACCCTGCATCTTGTTGTTCGGGGGACGTTGGAGGCACAAGCAGCTTCAAAAACTTGTCTGCTGCTATGACAAGGCTTTTTTGCCGCTGCTCTTTCAACCTGACGTAATTGCCTGTAGGAAAGAGTCCTCAATTTGCCCTTATCAGCACGCACACGTGTGTACTGTGAATCAGCTACATACTTCTTGATTGCCAAGACACTTCATCCTGATCATCGCACAATGTTGATTGTAGTCATGCCTTGACCTAAACACTCCACAATTTGTTGCTTCTCAGCAGCCGACACATCCTTTTTCTTTCCCATTTTGGCAGAAAATGTAGGCTGCTGAATAATGTGAGAGAGCCTTCTTAAGTAGTCTTGCCTTTCATTGGACACACCTGACAAACTAATTAGCACTGGTGTCTGCAATTGCTTACAGTGATATAAAGAGCCCTGACACACATCACCATCAATGAGTTTAACTGACAAACAAACAAATTCTTCCCTTATCACTCCTAAACACTTTTTGCATAATAATTTGGAACACAGTGTACATGTGCTTTTCCACAAAACACCAGTGGTTCACGTAGTGAATCTTACAGTTCTAACTTGCCAACCGTGGTCTGTATGGAGTTGTTCAATAAAGGGCCCAAAATTAAGATAACATAGATGGGAGAGGTCTCTATGAATAGGAATTCCTAAGTATTTGATACCCTGTGAGGGCCAGGCAAAGGGAAAGTTGGACTGGATGGAATCCTATATGGATTTGGGGAGGGAGACATCGAGGGCCTCAGACTTCGCTGCATTGATTTTAAAATTTGACCATGTAACAAAGTGATCTATTTCAGCCATAACAGCATGGATGGATATATGTGATTGAGTGATATATACTAGGACATCATCAGCAAATAGAGAGCACTTGTACTCGGTGCCTCCCACCTCAATCCACCTAATATTGGGGTTATGGCGAATTGATGAGAGCAGGTGCTCCGTCACTAGGATGTATAAGAGAGGGGACAGAGAACATCCCTGCCTTGTCCCATTGGTGATTGTGAAAGGTGATGAAAATGTTCTGACGCGCCCCCTGGGCCTTGGGACACCCGGAGCCGGACCCTTTTTGGTGGATGCTGGTGGTTGTAGTCTCCGTGGCGGCAACCCGGTTCCGTGGCTCAGGGCGGTCAAACCAGTGGCGGAACTATTTATGTGGTTTTGATGTTTAAATGTCCGACTACGCCACCCGTGGATTGCGGTCAGAGTGAACCGCCGCTCCAGGGCAGACCGCTGAGGCTGGTGTTGTGGGTGCAGCAGAGCGTAGCATAACTCCCCACGGGAGGAGTATAGCCTCAGGGCAGTGTATGCGGAGGATGGGGGTGATGGTGCAGGGCAGCAGCAGTAATGACACGGAGTCAGTGATGCAGTCCAGGGCCTTTACTCACAGTTCTTATTATCCAGACCACGTCTGCAGGTAACGGCTGCCCACGTCGTACTGTGCTCACCAGGTGAGGGGCTCAGACAACTCCCAGATAACTTTGGAGCGCTTCACAGGACCCCCTTTGTGTGTCCTTTGTCTGGCCTTTCTTACCAACCCTTCTGTCCGGCTGCCTCGGGCCTCCTCTTGGTAAACTTGGCGCCAGTTTCCCTGACCCTATGTGGTGCCTTCCTAGCGGGTGTAGCGAGGGGCTGCGCCACATAAAATGTCACAGCCTCCTGTTTCTAGCTGAGAGTCGTTTCCTGCCTCCACTAGTTTCGGGGACCGGTCTCCCCCTTTGGCCTGACCCCTCCACGCAGGTGGATTCTGGCGTGCGGTGGCGACTCGCCCGTCCGCACCCCTGAGATCCCTTCGTTCCTCGTTCCTGGAGCCTTCTCCGCTCCTCTTCCTTCCTTCTCCCTCTTCCAGGCCTGGGCCTCTGTTACTAGGCCCGCCTCCGGAGCAGAGCTCATGCAGAGCCCCTGCTCCCTGCCACTTCTGCTCAGACTTCTCTGCACTGAACTAAGATGGTGCCCACCTTTTATACTCCCTTCTCAATGCACCCAGGAACTGCTTCCTCCCTGCTCCTGCACTACAGGGTTCCCCTTCCTCAGTGTTCCCTCCCCCCACTCCAGCCAGGGACAGGGACTGTCGTGCCCATCTCAGGGGCATATTGGTCGCCCTGCCCCACGGCAATGTGGTGTAATGCATGCAGGTGTCGGGTCCTGATCCACACTACATTCTTACCTGAGAGTGAGATATCACACCTCTGGGTGAGGTGCAATACCTCTGTAGCAACCGAGCCCTCAGGGTGCTACAGTTCCATTTATCTTCAGCCTAGGTGACGTATTGCGATACAGGGCCGTGATTTTGGCTATAAAAGGGTCCCCTAGACCCCTACCCCAAGCTTTTTAAGAGAATCATATATGGCGTGCCAGGAGACTCTATGGAATGCTTTCTCAGCATCCAACGAGAGTATCTAATTACAAATTTTTAACTGCATCTAGCCCAGGAAATACTTTGTGCCTAGTAGCAGGGTCTGCTAGTCAGCGGATTATCCCGGCTGTTAAGCAAGCTACACCACCTGTAGTTTGGACACTTCATTTTTTCAAAGGAAATGCTTCGGGACCACGGGATACTCAGTGAAGAGCATCAGGAGGCACCCCAAGGCATAGGGGCTGGGACTGGCAGTAGGATGCCTTGCGGTGGACAGCCGAGCTCGATCCTTATAAAAGCTTTTTAACTGCAGCAGCTTTAGTGGACGCTACTGGAGCTGGAATTACGCGGCTGCTGGCATGAGACTTGCCCTCCAATAGATCCTTGTAAATGGATTTAAAGTGTATTCATTCAAATTAGAGAGACAATTTAAATTAAAAAGCTTAGAGCTGCCTCCACCACAGGGGGGCTCGCTCGACCCACCAGCGGACAGGCACCAGTATTGGGAGAGGGGGGCTGGCCATCAGGGTTCACCGCGGCTCTGGCACAAACCCGGCGACACGGAGGTGGCACGGGCAGGAGCGGACTGGCCGTGTCGGCTTCTCACTTTTTGGATTTTAGAAGGGCATGACATGCCTATATCTGTGTCTCCCCCTCCTTTTACTCCTCCACCTCTTTTATTTTCGCATGACTATATGTACTTGTCACTTTTCCATGTGTTAGTTATGTCTTCTGAGCAGTTTGTCAGCTTTTGGACACCTTTGAAGGTGTTTTCTATGTGTTTCTATGTGTTTTTGTTTGCCTGCCATTGGTTTTAACGGTGTTCGAAGGTGTTCGACGAACAGTTCGACGAACAGTTCGGCGAACACACGGGTGTTCGACGAACCGAACCGAACTCGAACACTACGGGGGTGGCTCAACACTAGTCTTTATGACAGAAAATACCCAAAAGTGACACCATTCTAAAAACTGCTCCCCTCAAGGTGCTCAAAACCACATTCAAGAACTTTATTAACCCTTCAGGTGCTTCACAGGAATTTTTTGAATGTGGAAGAAAAAAATGAACATTTAACTTTTTTCACAAAAATGTTACTTTAGACCCATTTTTTTTTATTTTCACAGGGGTAACAAGAAAAAATGGACCCCAAAATTTGTTGTGCAATTTACCCTGGGCACGCAGATACCCAATATGTGGGGAAAAAACACTGTTTGGGCGCACGGCAGGGCTCAGAAGGGAAGGAGCGTCATTTGACTTTTTGATTGTAAAATTTGCTTGAATAATTAGCGGACGCCATGTTGTGTTTGGAGAGCCCCAGTGTGCCCAAACATTGGAGCTCCCCCATAAGTGACCCCATTTTGGAAACTAGACCCCCCAAGGCACCTATCTAGATGCATAGTGAGCACTTGGAACCCCCAGGTGCTTCACAAATTGATTTGTAAAAATGAAAAAGTGAAAAAAAAAAACACTTTTTCATATTTATGAATCAATTTGTGAAACACCTGGGGGTTCCAAGTGCTCACTATGCATCTAGATAGGTGCCTTGGGGGGTCTAGTTTCCAAAATGGGGTCACTTGTGGGGGAGCTCCAATGTTTGGGCACACAGGGACTCTCCAAAAGCAACATGGTATCCGCTAACAAATTGTCGGCTCAAATTGTTAGCGGACATCATGTTTCATTTGGAGAGCCCCTGTGTGCCCAAACATTGGAGCTCCCCCACAAGTGACCCCATTTTGGAAACTAGACCCCCCAAGGCACCTATCTAGATGCATAGTGAGCACTTGGAACCCCCAGGTACTTCACAAATTGATTCGTAAAAATGAAAAAGTGAAAAAAAAAAGCATTGTTTTTTGCTTCGTTTTTTTTTTTTTTTTTTACCGTGTTCACTGAATGAGTTAACTAGTGGGACAGTTTTATAGGTCAGGTTGTTCCGGACGCGGCGATACCAAATATGTGTACTTTTTTTGTTTTGTTTTTTTTTTTTTTTATAATAATATTTATTGATGGGTACATTATATTTTTATTTTTGGTGGATTATTTATTTTTTTTTTTTTATATATTTTTGCAATTTTTTTTTTTTTTTTCACTTTCTGACAGTTTTTATATTTTATTACTTTGTCCCACTCTGGGACTTTCACTTTTTTTTCTCTGATCGCCTGCATGGCACAGGAATGAAGCACCATCCCTGTGTCATGCAGGCTCTCAGCGCTGGACAGGGAGAAGATTGTTTGGAGATGCACTGCGCATGTCCAAACAATCTTCCTGCTGTCTGGTGACCCGGATGTTGTCATGACGACATCGGGTCGTCATGGCAACACCCGGGAAGCCTTTGCAGACAGCGCTGGAAGCCGGAAGAGGAGGTGAGTATCTGCGATCACCTCCCCTTCCCCCCGCAATGCTGCGATCGACTTCGATCGACTTCGATCGCAGCATCGCGGGGGTTAATGTGCTGGGAGCGGTGCAGGACCGCTCCCTGCACATAGTATCGGGTGTCAGCTGTGAAAATCAGCTGACACCCGGCGGCGATCACGCCCGCACAGCCTGTGTGCGCGCACGCGATCGCCATGACGTACTAATACAGGTCTGGCTCTTAAGTCCCAGGGCACAGATGCGTATTAGTACGTCAGATGTTGTTAAGGGGTTAAATGTGGCTCCAAGATCGCTGATTGGACGCGTGCAGTGGCCGCGACCAATCTGCACAGCGGTTTTAACTTTTGCGCCAAGATCACTGATTGGTCGCGGCAGGAGAGCGCGACCAATCAGCGAATCGTATTGGTGAGGACCGGGGAGCGGAATCGTATTGGTGAGGACCGGGGAGCGTCGCTGTTTGTGCGGGTACTTCCGCTGCGAGAAGCCGGGAGATGAGCGACTGCTCGCAGCAGAAGTGTCCCGACCCGCAGCGCCGCTCCCCGGTCCTCCCTTGACACCCTAGCCGCATGGATGTCAGCGCCGCTGCCTGTGCGGCTACTTCCGCTGCAAGAAGCCGGGAGATGAGTGGCTGCTCGCAGCAGAAGTATCCCGACCCGCAGCGCCGCTCCCCGGTTCTCCCTTGACACCCTAGCCGCATGGAGGTCAGCAGCGCCGGCGGTCGAGGTCCTTCTGCTGCTATCGGCCGGGAGATGAGCGCCTTGCGCCGGTCATCTCCCTGCTGCATCTCCGTCCCGCAGATGAGCCGCTAACGGCCGCCATCTTTTTTCAGAAATCCCGCGGCGCTGATTGGCCGCTGCCAGACCAATGAGCGACGCGGGATTTCCTGCACAGACAGAAAGACAGACAGACGGGATAAGACGATTATATATATAGATGTGTCCTGTGTGGTGTAGTATATAGAGGATCTGTCAGCTCTCCTGTGTGGTATAGTATATAGAGGATCGGTCAGCTCTCCTATGTGGTATAGTATATAGAGGATCTGTCAGCTCTCCTGTGTGGTGTAGTATATACAGGATATATAATTTCTCCTGTGTGGTGTATTATATAGAGAATGTGTCCTGTGTGGTGTAGTATATAGAGGATCTGTCAGCTCTCCTGTGTGGTGTAGTATATAGAGGATCAGTCAGCTCTCCTATGTGGTATAGTATATAGAGGATCTGTCAGCTCTCCTGTGTGGTGTAGTATATAGTGGATCTGTCAGCTCTCCTGTGTGGTGTAGTATATAGAGGATCTGTCAGTTCTCGTGTGTGGTGTAGTATATACAGGATCTGTCAGCTCTCCTGTGTGGTGTAGTATATAGGTAGTTAATAGAGGATCTGTCAGCTCTCCTGTGTGGTGTAGTATATAGAGGATCAGTCAGCTCTCCTATGTGGTATAGTATATACAGAATCTGTCAGCTCTCCTGTGTGGTGTAGTATATAGAGGATCTGTCAGCTCTCCTGTGTGGTGTAGTATATAGAGGATCTGTCAGCTCTCCTGTGTGGTGTAGTATATAGAGGATCTGTCAGCTCTCCTGTGTGGTGCAGTATAGAGGATCTGTCAGCTCTCCTGTGTGGTGTAGTATATAGAGGATCTGTCCGCTCTCCTGTGTGGTGCAGTATGGAGGATCTGTCAGCTCTCCTGCGTGGTGTAGTATATAGGTAATTAATAGATGATCTGTCAGATCTCCTATGTGGTATAGTATATAGAGGATCTGTCAGTTCTCCTGTGTGGTGTAGTATATAGAGGATCTGTCAGCTCTCCTGTGTGGTGTAGTATATAGAGGATCTGTCAGCTCTCCTGTGTGGTGTAGTATATACAGGATCTGTCAGCTCTCCTGTGTGGTGTATTACATAGAGGATCTGTCAGCTCTCCTGTGTGGTGAAGTATAAAGAGGATCTGTCAGCTCTCCTGTGTGGTGTAGTATATAGAGGATCTGTCAGCTCTCCCGTGTGGTGTGGTATATAGAGGATCTGTCAGCTCTCCTGTGTGGTGTATTACATAGAGGATCTGTCAGCTCTCCTGTGTGGTGAAGTATATAGAGGATCTGTCAGCTCTCCTGTGTGGTGTAGTATATAGAGGATCTGTCAGCTCTCCCGTGTGGTGTAGTATATAGAGGATCTGTCAGCTCTCCTGTGTGGTGTAGTATATAGAGGATCTGTCCGCTCTCCTGTGTGGTGCAGTATAGAGGATCTGTCAGCTCTCCTGCGTGGTGTAGTATATAGGTAGTTAATAGAGGATCTGTCAGCTCTCCTATATGGTATAGTATATAGAGGATCTGTCAGCTCTCCTGTGTGGTGTAGTATATAGAGGATCTGTCAGCTCTCCTGTGTGGTGTAGTATATAGAGGATCTGTCAGCGCTCCTGTGTGGTCTAGTATATAGAGGATCTGTCAGCTCTCCTGTGGGGTGCAGTATAGAGGATCTGTCAGCTCTCCTGTGTTGTGTAGTATAGAGGATCTGTCAGCTCTCCTGTGTTGTGTAGTATATAGAGGATCTGTCAGTTCTCCTGTGTTGTGTAGTATATAGAGGATCTGTCAGCTCTCCTGTGTTGTGTAGTATAGAGGATCTGTCAGCTCTCCTGCGTGGTGTAGTATATAGGTAGTTAATAGAGGATCTGTCAGCTCTCCTATATGGTATAGTATATAGAGGATCTGTCAGCTCTCCTGTGTGGTGTAGTATATAGAGGATCTGTCAGCTCTCCTGTGTGGTGTAGTATATAGAGGATCTGTCAGCGCTCCTGTGTGGTCTAGTATATAGAGGATCTGTCAGCTCTCCTGTGGGGTGCAGTATAGAGGATCTGTCAGCTCTCCTGTGTTGTGTAGTATAGAGGATCTGTCAGTTCTCCTGTGTTGTGTAGTATATAGAGGATCTGTCAGCTCTCCTGTGTTGTGTAGTATAGAGGATCTGTCAGCTCTCCTGTGTTGTGTAGTATAGAGGATCTGTCAGCTCTCCTGTGTTGTGTAGTATATAGAGGATCTGTCAGCTCTCCTGTGTTGTGTAGTATAGAGGATCTGTCAGCTCTCCTGTGTTGTGTAGTATAGAGGATCTGTCAGCTCTCCTGTGTGGTGTAGTATATACTGTATCTCCTGCTGACGATTCTCCTGCTGCCTGTGACGTCACATTGAAAGAGCAGCTCCTACTCTTTCATCCTGCTCTGTCGGCGAAGCACCACTGCCGACGTCATTTAGAAGGAAAGCCAGCTCCCCGCTGCCTAGATGGGGGAAGTTGACTGTGAATCAGCAAGACTACTCAGCAGTGACACTTGTCAGACACTGCAGATTTCATGAAGAGGTGTGTACAGTGTCCATTTTAGGACATGATCAGATATCAAAGTCAAACATGAGAATAATGTCAGTTTGAGGCTAAATACCCTGTCTGAGAACTGACTTTAACATGTGACTTTGATATGTGACTTTGACATCTGACTTTTACAACTGATAATAATAAAAAAAAAGTTCACTGTACGATGCTGGGACTTGAACCCAAAACTCTGCCTAGAAGCCAGTACACCTACCATTGAGCTATACACTCAGTTGAAATAACTTAGGCATTCTATTTGGTTGTGATTTTCAGTGCAAATCTGTCTGAAACTCATTGGGACTTCTACACAGACCTCGTCCATGTCGAATTCAAATGATGTGTGACTTTGATATGTGACTCTGATATCTCACTTTTTTCAAACATCAGAATCAGAATCACAATGACTTTTAAACACCCTGAGTATTTTCAGGGTTGATCCCATAAGCCAAGAAAAACTACCAGTCCCTATCATTTGACCCTATGGTTGAAATTTAAAGCTTCAGGCTCATTTAGTGGAGCTTCTGGGTTCAAATCCCAGAAGCAGAAGAATATATATACAGTACAGTTGAAACAAGAAGTTTACATGTACTGTATGTAAATGCCTTAAAACATTATCTCTCTCTCATTATTCTGGCATTTGGCAAAATTAAAACTTATTGCGATCCTAATTGATCTAAAACGGGAAAGATTTATTCTGATTTCATGTCAGATATTGAGAAAAACATGCATATGTGTCTTTTTATATAGTGTATGTAAACTTCTGGTTTCAACTGTATATATATATATATATATATATATATATATATATATATATATATATATATATATATATATATATATATATATATACAGTACAGACCAAAAGTTTGGACACACCTTCTCATTTTAAGATTTTTCTGTATTTTCATGACTAAGAAAATTGTACATTCACACTGAAGGCATCAAAACTATGAATTAACACATGTGGAATTATATACTTAACAAAAAAGTGTGAAACAACTGAAAATATGTCTTTTATTCTAGGTTCTTCAAAGTAGCCACCTTTTGCTTTGATGACTGCTTTGCACACTCTTGGCATTCTCTTGATGAGCTTCAAGAGGTAGTCACCGGAAATGGTTTTCACTTCACAGGTGTGCCCTGTCAGGTTTAATAAGTGGGATTTCTTGCCTTATAAATGGGGTTGGGACCATCAGTTGTGTTGTGCAGAAGTCTGGTGGATACACAGCTGATAGTCCTATTGAATAGACTGTTAGAATTTGTATTATGGCAAAAAAAGTAGCTAAGTAAAGAAAAACGAGTGGCCATCATTACTTTAAGAAATGAAGGTCAGTCAGTCCAAAAAATTGGGAAAACTTTGAAAGTGTCCCCAAGTGCAGTTGCAAAAACCATCAAGCGCTACAAAGAAACTGGCTCATATGAGGACCGCCCCTGGAAAAGAAGACCAAGAGTCACCTTTGTTTCTGAGGATAAGTTTGTCCGAGTCACCAGCTCAGAAATCGCAGGTTAACAGCAGCTCAGATTAGAGACCAGGTCAATGCCACACAGAGTTCTAGCAGCAGACACATCTCTACAACTACTGTTAAGAGAAGACTTTGTGCAGCAGGCCTTCATGGTAAAATAGCTGCTAGGAAACCACTGCTAAGGACAGGCAACAAGCAGAAGAGACTTGTTTGGGCTAAAGAACACAAGGAATGGACATTAGACCAGTGGAAATCTGTGCTTTGGTCTGATGAGTCCAAATTTGAGATCTTTGGTTCCAACCACAGTGTCTTTGTGCGACGCAGAAAAGGTGAACAGATGGACTCTACATGCCTTGTTCCCACCGTGAAGCATGGAGGAGGAGGTGTGATGGTGTGGGGGTGCTTTGCTGGTGACACTGTTGGGGATTTATTCAAAATTGAAGGCATACTGAACCAGCATGGCTACCTCAGCATCTTGCAGTGGCATGCTATTCCATCCGGTTTGCGTTTAGTTGGACCATCAGTTATTTTTCAACAGGACAATGACCCCAAACACACCTCCAGGCTGTGTAAGGGCTATTTTACCAAGAAGGAGAGTGATGGGGTGCTACGCCAGATGACCTGGTCTCCACAGTCACCAGACCTGAACCCAATCGAGATTGTTTGGGGTGAGCTGGACCGCAGAGTGAAGGCAAAAGGGCCAACAAGTGCTAAGCATCTCTGGGAACTCCTTCAAGATTGTTGGAAGACCATTTCCGGTGACTACCTCTTGAAGCTCATCAAGAGAATGCCAAGAGTGTGCAAAGCAGTCATCAAAGCAAAAGGTGGCTACTTTGAAGAACCTAGAATATAAGACATATTTTCAGTTGTTTCACACTTTTTTGTTAGCTATATAATTCCACATGTGTTAATTCATAGTTTTGATGCCTTCAGTGTGAATGTACAATTTTCATTGTCATAAAAATACAGAAAAACCTTTAAATGAGAAGGTGTGTCCAAACTTTTGGTCTGTACTGTATATATAGTACAGACCAAAAGTTTAGACACACCTTCTCACCTAGACTGTGTGCCCACGATGCGTTTTTAAGCGTTTCTGCAGCGGCAAAAACGCTGCAGAAACGCTAAAAAAAAGCATGGTAGAAGGCCTGCCATGTCCCCCAATGATAATCCGCATGTGCTATGCACATTCTGCGGAGATTTTTGCTGCGGATTATCATTGCGGAAAAAAACGCAGCACTATCAATTATTTTGCGGAAGTGCTGCGTTTTCGCCGCCTTGACTTGCATTGCAATGCGCCAATTCCGCAAGACTGCATCTGTACTTGCGTAATTGGCGCGTTATAATGTGCGGATGCTACCCGGGTGTGGAGGACAGGAGACTCTCCTCCACACCCAGGTACCATTATAAAAGCTGTAAAAAAAAGAATAAAATAAAAAATAAAGATTATATTCACCTTCCGACGACCCCCGGACTCCTTCCCTGTGCTTGCCCATAGATCGCGCAGGACTGAAGGACCTGCGGTGACGTCACAGTCATGTGACGGCAGGTCCTTCAGTACAGCGTACCGCGGTCTGTCGGCAGCCAGCACAGGAGCGCAGCGAGTCTGCAGGGGCCATCGGAAGGTAAGTATAGGTTTATTTTTTATTTTTTAACATTCTCTCGGGTCACACTATATAAATCCATGCCGGTTGCATGGATTTATATAGTGTGACCGAGTTGTCAAGCACTTTCCAAGTGATGCTAAAATCGCTTGGAAAGCGCTTGACACCCGCATTCGGA
This sequence comes from Phyllobates terribilis, assembly GCF_046119375.1. NCBI lineage: Eukaryota > Metazoa > Chordata > Amphibia > Anura > Dendrobatidae > Phyllobates > Phyllobates terribilis. The sequence continues at coordinate 378,055 of NW_027363826.1, read as the reverse complement.
AATGCAAGTGAAGAACGCTTCATTTCCGCATGTCCCTGGCAGGAAAACGCATGTACAATGCGTTTTTTTCTGCCAGGGAGATGCAGAAACGCTCAGGAAAAAATCCTGAGCATTTCTGCATCGTGGGCACATAGCCTTAAAGATTTTTCTGTATTTTCATGACTTTGAAAATTGTACATTCACACTGAAGGCATCAAAACTATGAATTAACACATGTGGAATTATATACTTAACAAAAAAGTGTGAAACAACTGAAAATATGTTTTATATTCTAGGTTCTTCAAAGTAGCCACCTTTTGCTTTGATGACTGCTTTGCACACTCTTCGCATTCTCTTCATGAGCTTCATGAGGTAGTCACCGGAAATGGTCTTCCAACAATCTTGACGGAATTCCCAGAGATGCTTAGCACTTGTTGGCCCTTTTGCCTTCACTCTGCGGTCCAGCTCACCCCAAACCATCTCGATTGGGTTCAGGTCTGGTGACTGTGGAGGCCAGGTCATCTGGCGTAGCACCCCATGACTCTCCTTCTTGATCAAATAGCCCTTACACAGCCTGGAGGTGTGTTTGGGGTCATTGTCCTGTTGAAAAATAAATGATGGTCCAACTAAACTCAAACCGGATGGAATAGCATGCCGCTGCAAGATGAAGTGGTAGCCATGCTGGTTCAGTATACCTTCAATTTTGAATAAATCCCCAACAGTGTCACCAGCAAAGCACCCCCACACCATCACACCTCCTCCTCCATGCTTCACGGTGGGAACCAGGCACGTAGAGTCCATCCGTTCACCTTTTCTGCGTCGCACAAAGACACGGTGGTTGGAACCAAAGATCTCAAATTTGGACTCATCAGACCAAAGCACAGATTTCCACTGGTCTAATGTCCATTCCTTGTGTTCTTTAGCCCAAACAAGTCTCTTCTGCTTGTTGCCTGCCCTTAGCAGTGGTTTCCTAGCAGCTATTTTACCATGAAGGCCTGCTGCACAAAGTCTCCTCTTAACAGTTGTTGTAGAGATGTGTCTGCTGCTAGAACTCTGTGTGGCATTGACCTGGTCTCTAATCTGAGCTGCTGTTAACCTGCAATTTCTGAGGCTGGTGACTCGGATAAACTTATCCTCAGAAGCAGAGGTGACTCTTGGTCTTCCTTTCCTGGGGCGGTCCTCATGTGAGCCAGTTTCTTTGTAGCGCTTGATGGTTTTTGCAACTGCACTTGGGGACACATTCAAAGTTTGCCCAATTTTTCAGACTGACTGACCTTCATTTCTTAAAGTAATGATGGCCACTCGTTTTTCTTTACTTAGAATTTGTATTATGGCAAGAAAAAAGCAGCTAACAGTCTATTCAGTAGGACTATCAGCTGTGTATCCACCTGACTTCTGCACAACACACCTAATGGTCCCAACCCCACTTATAAGGCAAGAAATCCCACTTATTAAACCTGACAGGGCGCACCTGTGAAGTGAAAACCATTTCCGGTGACTACCTCTTGAAGCTCATCAAGAGAATGCCAAGAGTATGCAAAGCAGTCATCAAAGCAAAAGGTGGCTACTTTGAAGAACCTAGAATATAAGACATATTTTCAGTTGTTTCACACTTTTTTGTTAAGTATATAATTCCACATGTGTTAATTCATAGTTTTGATGCCTTCAATGTGAATGTACAATTTTCAAAGTCATGAAAATACAGAAAAATCTTTAAATGAGAAGGTGTGTCCAAACTTTTGGTTTGTACTGTATATACACAGTGGGGAAAAAAGAATTTAGTCAGTCACCAATTGTGCAAGTTCTCTCACTTAAAAAGATGAGAGAGGCCTGTAATTGACATCATAGTTAGACCTCAACTATGAGAGACAAAATGAGAAAACAAATCCTGAAAATCACATTGTCTGATTTTGAAAGAATTTTTTTTTAAATTTTGGTGGAAAATAAGTATTTGGTCAATTACAAACAAGTAAGATTTCTGGCTCTCACAGACCTGTAACATCTTCTTTAAGAGGCTCCTCTGTCCTCCACTCATTACCTGTAGCACTGGCACCTGTTTGAACTTGTTATCAGTATAAAAGACACCTGTCCGCAACCTCAAACAGTCACACTCCAAACTCCACTATGGTGAAGACCAAAGAGCTGCGAATGACACCAGAAACAAAATTGTAGCCCTGCACCATGCTGGGAAGACTGAATCTGCAATAGGCAAGCAGCTTGGTGTGAAGAAATCAACTGTGGGAGCAATAATTAGAAAATGGGAGACATACAAGACCACTGATAATCTCCCTTGATCTGGGGTTCCACACAAGATCTCACCCGTGGGGCCAAAATGATCTCAAGAACGGTGAGCAAAAATCCCAGAACCACACAGGGGCATCTAGTGAATGACCTGCAGAGAGCTGGGACCAACGTTACACAGGCTACCATCAGTAACACACTACGACGCCAGGGACTCAGATCCTGCAGTGCCAGACGTGTCCCCCTGATTAAGCCATTATGACGCGCCCCTGGGCCTGTGTCGCGCTGCGTTGCGCACGCGGGAGCTTACCCGGAGCCGGATCTCTTGAGGGTTGTAGTCTCGTGGCGGTGATCCGGTCCGTGCCCAGGGAGTCAGACTAAGTGGCGCTGTATTAGCGGTAGATGTTGGACGACTACGCCACCCGTTGAGTACAGCTAAGGAGCTGCTGCTGCAGGGCAGACCGCTGAGGCCGGTGGTAGGATTGTGCAGCGTGATAGTATAACCCCCAACGGGAGGGGTATGGCCTCAGGGCAGCCGACGTGGATGATGGGGGTAGCAGGAACCACTCGGAGATGGTACGGTGTAGTTCAGGGTCTTTACTGGTGACAACGATAGACCCTCCCGGAGTACTGGCTAGCGATTGGGGCCTGGTCAGTCCTTGAGCAGATGGGATCTCCCCTGGCCAGGCGGAGTTGTAGGCCTCCCAAACTAACGATACTCTTCTGGCTACCTTGCTAGAAGCGGGTATAAGTAGCCCACGTCCCTGAGTGTACCGTGTGGTGCTCACCCATATGGCCGGTGACTCGGGGCCTTCTAGTAGCTTCCGCTCCACGACGGCGGTGCTGGTCCCACGCGTGTGACCGTGCCTTCGGGTTTCTGGGCCAGAGGACCTGCAATCCCCTGCCGGTCGGTTTCTGCTGCTGGATAGGAGTTAGTCCCCACAGCCTCGGACTCCGGGTCCGGTGATAACTTCTCAGTCAGGGCGAGCTCTGCAGCTGCCAGCCCCTGACTCCTTGTAGCACTGCTCCCACAGAGCTCCTGATGTTCTTTTCCTATATCTGCTTCTCTTCTCTGTCTCTACTTCTTCTCTACTCACTAACCCTGCCTCAGCCCTAGGTTTATATAGGGGAAGTTCTTCCCCTCCCAGGGACTGGGCAGGAGGTGTGGCATGCACAGGATCCCTGACCAAGAGACCTCCCACCTGCTCTCAGACATAACATTGCCGTTACTGTGGAAACCAGACCCCTGGGGTGCCACATTCCCCCCTAGTGAAATTTAGTACTCCGGGACTAAACATATTTTTAGAAAAACATAACAAGATAATAACAATAATAATACAATAAGAAAAACACATAAAGATGGTTACGGCGTGTCCGCAACCGGGCGCAGTCTTTGAAGAAAAGCAAGGTGTCCATTTCACCAAAACAGGGAGACGTAACCAGGTAGGGGTCTGTCCTGCCCCGAGTCCTTAACAGTCTTTAGTCCGTCCTGGGTTACGCTCCAACTATACACAAAGGATTCCCGGTAAATCCACCAAGGACTCCTATAAATAACTAGAAACACATAATTATACACAAGCAACAAGAAAAACAGGTAACCACAAATAAAACAATTTATACACTTCAAATCCTCCAACGTGCGGGTAACTGGCCTCTAGTGGCCCTAGTGGACCTACGGAGCTGACTGTCTAGCCCTGAACTACAGGGTGTAGGAGCTGTCAAGGGTAAACTGGGCAGCTGTCTACCGGCTCTTTGACTCACTAGGGGTACGGCAGGCTCACTATAAGCAGAGGGTTGATCCTCCTGTTCTGCTTGTGTGGAGTCTTCTGCCTCCTGGACCGGCTGCTCTTCCAGCTCTACCTGTTGCTCCGTAGGCACTTGGGATGCTGGTTGGAGGAACGTGAGGACGGGTACCACAACTGCACCATTGACTTGAGTCCAGGACCGAGGGAAGTCTCCGAGCACAGTACTAACCATATCTTCCCTTTCCTCTACGGGTTGATGGTCTTCCTGTTCCTCTTCAGGGTTCCGTAGCTGTTCAGGACACTTCTTCAGGTGATCCCGGGATACAATGGCTATGGTCTCCCCTCCGTCTTTACTGATGGTACAGACTTTCGGGTTCTCGTGGCTTGAGGGCAGTACGGTGTACGGGTCCTTCTCCCACTGGTCGTCCAACTTGTGGAGCCGTCTTTTCCTCTTCAAGACCTGCTCTCCGGGTACCAGGGGAACAGCGGGAGCATACTGGTTGTAAGTTTTCTCTTGTCTTTCCCTAGCCTGACAGAGACTTCGCTCCACGCTCTCCTGTACTTTCCGGTACTGCTGCTGCCTCTCTGTGTCCCAGTCTGCTTCTGGTGAAGTGTCCTCGGGTGTCAGGACTCCCATTTCCAGGTCAAAAGGTAACTTACCAGGTCTCGCCCTCATTAGGTAAGCCGGGGTACAGTTGGTGGAACCTACCGGGATGTGGTTGTATAGGTCCACTAGATCGGGCAGCTTCTCAGGCCACAGACTGCGTTCTTCCAGGGGCAACGTTTTCAGGAGATCCATTACCACCTGGTTCATTTTCTCACAAAGTCCATTAGTTTGCGGATGATAGGGTGTCGTCCTTATCTTCCGGCAGCCATACAGATTGCAGAATTCCTGGAAGACCTCCGCTTCAAAGGCAGGTCCCTGGTCCATCAGCACTTGGTCCGGGTACCCGTGTGGACGGCAGAAGTGCTGCTGGAAGGCTCTAGCTGCTGTTTGAGCCGTTAAGTCCTTAACGGGGACGACAACCAAGAACCGGGAGTAATGATCCACAATGGTTAACGCGTAGACGTAGCCACTTCTGCTTGGGGTCAGTTTTACATGATCCAAGGCTACCAGTTCCAACGGCTGCCGGGTGACGATGGACTGCAGGGGAGTCTTCTGGCTGGCACGGTCCTTCCTTCTTAGGTTGCACGGGCCACAGTCTCTGCACCACCTCTCGATGGTTCCCCTCATGCCTACCCAGTGGAACCGCCCACGCAGCAGGAACTCCAGCTTCTTCCATCCGAAGTGTCCAGCCCCGTCGTGGTATGCTTCCATCACCATGGCTGCGTCTCTCCGTGGAACCACTACTTGCCAGATTAGTTCATGCGTCCGGGAGTTAACCATTCTGCGGCACAACTTCCCCTTGTAAAGGAACAGTCGACTCTTCTCAGCCCACAGTTGCTTGGCTTCCTCCGGAGCGTCTGGGTCAAGGCGAGCCTCTGGCCGAGTCAGCATCTCCTTCACCAGCCGGACGGCAGGGTCACTGTCTTGCGTTTCCTCCCAGTTGTAGTGAGGCAAGGGGTTAAACGTAGCGGCTTGCTTACTCCTTACCCGATGGGAATACTGGATAGTCCCATGACGGTGGAACGCGGGGAGTTCGACTTCTTCCAGTCCCTCTGGATCTTCTCCTACGTCCGGTAGGTTTGGCATCCTGGACAGGGCGTCCGCGTTGGTATTGGAGCGTCCTGCCCGGTATTTGATTGTGAACTCGTACTTGGACAGACGGGCCATCCATCTCTGCTCTAGGGCACCGAGTCTTGCCGTGTCCAGGTGTGTCAACGGGTTGTTATCCGTGTACACGGTGAACCGGGAAGAAGCGAGGTAGTGCTTAAAGCGTTCGGTGACTGCCCACACCACTGCCAGGAACTCTAGCTTAAATGAGCTGTAATTCTCAGGGTTTCTTTCGGTGGGTCGCAGTTTTCGGCTGGCGTAAGCGATTACTCGTTCTTTCCCCTGCTGGATCTGGGATAGCACGGCTCCTAGCCCGATGTTACTTGCGTCGGTGTAGAGGATAAAGGGCTGGCTGTAATCAGGGTACGCCAGGATTTCATCCCCCGTGAGGGCCATCTTCAGCTGGCGGAAGGACTCTTCTTCTAACTTCTCCCATCTGAAGGGTAGCTTCTGGTTCTTGGCCTTCCGGGACTGGCCTATCAGGAGGTCCTGCATAGGAGCTGCCTTTTTGGTGAAACCGGGGATGAATCTGCGGTAATAGCCTACCAACCCGAGGAACTGCCGCACTTCCTTTACACTGGAGGGACTTGGCCATTCCTTAATTGCGGTGATCTTATCAGGGTCGGGAGCCACTCCATCAGCGCTCACCACGTGTCCCAGGTACTGCACCTTTGGTTTCAGGAGGTGACACTTGGAGGGTTTCACCTTTAGGCCGTAGCTTGCCAGAGCTTCGAACACTTCCGCCAGGTGTTTCAGGTGGTCCTCATACGTCTTGGAATATACGATGACATCGTCCAGGTACAGCAGGACCGTCTCGAAGTTTCTGTGGCCCAGACAGCACTCCATTAATCGTTGGAAGGTTCCTGGTGCATTGCAGAGTCCGAACGGCATGCAGGTAAACTCGCTAAGTCCCATCGGGGTGGTGAATGCGGTCTTCTCCCGGTCCGCCTCTGCTACAGGAACCTGCCAGTACCCACTAGTGAGATCCAAGGTAGAGAAGAAGTTAGCAGATCTTAAAGCAGCCAAAGACTCCTCTATCCTTGGTAAGGGGTACGCATCCTTGTGTGTGATACGGTTGATTTTCCGGTAATCTACACACATCCTCATGGTGTTGTCTTTCTTTTTGACTAAGACTAGTGGAGCTGCCCAGGGGCTACAGCTATCCCTGATCACCCCAGCCTCCTTCATGTCTCTAAGCATCCCCTTGGCGTGTTGGTAGTGTGCAGGGGGTACGGGTCGATACCTCTCTTTTATGGGAGGATGGTCTCCCGTGGGGATGTGGTGTTCTACCCCCTTGACTCGCCCGAAGTCTAACGGGTGTTTACTAAACACTCTCTCGTACTCTTGAACCACCCGATAGACTCCCTGTTTCTGGTGTGAGGGAGTGGAGTCAGTACCCAAATGTAGTTGCTGACACCAGTCCTCCATTGTTTTCTGAGAGCCGTTACCTTCCTCCGGGGAAGATGGAGGCAAGGGTTCTACGGACTGTATGGAATCTTGATTGATGGTATACAATTTGGCTAGCGTGGCATACCGGGGCAGGTACACTTCCCTCTTCCCGATATTTATTATGCGAACGGGCACCCTCCCATGGCGTACATTGACCACCCCCCGTGCTGTCAAAATGGTGGGCCTACTGTCTGAGTAAACTGGTTTACCATTGCCTGGTAATCTCTACCTCTCAGACCAATAGCTGCCCGGCACCAAATCATCATTTCACTTTTCGGGGGCATGGCAATAGGGAAAGGGTCACACATTCGCACGCTACCAATCTCACCACCGGAGAGTTCTAGCTGTTGCCGTCGCATCAGTGCCCGGATCTCTTTCTGGAGCACTCGCTGCTGGCCGGAGCTGGCGTTCTTGGCAACCTGCTGTAAAAGGAAAATCACCTCTGCAAGACAATTTTCAATTACATTAGTTCCTAGAGTTATCTTTGGGTGACTCTCGTGTTTGTCAATGTCTACAATGATCAGTCCCTGTGCTGCCAGTTCGACTCTACCGATTTTAATGGTCACCTCTTTAAATCCAATCTGTGGCACGGGCTGACCATTGCTGGCGATGATACTCAAGTCGTCGTCAGGGTAGCGGGTGATATCCGAGTCATTCCAGTACTGCTTGAAGAGCACGTACGGGATGGTGGTGACCTGTGACCCGGTGTCCAGTAGGGCACTCATAGGAATGCCATCCAGTACCACGGGTAAGACTGGACGTCCTCCCACATATTTGTCGCGCCAGTTCGATGGGCCTGGTGATCTTTTTCCTGGGGGTTGGCCCTCTACCCCAGGTTGTGCCAGTTTAAAGGACAGTACCTTGCCATATGTCCGGGTTGATTGCAGCGGCGGCAGATGGGTCGTCCGTCCTCGTTGTATCGGTCGCTGGGTCTTCCTCTGGCCGGTGGGGTCCTCCTTGGTCGACGCCACGGGATGTCCTCCGGTCCGGATGCCAGCTGGATCTTCCCTGGAGTGGAAACCTGTAAAGACTGCACAGTTCGGGTTAGCGCAGCAACGCGTTTAGCTAGCTCTTGGACCTGATGGTGCAGGTCTGGAGCCGGGTCATTGTTCAAAGCCTGCGCATCAGCTCCCACAGGCCCTGCCGACAAGGGCGTCGCCTCCTGGTGGTAAGTGGTAGTGGGGTGTCTGGGGGTCACAACGCCACCTGGTGCCGGTTCTCGAAGCACCCGGATGGCTCTGTCCTTGAACTGTGCAAATCCCAGATGAGGGTCCTGTAAGGCCATTGCCCGCAACTGGGTTCGGTGGGCATTGCAATATAAACCCTCTATAAATTGTTCAGTCAACAGCCTGTCCTCGTCTCCCACGCCGTCAGGGTCGGTCTGCTTAATGGCTCTCAGGGCCTCTTGTAGGTTCAGGGCATAGTCCCTTATACTCTCATGTGCCCGCTGTTTGCACCCGTAGAATCTAAGCTTGATCTCGGCTGAGGTGCGGGTATCAAAGGTGTCCCTCAGCCGGGTTAGTATCCCTGCGACAGTCCTCCCCCCAGGTGGCCAGGACTTTACCTCCCTTTGGGCTGCCCCGGTTAATTGGGCCACCAGGATGCTCACTTTTTGCTCCTCTGTGAGGGGGTACACCTGGAAGAGGCTATCCAGCTTTTCTCTAAAGTCATGCAGGGTATGTGACTCCCCTGAGTACTGGGGTAGCCAGGCTGCCCCCGGGATATAGGGCATGGTGAAAGGCATGACCGCAACAGCGGTGGCGCTGGCGGGGGTTGAAGCGGTGAAGCTCTCCTCCGTATCCGGCATCCTTCTCCCCCCTAGTGGACCGTGGCCTACCTTGCGATGATCCTCTTCCGTAGGCCGCGGCTCCGCAGTGAATCGTCAGGGTTGAGGACCTTCCGTCGCGCTCCTGTGACGTCGGCGTCTGCTGGGCTCCTTCCAGGACCTTACGCAACGTCCGGACGTGAGGCGGGGCTTCAGTTCTCGCGCGCTTTCGGAGTCCACGCCCCTCTACTTCCCGCGCGGCGTCCTCAAGATGGCGTCCAATGGCGGGAAAACTCCACGTATGGCGGGAAGAAGGCTGAAGATGGCGCCGGATGGCGGGAAAACTCCACCGATGGCGGGAAGGAAGCGGAAGATGGCGCCGGATGGCGGGAATCTTCACCACAGGTAAGTTTGAACAGTCTTTTTCAGGCACGCAGTACCCGGTGGTTGCGGGCACGAGATCCTGCCGACTACGCCAAAAGTTGACGCGCCCCTGGGCCTGTGTCGCGCTGCGTTGCGCACGCGGGAGCTTACCCGGAGCCGGATCTCTTGAGGGTTGTAGTCTCGTGGCGGTGATCCGGTCCGTGCCCAGGGAGTCAGACTAAGTGGCGCTGTATTAGCGGTAGATGTTGGACGACTACGCCACCCGTTGAGTACAGCTAAGGAGCTGCTGCTGCAGGGCAGACCGCTGAGGCCGGTGGTAGGATTGTGCAGCGTGATAGTATAACCCCCAACGGGAGGGGTATGGCCTCAGGGCAGCCGACGTGGATGATGGGGGTAGCAGGAACCACTCGGAGATGGTACGGTGTAGTTCAGGGTCTTTACTGGTGACAACGATAGACCCTCCCGGAGTACTGGCTAGCGATTGGGGCCTGGTCAGTCCTTGAGCAGATGGGATCTCCCCTGGCCAGGCGGAGTTGTAGGCCTCCCAAACTAACGATACTCTTCTGGCTACCTTGCTAGAAGCGGGTATAAGTAGCCCACGTCCCTGAGTGTACCGTGTGGTGCTCACCCGTATGGCCGGTGACTCGGGGCCTTCTAGTAGCTTCCGCTCCACGACGGCGGTGCTGGTCCCACGCGTGTGACCGTGCCTTCGGGTTTCTGGGCCAGAGGACCTGCAATCCCCTGCCGGTCGGTTTCTGCTGCTGGATAGGAGTTAGTCCCCACAGCCTCGGACTCCGGGTCCGGTGATAACTTCTCAGTCAGGGCGAGCTCTGCAGCTGCCAGCCCCTGACTCCTTGTAGCACTGCTCCCACAGAGCTCCTGATGTTCTTTTCCTATATCTGCTTCTCTTCTCTGTCTCTACTTCTTCTCTACTCACTAACCCTGCTTCAGCCCTAGGTTTATATAGGGGAAGTTCTTCCCCTCCCAGGGACTGGGCAGGAGGTGTGGCATGCACAGGATCCCTGACCAAGAGACCTCCCACCTGCTCTCAGACATAACATTGCCGTTACTGTGGAAACCAGACCCCTGGGGTGCCACAATTACATGTCCTGGCCCGTCTGAAGTTTGCTAGAGAGCATTTGGATGATCCAGAAGAGTATTGGGAGAATGCCATATGGTCAGATGAAACCAAAGTTGAACTGTTTGGTAGAATCACAACTCATCATGTTTGGAGGAGAAAGAATGCTGAGTTGCATCCAAAGAACAGCATACCTACTGTGAAGCATGGGGGTGGCAACATCATGCTTTGGGGCTTTTTCTCTGCCAAGGGACCAGGAAGACTGATCCATGTACATAAAAGAATGAATGGGGCCATGTATCGTGAGATTTTGAGTGCAAACCTCCTTCCATCAGCAAGGGCATTGGAGATGAACCATGGCTGGGTCTTTCAACATGACAATGATCCCAAGCCACCGCCAGGGCAACGAAGGAGTGGCTTCGTAAGAAGCATTTCAAGGTCCTGGAGTGTCCTAGCCAGTCTCCAGATCTAAACCCTATAGAAAACCTTTGGAGGGAATTGAAAGTCCGTGTTGCCTAGCGACATTCCCAAAACATCACTGCTCTAGAGGAGATCTGCATGGAGGAATGGGCCAACATACCAGCAACAGTGTGTGCCAACCTTGTGAAGACTTACAGAAAACGTTTGACCTCTGTCATTGCCAACAAAGGATATATAACAAAGTGTTGAGATTAACTTTTGTAATTGACCAAATACTTATTTTTCACTAAAATTTGAAACAAATTTCTTTCAAAATCAGACAATGTGATTTTCAGGATTTGTTTTCTCATTTTGTCTCTCATAGTTGAGGTCTAACTATGATGTCAATTACAGGCCTCTCATCTTTTTATGTGGGAGAACTTGCACAATTGGTGGCTGACTAAATATTTTTTTCCCCACTGTATGGCTGAGTTCACACGATGCGTTTTTCATGCGTTTCCGCGGCGTTTTTGCAGTTGCGTAAACGCCGCGGAAACGCATGAAAAACGCATGGTAGAAGGGCAGCAATGTTCCCCAATGGAAATCCGCATGTGCTGTGCCCATGATGCGGATTTTTCCGCAGCGTAAACGCTGCGGTCAAAAATCCGCAGCATGTCAATTAATTTTGCGGAAACGCTGCTCTTTTGCCGCCATTTACTTGCATTAGACCGCATGGAATCCGCATCACTGTATATGTTGATGCGCTTTTCATGCGGTCTAATGTGCGGATGGTACCCGGGTGTGGATGAGAGGACTCTCATCCAGACCCAGGTACCAAAAGAATAAAATAAAAAATATATATATTCTCACCTTCTGACGGCCCTCGCTGCGTCCTGCCGGCTTCCCGGGCACTTCGCGTTTGAATGAAGAAGGACCTTCGCTGACGTCAGAGTCATGTGACGGGTCACGTGACGCTGACGTCGGAAGGTCCTACAGTCTTCACTGCCGGCAGCCGGGACCGATGAAGCAGGACACCGGGGGCCATCAGAGGGTAACGTATAGATTTATTTTTTATTTTTTGACATCACACACTATATAAATCCATGCCGGTTGCATGGATTTATATAGTGTGAAGTTGACAAGCACTTTCCAAGTGATGCTAAAATCGCTTGGGAAGCGCTTGTCAACCCGCATGCGGAAATGAAAGTGAAGACCGCTTCATTTCCGCATGTCCCTGGCAGGAAACCGCATGTACAATCCGCATGCGTTTTTTCCTGCCAGAGAGATGCAGAAACGCTCAGGAAAAAATCCTGAGCATTTCTGCATCGTGTGCACATACCCTATATCTATAAAATAACGGGAGATGCGTACCTCTGTCTGAAGCCTTTATAGACTGCACAAGCGCGACACGCCTGCGCAGTCTGGCTCCAAACAGAAGCACGCATGGAGCCATTACAGGTAAGAGGAGTGTGTATGGCGCCGGAGATCACGGTATGCGTAGACACTGAGTGCATACCGCGAACTCCGGCGCCATGCTTACATACTTACTTGACCGGGAGGAGCGTTGCCGGAGACCGGGGCAGGAGTGAAGGCGTCGGAATCGGCGCATGTGCATAGCGCTATCCGCCGCCATTTTACTGAAGATACATTCGCAGCAAAATGGCGGCGGACAGCGCGGTATGGGCACGTGCGTACTCCGGAGCCACACTCCATCCCCGGCCTCTGGCAGAAAAGGACACCGCAGCGCTGGAGCACAGGGAAGAAAGGTGAGTATAAGTGTTTATTTTTTTATATGTGGGCAGCGTAAAAGGGATGAGGGGTGTCATACATACCAGGATTGTGGGGTGAGGGGACCATACACACCATGCTAGGGATGAGGGGTACCATGCATACAAGGATTGGGGGGTGAGAAGTGCCATGCATGCCAGCATTGGGGATGAGGGGGCCACACATACCAGGATTGGGGGATGAGGGGTGCCATGCATACCAGGATTAGGGGGTGAAGGGCCACATATACCAGCATTGGGGGATGAGGGGTACCATACTTACCAGGATTGGGGATGAGGGGCCCACACATACCAGGATTGGGGGATGAGGGGTACCAAGCATACCAGGATTGGGGGATGAGGGGTACCATACATACCAGGATTGGGAGATGAGGGGTACCATACATACCAGGATTGGGGGATGAGGGGTACCATACATACCAGGATTGGGGGATGAAGGGTACCATACATACCAGGATTGGGGGATGAGGGGTGCCATATATACTAGGATTGGGGGATGAGGGGTGCCATACATACCAGTATTGGGGGATGAGGGGTACCATACATACCAGGATTGGGGAATGAGGGGTGCCATACATACCAGGATTGGGGGATGAAGGGTACCATACATACCAGGATTGGGGGATGAGGGGTACCATACATACCAGGATTGGGCGATGAGGGGTGCCATACATACCAGGATTGGGGGATGAGTGGTGCCATGCATACCAGGATGAGGAATGGGGTGCAATACATACCAGGATTGGGGGTGAGGGGTGCCATGCATACCAGAATAGGGATGAGGGGTACCATGCATACCAGAATAGGGATGAGGGGTACCATGCATACCAGGATGAGGGATGGGGTGCCATGCATACCAGGATGAGGGATGGGATGCCATGCATACCAGGATGAGGGATACCATACATACCAGGATAGGGATGAGGGGTACCATACATACCAGGATGAGGGATGGAGTGCCATGCATACCAGGATTGGGGGATGAGTGGTGCCATATATACTAGGATGAGGGATTGGGTACCATACATACCAGAATTGGGGGATGAGGGGTGCCATGTATACCAGATTTGGAATGAGGGGTGCCATGCATAGCAGGATTGGGGATGAGGGTTGCCATGCATAGCAGGATTGGGGATGAGGGGTGTCACGCATACCAGGATTGGGGATGAGGGGTGCCATGCATAGCAGGATTGGGGATGAGGGGTGCCATGCATAGCAGGATTGGGTATGAGGGGTGCCATGCATAGCAGGATTGGGGATTAGGGGTGCCATGCATAGCAGGATTGGGAATGAGGGGTGCCATACATACCAGGATTGGTTATGAGGGGGCCATGCATACCAGCATAGGAATGAGGGGTACCATGCATACCAGGATAGGGATGTGGGGGGCCATGCATACCAGGATTCGGATGAGGGGCCATGCATACCAGGATAGGGATGAGGGGTACCATGCATACCAGGAAGAGGGATGGGGTGCCATCCATACCAGGACAGGGATGAGGGGTACCATCCATACCAGGATGAGGGGTACCATACATACCAGGATAGGGATTGGGTACCATGCATACCAGGATTGGGGGTGAGGGGTGCCATGCATACTAGGATTGGGGGTGAGAGGTGCCATGCATACCAGGATTGGGGGTGAGGGGTGCTATGCATACCAGGATTGGGGGTGAAGGGTGCCATGCATACCAGGATTGGGGGTGAGGGGTGCCATGCATACCAGGATTGGGGGTGCCAAGAGAATGCCAAGAGTGTGCAAAGCAGTCATCAAAGCAAAAGGTGGCTACTTTGAAGAACCTAGAATATAAGACATATTTTCAGTTGTTTCACACTTTTTTGTTAACTATATAATTCCACATGTGTTAATTCATAGTTTTGATGCCTTCAGTGTGAATGTACAATTTACATAGTCATGAAAATACAGAAAAATCTTTGAATGAGAAGGTGTGTCCAAACTTTTGGTCTGTACTATAAATGTAGCACCCTGAGGATTCGGCTGCTACAGGGGTATTGCACCTCAACCCAGAGGTGTGATATTCCACTCCCGGGTAAGGATGGAGTGTGGAACTGAGCTCAGTCAGCTGCATGCACTACACACATCCCATTTCCGGAGGGCAGACCAACGGTACTCCCACTTAGAAATGTGCAGGTACGATCGAGTCTGTCCTTGGCTGGAGTGGGAGGGGGGTGGAACATCCCAGTAGTGTAGGGGCAGATAGGGGGAGCAGCCTGGGTAAAGTTAGGAGCTCATTGGGTGCTGGTCACCTGAGCTCACACATAGAGGGAGTATATAAGGTGGGCACCATCTAAGATCAGGGTCAGTCTGAGAGAAGTCAGTCAGCCACAGTCAGTCAGTCTGTGAGTCTTTGCAGAACAGTGGAAGAGAGCAGAAGAGCAGAGCAGCCCCAGCCCAAGAGTGAGAGAGGAGAGCAAGAAAGACCCAGAGGGGGAGAAAGAAGGAACTCTGAGACCCCAAATACAACCACAGGGTGAAGAGTTGGCAACAGGGTACCGGATCCCAAACTGGTGGGGGCTACAGCATACCTCAGCCAGAGACCGGAGGCCGTGGGCAGCATCTGCCACGGCCACCCACCATATCCACCCGGAAGGCAGACCACGCATAGGGTCAGGGAACCCAGAGGAAAAGGGTTCGCCAACAAGAGGCCCGAGGGAGCCGGACATAGGTGGATCCCTGGTGGGGAAGGCCAGAGACGAGGACAGGACAGAACGGGAGCTCAGAACCACGCTCCAGAACTACTTGGGGGTTGGCCGAGTCCAGGACCTGGTGGACGCAGCACGGCTCGGGTGGTCACTCAAGGCCGGAGTGACCGGAACATCTGCAGTAAGTAAAGAACCCTGAACTGCACAACCCGACTCTGACTCTCATTACCATCATCCCTGCACCTCCACAACCACCATCCTCTGCACCTGACCCCCCTGAGGCTATACCCCTCCCGTTGGGGGTTATACTACCTAAGCTGCACAAACACCATCAGCCTCAGCGGACCTTGCTGCAGCGGCGGCCGTAGTGACCGCAATTCAACGGGTGGCGTAGTCGACATAAAAGAACTTTAGTAACATCAGTAAGGACTGCCACACACTGAGCTTGACACCCTGGGCACGGACCGGGTCACAGCCACTCGGAGACTACAACCCCCATCTGATCCGGCTCCGGGTATTCCCTTAAAGAATATGGCCCAGGGGGCGCGTCATATATATATATATATATATATATATATATATATATATATATATATATATTTTTTTTTTTTAAATTATGCTGGTTAGGACACAAACTACAGTGATATTTTACTTTTAATATCTGACATTTTGATTGTCATCCTGCCATGTTAAGAAAGAGTTTCAGACACGCTGTCTATTTGCATGATAAATCACGTAGCCAAAGTAAATTAGGAGGCACTAATTTACTATATATCAATTTCCATGTGACTGTACGTTTGCCGAGCTTCTTAAGAAAGGGTCTAATGACCAAATTTATTTTTTGTAAATTTTTCTTTCCATCCACAAAAGAACTGCCTGCAAACTCCAGACCACTGGCTGCAAATTCATAAGTCTGCAGTCACACTGTCACGGGTGTGTCAGAAGTGACAGACAGTCGCCTTGATGTTGGTTGCAGGAGATCTCTTCGTTTGGTATTACAGACACCTTCTTAGAGGCTAGAAATCCTATCAATGAAGGAAATGCCAATAATTAAAGTTAGTTACCCAACTAACCAAAGACCTTATAAAGAGTACCCAACAGGCTTTATATAATGCAATAACCTTTATTATACAAAAAAAGATTAAAAAATACACACAGGCAAGGACATTAAAAATGCAACAAACAAATTAAAAATTAATATAAGAGGGGGGATGAGCATGTCCGCAATAGATAAATTAATAATTGCACTTCATGATTATACAACAAAAGATGAATACACTAGGTCCGTAATTTATGTACATACACAGCTATATATTTAATATGGATGGTCAATTCCAAGTTAAATCATAATGAACACATATAGTTTAGTCATTCAGATATAGTAAATAATGCCGATGTCTTTAAGATCAAGTGCAATGCTGACATGTTGTATTATATTACATCAGAAAGCTGGACCACAGAAATAGTATATGTGGCACCCCTGAGGGTTCAGTCGCCACAGAGGTACTGCCCCTCACCCAGAGGTGTAGTGCCTCCTTCTCTCAGGTAAGGAGGGAGTGCTGCCCGGAACCCCCAACACCTGCACACAACACTACACTACTCCATGCCAGCTGGAAGGGCAAGATGCATTGTGTCTCTGCTGAGCCCTGTCCCTGGCTGGAGTGGGGGGAACCAAAGAGAGGGGGAACCAGTAGTGGGTGTGGGTGGAGGATGTAGTGTAGGGGAGCACCATTGTAGGAGGTATTTAAAGGGAAGCCATCTTAGGGTGGCAGGTCAGTGAGGACAGTCAGTCAGTGAGTAGTAAGGAGAGGAGGGGAGCAGAGTCTCTTCAGGAGCTCTGCTCCACAAGTGGGGCCTAGTAACAGAGGCCCAGGAGGGGAGCAGAGGATGAAGGCTCCGGTAACTGAAGGGGTACCAGGGGTACGGAAGGAGCAGGAAGCCACCCGTACACTCTAATCTGTCAAATGACGGAGGGACCAGGCCGCAAGAAGGGAACCAGTCCCTGGACCAACCGTGTTACTCCAGGTCTCGGCTGGAAAACTGGAGGCTTCTGCACTTTCATGGTGCAGTTGCCACAGTCTCACCCTAGTCACCGTGAAGGGCATCAAGTAGGTCCGGGAACCCCAGGTTGCCCAGGCGGACTTCAGAGCACCCGATCAGGACTGTGTGTGGGAAAGCGCAGGGCAGGAGGGAGAAGACCCGGCGCGAGAAGTCGGTCTAGTAAGGAACATAAAGAAAGTGGGGTTCCGTCAAGCGCTCCTGATATACTTGAGAAAGTGCTGGACCCCTTACCAGGTGGACGCAGTGCGACGCGGAGGCTGACACCCGTGCAGTGTACCTGAGAAACTTGAACAAGAACTGTGAGTAAAACTCAGATGACTGCACTGCCTCCGTCAGTTATTTCCACTGCGCCATCTCTCCTGCACCACAAGCCCCAGCATCACCACGATCTACACCTACACTGCCCCGGGGGCCCGCTCTGCCTGTGGGGAGCAGAAACATCCCAGCTGCCATCCTATCACCCCCCCCACCCCCCCGGAGGTCTGCAGCAGCGCCGGTAACCATTACCGGAAACCACAGGTGGCGTCACGAGACAAACTGTACACTAAAACCCCTTTTTAAAGAGAGACCCAGAGTACGGGCCCGGGAGCCGACTGCCGTGACCTCCTAAACAAGGTAAAAGGCCAGGGTACCGAGTCCCCTTTATCTCCCTGGGTGACACATATATATACACCACTAGAGGTCAGTAAAATCTCAGTAAATAAAGCAACTCAGCTTATAAAATTCTCAAGTGAGGTATCCCAATGATAAAAGTGCAGAGTGCCTTAACATAATACAAATAAGAAAAAATGGCCAAAAGTGCAATAAACATCCAGATGTTAGTAATAGGGACATACCACAACCCCCTCACACCACTCCAATGCAGCTTCGCTCCTGCTTCATCAGGGAGTGTGGTGTGAGGGGATGTGGGAGTTTTATATTGACAATTCCACAGCTGCAAATGATTACAAAAATGGGTAGCGCCATCTTACTGGGCAACGCTGTCCTTCTTAGAGGCTGTGTCTCTAGGACCCAGGGGCTACCTTCCTCTGGCTAATTAACACCCTGGCCTGGGTGTTTAAATACCTGCTGTCTGCTAGAGGGAGGTGCCGGCGATACTCACATTATCCCTTGTGAAGGCTCGGAGCAAGTGCATTACTTCTTCCTCTCTGGAGCAATGAGGAAGGGTGTTTATCTCTCTGAAGTCAACTTAAAGCTAAGCTATCTTCCCTTGTTTGTTCCCCCTTGTTGTCTTTAGTTGTCAGTGGAGATCGATTAGCGCTCATCCCCCTCCCTTCCCTAGCCAGGGCTTAACGCCAGGGAAAGACAGGGCGAGGTTCGCGTGCGGCGATTGTTAAAGAACCAATATAGGGATGTTAGTGGAGACAGGGTGATATTAGATCAGCCTAGGAGGTCTCCACTCCCCCCTTACCCCAGAGTCTGGGCTCCCTTTCCCATTGTGTTACCCTAAGTCTTTCCACATCTTGTGTGACATTATCACCGGCCGAGCACATTTTGAAAAGGAAAAAAAAATTGACACTTTTTTTTTTGTGTGTGTGTGTTTTTTGGGCGTGTTTTTTTTTTCCTTTCTCCTTGGTATGGGTTCAGTTGCAAAGCTCACAGAGCGGCTGTGCAGTCTGTCTCTGGAGGTGAATGACATCCGTTGTGAGGTTCAGCAGCAGCATTAGCGGCTACAGGTCGCCAATGTGGGGGTCTCTGCAGGTAGGCCTATCCAGCCTGAACCCAAGGTTGCCCTCCCGGAAAGGTTTTCAGTAGGTAGGGACAAGTTTTTTGTATTCAATGAGGCCTGCAAACTGTATTTTAAACTTTGTCCTTACCCCTCTGGAAATGAAGAGCAATGGGTTGGAATTGTGATCTCTCTACTGCAGGGAGATCCTCAGTCGTGGACGTTTTCTTTACCACAGGACTCGGTTTGTCTCCTGTCTGTGGAGGGGTTTTTCGGTCAGTGGAAACGTACAGTCCGGAATTCCGTAGATGGGCAACGGATTCCAAATGGAATGACTCAGCCCTTAGAAGTCAATTTTGTAAGGGTCTTACTGAAAGGTTGAAAGATTCCTTGGTAGTATATGGAACCCCTCAGTCCTTGGAGGCGGCCATGTCGTTGGTCATACGTCTTGATAGATGCCTTCGGGGTAGGTGGGTGAGACCACCTTCTCCGGAGCCTTCTTGTCGGGGTTATGTACCTCTGCAGGGGGAGCGGTCTGGCAGTGAACCAGTACTGCGGGAGGTGGAGGAACCCATGCAGTTAGGGGGTGTCTCTGCATCATACATTTCCCAGGAGATTTGCAAAAAAAAGGCGTATGTTTTTTTTGTGGAAAAAAGGGATATATTCTTGGGACCTGTCCAAACAAAAGGAGACTCGATTAACTCTTGGTAGTCTGGAGTTGGATAAACAAGGGGTGAATTTGTTGCCAACCTGCAGTTCCCGGTTGGTCCTGACAGCAGAGGTGGTGCTAGAGAGCAAAACCGAGAAAATTTCTGTGTTTGTTGACAGTGGAGCCGGAGTCAACATGGTTGATGCTGAGTTTGTGAAAACTCATAAACTTGCTTGCTGTACTTTAGCTAAACCTAGTTCAATCTTCTCCATCGACTCGGCGCCACTTGCACAGAGAGCATTTACTCAGATTGTACATAATGTAAAACTGAGAGTGGGGTCAGTTCATTGTGAAAAAATCCCTTGCTATGTCCTGGACAGTCTTTCCATGCCTATTGTTTTGGGTATTCCTTGGCTTGTTAAACATAATCCGTTGGTGAATTGGCAAACCGGGGAGATTATTGAATGGACGGATTACTGCCATGAGAACGGTTTAGATATTTCCCTTGCTACTGTCTCTACGGAAATATTACCTGCTTTTCTGCCTGGTTTTGAGGATGTATTTTTCTGAGAGGGGGTATCAGGATTTGCCTCTTCATCGTGCATATGACTGTCCTATTAACCTGACCCCCGGAGCTAAACTACCGAAGTCCAGACTGTATCATCTTTCTGGCCCTGAGAGACAAGCCATGAAGGATTTCATTGCGGAAAGTCTGGAAAAGGGACATATCAGACCATCATCTTCGCCCGTGGCGGCAGGGTTTTTCTTTGTGAAGAAAAAAGATGACGGTCTACGTCCCTGTTTAGATTTCCGGGAATTAAATCAAACTACCATCTGTGATCCATATCCCCTTATTCCTGATTTGTTCAGCCAGGTTGTATGAGCTAAGGTATTCTCCAATTGATTTAAGGGGAGCCTACAATCTGGTTAGAATCAGAGAAGGGGACGAAAGGAAAACAGCATTCAATACCCCTGAAGGGCATTTCGAGAGTCTGGTTATGCCTTTCAGTTTGACCAATGCACCTGTGGTATTCCAGCATTTCATAAATGATATTTTCCATCATTTGGTGGGGAGGTTTGTGGTGGTCTATCTGGATGAGATTTTGGTTTACTCACCTGATTTTGAGACACATCGGGGGCATGTTAAGAAGGTGCTCCAGATATTAAGGGATAACAAACTTTATGCCAAACTGTAAAAATGTGTTTTTGCTGTTAAGGAGGTGCAGTTTTTTGGGTACTTGATGTCATCTTCGGGTTTTCGGATGTATCCGGAGAAGATCCTTGCAATCCTTGATAGGGACTGTCCCAAGAACCTGAAGGCTCTTCAATGTTTTCTGGGCTTTACTAATTTTTACCGGAAATTCATCCAAAATTACTCTGTAATTGTGCAACCCCTTACTGACATGACTAAGAACTAAGAAGGGGTCCAATTTTTCCAAATGGTCGGATGCCTCCCTCCAGGCTTTTTCTTCCTTAAAGAATCATTTTGCCACTTCACCTATACTCAGTCAACCCGATATTTCCCAACTCTTTATTGTGGAGGTTGATGCGTCGGATGTCGGGGGTTGGGGCTGTGTTGTCTCAGGGTCCGTCCCCTGGTAAATGGCATCCATGCGCCTTCTTTTCTAAAAAATTGTCTTCGACTGAGAGAAATTATGACGTGGGTAATAGTGAACTTTTGGCGATCATATTGGCGTTCGAAGAATGGTGACATTGGTTGGAGGGGGCAGTCCATTCTATTACTGACCATAATAACCTGTCATATCTCCAGTCAGCTAAACGTCTCAACCCTAGGCAAGTCAGATGGTCCCTGTTTTTTACTAGGTTCAATTTTGTTGTCACTTTTCGTCCAGGGGTCAAAAATGTCAAGGCTGATGCTTTGTCAAGGCTGACGCTTTGTCCCGGAGCTTCCCTGGTGGTGGTGACCATGAGAACCCTGCCTCGATATTACGGAAAGGGGTAGTCATTTCGGCACTGTATCCTGAACTGGAGGGTGGGATGTTGGAGGCTCAGGGGGACGCTCCTGCCTTCTGCCCTTAAGCAAGGTTATTTGTACCATCTAATCTGCGCCGCAAAGTTATTAAGGAACATCACAACTCTGCTTGCTGGGCATCCAGATGGTAAGGCAACCGCGGACCTCCTCTCTCGTCGTTTTTGGTGGCTGGGGTTGCATCAGGATGTGATTGAACATGTTTCTGCTTGTAGTATTTGCGCGCGTTCTAAAGCTTCGCATACCTGGCCGTCTGGTACTCTTCTTCTGCTACCTATCCCTAGTAGGCCATGGGCACACTTGTCCATGGATTTTAATACTGACCTACCAGCTTCTGCAGGCAAAACGGTAGTTTTGGTGGTTGTAGATAGGTTCAGTAAAACGGTTCACTTTGCCGCATTACCTGCACTTCCAAATGCCAAGACACTTGCTCAGGTGCTTATAAATGAGATCATGAAGCTTCACAGATATTCCTCCGATGTGGTGTTAGATCGGGGGACCCAGTTTGTTTCCAAGCTCTGGAAGGCATTCTGTTCTTGACTGGGGGTGCAGCTGTCCTTTTCCTCTGCCTTCCACCCTCAGTCGAATGGACAGACCATGTGTATCATTCAGAATTTGGAGACCTAGCTCAGGTGTTTCATCTCCGAAAATCAGGAGGTTTGGACATCCTACTTACCGCTGGCAGAATTTGCCATTAATAATAATCATTGTCAAGAATCCACTGGCAGGTCACCTTTCTTCGGTGCATACGGTTATCACCCACAATTTGGTACCTTTAGTGGGGGAGGAGCTTCGGGAGTTCCTGAGGGGGAACAGTTTGCTTCGTCGCTCTCCTCAGTGTAACAGGGTGTTCTGAGTAATTTAAAGATCATGGGAGACATGTATGACGTGCCCCCTGGGCCTAGTGTACACGTGTAGTGGGTTACCCGGAGCCGGGTCTCTGGGGATTGTAGTCTCCGTGGCGGCAACCTGGTCCCGTGGCTCAGGGTGGTCAAACCAGTGGCGGTATAGTATAAGTTTTAGGTTAATTGTCCGACTACGCCACCCGTGGATTGCGGTCAGGGTGTACCGCCGCTGCGAGGCAGACCGCTGAGGCTGGTGTGGTATGCGCAGCAAAGGATGGGATAACTCCCCACGGGAAGAGTATAGCCTCAGGGCAGGGAATGTGGATGATGGGAGTGATGGTGCACGGGCGTCCCAGTACTAGTAGTGTTGTATGCGGTGAGAAAGCAGGAACGACTCAGAGTCTTTGCAGTGCAGTTCAGGGTCTTTACTGATGATATTAAGGCAGACCCTCCCGGGAGTACTGGCTAGCATAAGGGGCCTGGTCAGTCTGTGAACAAACAGGAGTTCCCCTGGCCAGGTGGAGTTGTAGGCCTCCCCGTCTATCTGCACTCTTCCTGGCTACCTTGCTGTAAGCGTGTGGAAGTAGCCCACGTCCCTGAGTATACCGTGTGGTGCTCACCCGTATGGCTGGTGACTTGGAGCCTTCTGATAGCCTCCGCTCCTCGATGGCGGTGCTGGTCCCTTCCTTGTGACTGAGCCTCCGGGCTTCTATGGCCAGAGGACCTGGAATCCCTTGCCTGCTGGTTTCTGCTGCTGAACTTAAAGATCCCCGCAGCCTCGGACTCCGGTGTCTGGTTCTTATATTCTTCTGCCAGGGCGAGCTCTGCTTAGCTCCAGCCCCTGGTCTTCAGCTCCTGCTCCTACAGAGCTCCTAGCTGTTGCTTTCCCTGTCTTTCTCCTCTCCTAGACTCTTAGACTGACTAACCCCGCCCCAGACCCAGTTTATATAGGGCAGGTTCCTCCCCTATCTGGCCTGGGACAGGATGTGTTGCATGTTTAAGGGCTCCTGACCAGGAAACCTCCCACTTGCTCTCAGACGTGATTTTTCTATCACTGTGGCAACCCGACCCCTGGGGTGTCACATTCCCCCCTAGTGAATTTTAGCACTCCAGGACTAAACACATTTTCAAGAAAACACATACAGGGCATAAACAATAACATTTCAACATATATACAAGAAGTTTTAGTCTTTAGAGGTCACGGCGTGTCCGTAACCAGGTGTCCATGTCACCCAACAAGGTGAAGTCTTGGAACAGAGTAGGGGACCTGTCCAAAGCAAACCCCAAACGTTGGCCCTGGGTGTGGCTGCAAGGCTGAGGCTAGCTACTTTGGGCCACAAGGAGGCCATGCCAGACAGGTTTTTCTCTTCCGCGGCCATCTTCGCAAGAGGCACCAAGGTGCAACTATCTACATTGTAGTTCCGGTTATTCAGCGTCCATAACCTGTCAGTCCAAATAAACCTGCAGGGTAACTAGAGAAACATAATCAATAAACAGGCAACAAAAACATAAACCTTTTTCAGCATTTACGTAGCTACAGGTAAATATATACTTGGCATTAGACTCTCCAGCGCGCGGGCATCTGTCCTCTAGTGCTCCTGGTGGACCTACGTAAGCCACTATCTGGTTCTGAACTACAGGGTGTAGGAGGTGTTGTGGGTAGGCCTGGCAGATTTCTGCGTTCTCTTTGGCTTACTAGGGGCACGGCAGGCTCACTACTAGCAGAGGGTTGATTCTCCTGGTCTGCTGGTATGGATTCTTCTGCCTCCTGGGCTGGTTGCTCTCCCGACACTTCCTGTTCTTCTGTAGGCCCTTGAGGGGCTGGCTGGAGAAAGGTGAGGATGGGTACCACGACTGCGTTGTTGATTTGAGTCCATGACCGGGGAAAGTCTCCGAGTACGGTACTGATCATTTCTTCCCTTTCCTCTGCGGGTTGAGGGTTCTCTTGATCTTCCTCAGGGCTTTGCAGCAGCTCGGGACACTTTTTCAGGTGGTCTCTGGAGACAATGGCTGTGGTCTCTCCTCCATCCTTACTGATGACACACACTTTTGGGTTCTCATGGCTTGAGGGCAGCACGGTGTACGGGTCCTTCTCCCACTGGTCGTCCAACTTGTGGAGCCGCCTCTTTCTCTTCAAGACCTGCTCTCCGGGTACCAGGGGAACAGCGGGAGCATGCTAGTTATAAGCCTTCTCTTGCCTTTCTCTTGCTTGAGACAGACTTCGCTCGACGCTCTCCTGTACTTTCCAATACTGCTGCTGCCGTTCTGTATCCCAGTCTGCCTCTGGCGAGGTGTCCTCAGGTGTCAGGACTCCCATATCCAGGTCAATAGGCAGCTTACCAGGTCTTGCTCTCATTAGGTAAGCCGGGGTACAGTTGGTGGAACCTACGGAGATGTGATTATACAAGTCCACCAGATCAGGCAGTTTTTCAGGCCACAGACTGCGTTCTTCCAGGGGCAACGTTTTTAGCAAGTCTATCACCACCTGGTTCATTTTCTCACATAGTCCATTGGTCTGAGGGTGATTAGGCGTTGTTCTTATCTTCCTGCAGCCATACAGGTTGCAGAACTCCTGGAAGACCTCCGCTTCGAAGGCTGGTCCTTGGTCCGTCAACACTTGCTCCGGATACCCGTGTGGACGGCAGAAGTGCAGCTGGAAGGCTCTGACTGTTGTTTGAGCTGTTAAGTCTTTGACAGGGACCACCACCAGGAACCGGGAGTAGTGATCTACGATGGTGAGGGCGTAGACTTACCCAGATTTGCTTGGAGCCAGTTTCACATGGTCCAGGGTTACCAGTTCCGGTGGCTGCCTGGTGATGATGGACTGCAGGGGAGTCTTCTGGCTGGCACGGTCCTTTCTTCTTAGGTTGCACGGGCCACAGTCACTGCACCATCTCTCGATGGCTCCTCTCATGCCTACCCAGTAGAACCATCCACGCAACAGGAACTCCAGCTTCTTCCATCCGAAGTGTCCTGCTCCATCGTGGTATGCCTCCAGAACCATAGCCGCGTCTCGTCTTGGGACCACTACCTGCCAGGTCAGCTCATGTGTTCTAGAGTTGACCACTCTCCGGCACAGCTTCTCCTTGTAGAGAAACAGCTTACGTTTCTCCTTCCACAGTTGCTTGGTCTCCTCTGGAGCATCTGGGTCAAGACGGGCATCGGCCTGTGTCAGCATTTCCTTCACCAGACGGACTGCGGGATCACTGTCTTGTGTCTCCGCCCAGCTGTAGTGGGGTAAGGGATTGAACGTAGCAGAGCGCCTGTCCCTCACACGGTGGGAATACAGGGTAATCCCATGACGGTGGAATGCAGGGAGTTCGACTTCTTCCAGTTCTTCTGGATCTTCCCCTACGTCCGGTTAGTTTGGCATTCTGGACAGGGCATCCGCGTTGGCATTCGAGCGTCCCGCCCGGTATTTGATGGTGAATTCATAGTTGGACAGGCGGGCCATCCATCTCTGCTCCAGGGCACCAAGTTTTGCAGTGTCCAGGTGTGTCAACGGGTTGTTATCCGTGTACACGGTGAACTTGGAAAAGGCAAGGTAATGCTTGAAACGTTCGGTCACTGCCCACACCACTGACAGGAACTCTAGCTTGAATGAGCTATAATTCTCAGGGTTTCTCTCTGTGGGCCGTAGTTTTCGGCTGGCGTAAGCGATTACCCGTTCTTTCCCCTGCTGGATCTGGGACAGTATGGCTCCTAGCCCGATGTTGCTCGCGTCCGTGTGGAGGATAAAGGGCTGGCCGTAATCAGGGTACGCCAGGATTTCATCCCCCGTGAGGGCCATCTTCAGCTGGCGGAAGGACTCCTCTTCCAGCTTTTCCCACCTGAAGGGCGGCTTCTGGTTTTTGGCCTTCCTGGATTGACCTATCAGGAGGTCCTGCATAGGGGCTGCCATTTTGGTGAAACCGGGAATGAATCTTCGGTAGTAGCCTACCAACCCGAGGAACTGCCGCACTTCCTTTATGCTGGAGGGTCTTGGCCAGTCTTTAATCACGGTGATCTTATCGGGGTCAGGAGCCACTCCGTCAGCACTCACCACATGTCCCAGGTACTGCACCTTTGGTTTCAGGAGGTGACACTTGGAGGGTTTCACCTTTAGGCCGTAGCTTGCCAGGGCATCAAACACTTCTGCCAGGTGTTTCAGATGGTCTTCGTAGGTTTTGGAATAAACGATGACATCATCCAGGTATAACAGGACCGTCTCGAAATTCCGGTGTCCCAGACAGCATTCCATCAACCGCTGGAAGGTTCCTGGTGCATTGCAGAGTCCGAACGGCATACAGTTGAATTCGCTGAGACCCATCGGAGTGGTGAATGCAGTCTTCTCCTTGTCTGCCTCTGCTACAGGAACCTGCCAGTACCCGCTAGTAAGATCCAAAGTGGAGAAGAAGTTAGCAGATTTTAATGCAGCTAAAGATTCTTCTATTCTAGGTAACGGGTACGCATCTTTGTGTGTGATACGGTTGACCTTTCTGTAGTCTACACACATTCTCATTGTGTTGTCCTTCTTTTTCACTAGAACTAGTGGAGCTGCCCAGGGGCTACAGCTGTCCCTGATTACCCCAGCCTCCTTCATGTCCCGCAACATCCCCTTTGCATGCTGATAGTGTGCAGGGGGTACAGGTCGGTATCTTTCCTTTATGGGTGGATGGTCTCCTGTGGGGATGTGATGTTCTACCCCCTTTACTCGCCCGAAGTCTAGCGGGTGTTTACTAAAGACTCTTTCATACTCCCGAACCACCCGGTAGACTCCCTGATTTTGGTGTGAGGGAGTGGAGGTAGTACCCACATGCAGTTGCTGACACCAGTCCTCCATTTGTTTCTTAGAGCCGTTACCTTCCTCTGGTTGAGATGGAGGCAAGGGTTCCACGGCCCTTACAGAATTTTGGTTTATGGTGAACAATTTGGCTAGCGTGGCATACCGGGGCAGGTATACTTCTCTCCCCCCGATATTTATGATGCGGACGGGCTCCCTCCCATGGCGTACATCGACCACCCCCCCGTGCTGTCAAAATGGTGGGCCTACTGTCTGAGTAGACGGGTTCTACCATTGCTTGGTAGTCTCTACCTCTTAGACCAATAGCTGCCCGGCACCAGATCATCATCTCACTTTTCGGGAGCATGGCAATAGGGAACGGGTCACACATTCTCACGCTACCAATCTCACCACCAGATAGTTCCACTTGTTGCCGTTTCATCAGTGCCCGGATCTCTTTTTGGAGAACACGCTGCTGGCTGGAACTGGCGTTCTTGGTAACCTGCTGCAAAATGAGAATTACCTCTGCAAGACAATTTTCAATTACGTTAGTTCCCAAGGTTATTTTAGGGTGACTCTCATGACGGTCAATGTCCACAATAATCAGTCCTTGTGCCGCCAGTTCGACTTTACCGATCTTAATGGTCACCTCTTTGAACCCCACCTGCGGCACGGGCTGACCATTGCTGGCGATGATACTCAGGTCATCATCTGGGTAGCGGGTTATGTCCGAGTCATTCCAGTACCGCTTAAAGAGCACGTACGGGATGGTAGTCACCTGTGACCCAGTGTCTAGTAGGGCACTCATAGGAATGCCATCCAGTACCACAGGCAAGACTGGACGTCCCCCTACGTATTTATCACGCCAGTTCGATGGGCCTGATGATCTTATGCCTGGGGGTTGGCCCTCTACCCCAGGTTGTGCCCGTTTAAATGACAGTACCTTGCCATATGTCCGGGTTGATTGCAGCGGCGGCAGATGGGCTGTCCGTCCTCGTTGTAGCGGTCGCTGGGTCTTCCTCTGGACGGCGGGATCCTCCTCTGTCGGCGCCATGGGACGTCCTCCGGTCCGGATTCCAGCTGGATCTTTCCTGGAGGAGAGACCTGTAAAGACTGCACAGTTCTGGTTAGCGCGGCTACGCTTTTGGTCAGTTCTTGGACCTGATGGTGCAAGGCTGTAGCCGGGTTGTTATCCAAAGCCTGCGCACCAGCTCCTACAGACTCTGTAGACAAGGGCGCCGCCTCCTGGTGATAGGTAATAGCAGGGCGCCAGTGGGTTACAGAGCTACCCGGTGCCGGTTCTCGGAGCACCCGGATGGCCCTGTCTTTGAACTTTGCAAAGTCTAACCCAGGGTTCTGCAAGGCCATTGCATGTGACTGGGTTTGGTGGGCGTTGGACAGCAGACCCTCAATGAATTGCTCAGTCAACAGTTCATCTGCATTCCGCACACTGTCAGGGTCTGCCTGTTTAATGGCTCCCAGGGCCTCTTGCAAATTCAAAGCATAGTCTCTTATACTGTCTTGGGCCCGCTGCTTGCACCCATAAAATTTCATTTTGATCTCTGCAGAGGTGCGGGTATCAAACGTGTCCCTCAGACGGGCTAAGATCTCCTTCACGGTCTCCTTGTCCCTGACTGACCAGGACTTTACTTCACGTTGGGCTGCGCCGGTTAACTGGCCTACCAATATGCTCACTTTTTGTCCCTCCGTCAGGGGGTATACTTTAAACAGGCTGTACAGTCTCTCTTTAAAGTCGCTTAGGGTATGCGACTCCCCTGAGTATCCGGGGATGTAAGGCATGGTGAACGGCATTACTGCGGCAGCGGCCACGCTGGTGGTAGAGGGTCCCTCCGTATCCTCCCCCCTAGTTAAGCGTGGCCTACCTTCTGTTGCTTCTTCTCCGTAGGCCGCGGCTCCGCAGACGATCGTCAGGGTGGAGGACCATGCATCGCGCTCTGGTGACGTCAGCGTCACTCCCTCTCCTTCCAGGACCTTGCGCAGCGTCGGTGCGTAGGGCGGAGCTTCAGGTCTCGCGCGCTTTCGGCGTCCACACCCCTCTTCTTCCCGCGCGGCGTCCTGAAGATGGCGTCCGACGGCGGGAAAACGACTGCGGATGGCGGGAAAACAGCTGAAGATGGCGGGAAACGGCTCCGGATGGCGGGAAATGGCTCCGGATGGCGGGGACCTTCACCACGGCAGGTGTGACAGTCTTTTGAAGGCGCGCAGTACACGGTGGTTGCGGGCACGAAATCCTGCCGACTACGCCAAAGTTGACGCGCCCCCTGGGCCTAGTGTACACATGTAGTGGGTTACCCGGAGCCGGGTCTCTGGGGATTGTAGTCTCCGTGGCGGCGACCCGGTCCCGTGACTCAGGGTGGTCAAACCAGTGGCGGTATAGTATAAGTTTTAGGTTAATTGTCCGACTACGCCACCCATGGGTTGCGGTCAGGGTGTACCGCCGCTGCGAGGCAGACCACTGAGGCTGGTGTGGTATGCGCAGCAAAGGATGGGATAACTCCCCACGGGAAGAGTATAGCCTCAGGGCAGGGAATGTGGATGATGGGAGTGATGGTGCACGGGCGTCCTAGTATTAGTAGTGCTGTATGCGGTGAGAAAGCAGGAACGACTCAGAGTCTTTGCAGTGCAGTTCAGGGTCTTTACTGATGATATTAAGGCAGACCCTCCCGGGAGTACTGGCTAGCATAAGGGGCCTGGTCAGTCTGTGAACAAACAGGAGTTCCCCTGGCCAGGTGGAGTTGTAGGCCTCCCCGTCTATCTGCACTCTTCCTGGCTACCTTGCTGTAAGCGTGTGGAAGTAGCCCACGTCCCTGAGTATACCGTGTGGTGCTCACCCGTATGGCTGGTGACTTGGGGCCTTCTGATAGCCTTCGCTCCTCGATGGCGGTGCTGGTCCCTTCCTTGTGACTGAGCCTCCGGGCTTCTAAGGCCAGAGGACCTGGAATCCCCTGCCGGCTGGTTTCTGCTGCTGGACTTAAAGATCCCCGCAGCCTCGGACTCTGGTGTCCGGTTCTTATATTCTTCTGCCAGGGCGAACTCTGCTTAGCTCCAGCCCCTGGTCTTCAGCTCCTGCTCCTACAGAGCTCCTAGCTGTTGCTTTCCCTGTCTTTCTCCTCTCTAGACTCTTAGACTGACTAACCCCGCCCCAGACCCAGTTTATGTAGGGCAGGTTCCTCCCCTATCTGGCCTGGGACAGGAGCTGTTGCATGTTTAAGGGCTCCTGACCAGGAAACCTCCCACTTGCTCTCAGACGTGATATTTCTATCACTGTGGCAACCAGACCCCTGGGGTACCACATGTATAAATGTATGGCTGACAGCCAGCCAGGTCTGGAGCTGAATGTGAATGACTTTATATGGTAGTCTACCAGGAATATAAGATTGAAAGTTCTTTATTGGAAGCTGGGACCTAGGCTTATTGGTCCCTATAAAATAACCGCCGTCATTAACCCATCAGCGTTTCGTCTTGAACCTCCTCTGGCCCTTAAAGTCCACTACGTGTTCCATAGGTCCTTACTCAAGAAGTATGTGGAACCTCTTGAGCCCTCACCTCTACCACCACCCCCAGTAATGGTTGTGGTAATCTGGAGTTCCAGATTTTGAGTATTGTAGATTCTGGTCTCCAACGTCGTTCTCTACAATACTTGGTGCACTGGAAAGGTTATGGTCCAGAGGAGAGGATGTGGGTTTCAGCATCAGAGATGAATGCTCCCAGGTGGGTTCATTCATTCCCCACCTCTTATCCTGAGAAACCCGGTCCTGAGTGTCCGGAGGCCACTCGTAGAGAGGGGTGTACTGTCACGGGTGTGTCAGAAGTGACAGTCGCCCTGCTGTTGGTCGCTCATCCCCCTCCCTTCCCTAGCCAGGGCTTAACACCATGGAAAGACAGGGCGAGGTTCGCGTGCAGCAATTGGTGAAGAACCAATATAGGGACGTTAGTGGAGACAGGGTGATATTAGATCAGCCTAGGATGTCTCCACTTCCCCCTTTCCCTAGAGTCTGGGATCCCTTTCCCTCTTCCCTTTGTGTTGCACTAAGTCTTTCCCACACATTGCGTGACACACACAGAGTGACTGCAGACTTATCGGTTTGGACAGGACAACCCCTTATCATGCCTGTTTTTGCTGCTAGAGAAGGACCATGCTTAGCAGGCAGTTGAAACCCCTAGTCGTTTGGAGTTTGCAGTCATTTCTTGCTGGATGGAAAGAAAAAATGAGGCTGAAGAGTTACCATACAGCCATAGGGTCAAGTGATAGTGACTGCTAGTTTTTCTTGGCTTATGAGATCAAACTGGTATCTAAAAGTCATTGTGATTCTGATTCTAATATTTGAAGAAAGTCAGATATCAGTCACATATCAAAATCACACATCATTTGAATTTGGCCTGGAGGAGGTCTGTGTGAAAGTCCCAATGCGTTTCAGACAAGTTTGCACTGAAAATCACATAACCAAATAGAATGCTTAAGTTTCTTCAACTGAGTGTTTAAGTCAATGGTAAGTGTACTGGCTTCTAGACATAGAGTTTTGGGTTCAATTCCCAGCAGCATACAGTGAACTTTTTATTATTATTTTCATCAGTTGTGAAAGTCAGATGTCTAAGTCACTTATCAAAGTCACATATCAAAGTCAGTTCTCAGACAAGGTATTTAGCCTCAAACTGACATTATTCTGATGTTTGACTTTGATATCCGTCATGTCCTAAACTGGACGCTGTAGTTGAGCACCTCTTCATGAATCAGGATCATCCGACTCCAGCATGCCCCTCATCAAGATTGCTGTGAACAACGCCGGTCTTGATGAATCGAGCCCATTGTGTTTTATATTACGGAAACATATTGGCACATTTTATTATACAATTGGTGGTCTTGTATTATTTCTATATTGTTGCTACAGCAGCATAGTGGGCCCCAAGAATGATTTACTCTGGGGATCCAAGGTTCTGCAGCCCGATGCTGCATACAATTAATATAAAAAAATAAAATAAAATTAATGTTAATATTAATATTGAGCAGAATTAATTTCAGCCTATTGGTGCAGCCTCCACAACTGTCACGGTCTCCCATGTTGTCCCTTGGGAAAATTAATCGCCCACTCTTGCTCTATTATATATAGTGCTATGTTATGCAAAGTGCTAAAGTGCTGCACATTTTCCATCTACACATGTGCATCAAAGCGTCTGTGTGTTACTCACAGAACCTTTGATGCACATGTGTAGATAGAATCACATGATCTATCAAAGGGGATCATGTGACAAGTCACGTGATACATCCAGTACCTGAGGGGGGGGCACACCTTCTAAACTACCCAGTGCCCTGGCTACTCTTACTACTGTTAATCCACTCCTGTACATACAGTACAGACCAAAAGTTTGGACACACCTTCTCATTCAAAGATTTTTCTGTATTTTCATGACTATGAAAATTGTACATTCACACTGAAGGCATCAAAACTATGAATTAACACATGTGTAATTATATACTTAACAAAAAAGTGTGAAACAACTGAAAATATGTCATATATTCTAGGTTCTTCAAAGTAGTCACCTGTTGCTTTGATGACTGCTTTGTACACTCTTGGCATTCTCTTGATGAGCTTCAAGAGGTAGTCTCTGGAAATGGTTTTCACTTCACAGGTGTGCCCTGTCAGGTTTAATAAGTGGGATTTAATAAGTGGGATTTCTTGCCTTATAAATGGGGTTGGGACCATCAGTTGTGTTGTGCAGAAGTCTGGTGGATACACAGCTGATAGTCCTACTGAATAGACTGTTAGAATTTGTATTATGGCAAGAAAAAAGCAGCTAAGTAAAGACAAAGGAGTGGCCATCATTACTTTAAGAAATGATGGTCAGTCAGTCCGAAAAATTGGGCAAACTTTGAATGTGTCCCCAAGTGCAGTTGCAAAAACCATCAAGCGCTACAAAGAAACTGGCTCACATGAGGACCACCCCAGGAAAGGAAGACCAAGAGTCACCTCTGCTTCTGAGGATAAGTTTATCCAAGTCACCAGCCTCAGAAATCGCAGGTTAACAGCAGCTCAGATTAGAGACCAGGTCAATGCCACACAGAGTTCTAGCAGCAGACACATCTCTTCAACAACTGTTAAGAGGAGACTTTGTGCAGCAGGCCTTCATGGTAAAATAGCTGCTAGGAAACCACTGCTAAGGACAGGCAACAAGCAGAAGAGACTTGTTCGGGCTAAAGAACACAAGGAATTGACATTAGACCAGTGGAAATCTGTGCTTTGGTCTGATGAGTCCAAATTTGAGATCTTTGGTTCCAACCACCGTGTCTTTGTGCGACGCAGAAAAGGTGAACGAATGGACTCTACATGCCTGGTTCCCACCGTGAAGCATGGAGGAGGAGGTGTGATGGTGTGGGGGTGCTTTGCTGGTGACACTGCTGGGGATTTATTCAAAATTGAAGGCATACTGAACCAGCATGGCTACCACAGCATCTTGCAGCGGCATGCTATTCCATCCGGTTTGTGTTTAGTTGGACCATCATTTATTTTTCAACAGGACAATGACCCCAAACACACCTCCAGGCTGTATAAGGGCTATTTGACCAAGATGGAGAGTGATGGGGTGCTACGCCAGATGACCTGACCTCCACAGTCACCAGACCTGAACCCAATCGAGATGGTATGGGGTGAGCTGGACAGCAGAGTGAAGGCAAAAGGGCCAACAAGTGCTAAGCATCTCTGGGAACTCCTTTAAGATTGTTGGAAGACCATTTCCGGTGACTATGTCTTGCAGCTCATCAAGAGAATGCCAAGAGTGTGCAAAGCAGTCATCAAAGCAAAAGGTGGCTACTTTGAAGAACCTAGAATATAAGACATATTTTCACTTGTTTCACACTTTTTTGTTAAGTATATAATTCCACATGTGTTAATTCATAGTTTTGATGCCTTCAGTGTGAATGTATAATTTTCAAAGTCATGAAAATACAGAAAAATCTTTAAATGAGGTGTGTCCAAACTTTTGGTCTGTACTGTACATACAACACTACACATCAGTGCAGGTACAACTTATGGCTTCTTCATCTAGGAGTTTATGAGCATCATCTGTCTAATTGACAGAGAACCCCTGAGAAGTCTACACAAGAAAGCTTCTGTCTGTATCATGATTCCAGTGACTTTTATAAGGTTTAGACAATGGAAGCATAAAGCTGGTTAATGTTTATAAGTATGATTCGTCGATAATACCGAATTGGCCAGATTCTGTAATCTCGAGAAGTTTACTTTTAAACATTGTTTTAGACAATAGATCTGTGTATTTCTCATGGAGCATAATGGTAAGTGTACACACATTATTTGAATCAATATTTTGGTTACAATAACACTATTAGTCAAAGCAAATATCACAGTGGTCACTTTTGTACAAATCAGGATAATGAATCTTTGAAACACACAACTTCATAGACCATAGAACAATTAACATTGTCTTACTGTATTGACTCCTAGCAAACACTTTGTGGATAGCATGCATCAAGGACAGTTCATGTGAAAGAGCTAGTTTCTCAGTATCAGAGAAAATCAATATTATACTGCAGTATATTGCAATATTATAGTGCTTGAATTCACGCAACCATATTTGCAATACATTCCACACTTGGTCTAATGACCACACTTTATCAAAGCATATAAACAATATGTTACAATATGTAGGCTATAAGATATCCATATTTTTATTAGCAATACAATCCACATTTGGATATCTTATAGCCACACATTATTTACACAAAGCACCCTATCCAAAGGGGATGGTTTTAGCGGATGATTGCCATAAAAATAATAATGGAAGTGTACACTGTGTACAACAACACAAAGCAATGCATGAACAAATTATAGCAAAAAATAAATCAGCTGGCCTAATACTCAAAGTCTTCATGGCAATCCTCCCAGTGGATGGCCATGGAACAATGAGGTGGAATAAGATTCTACAGGTGAACAACTGGCTACGTCGATGGTGCCGTCAACAAGGATTTGGAATTCTGGATCACGGAATGAATTACCTATACGATGGACTACTTGCTAGAGATGGGGTACACCTTACGAAGACTGGAAAACATGTATTTGGAAGTCGCCTTGCTACACTCATCAGGAGAGCTTTAAACTAGAACAATGTGGGAAGGGAAGCAAAAGGCCAGAAAAAGCCATACAGCTGACAAATACTATTGAGATCTCTGCTACTGGAAGTGGAAAGGAAGAACAAAGACAAAACAATTTAAATAATAAAAATATGGGAGGAAGAGAAACCAATCACAAACTAAAATGTTTTTATACAAATGCACAAAGCATGGGCAACAAACAAGGAGAATTGGAACTACTAATGCAGGAAAAGAAATATGATGTCATTGGAATCACTGAAACTTGGTGGGACGATACACATGATTGGAATAAAAGGCTAAAAGGATACAACTTATTTGCAAGAAACAGACTTGATAAGCGAGGAGGAGGTGTCGCATTGTATGTTAGAAAAGCGTATATCTGCAAAGAGATTGAAGCTTCAGAGACTGGGAGTTCTGTGGAAACTGTTTGGGTAAGAATACAAGGAGAGAACAACGGAAAGGACACCATTGTAGGCATTTACTACAGGCCACCTGGGCAAGCTGAAGATATGGATGAACTCTTTATGTATCAAATGACCAAGTTCTCCAAAAAATATGACGTAGTGGTCATGGGAGATTTCAACTATCCAGACATTTGTTGGGAATCTCTCTCAAGTAAAACTAACAGGTCAAGCAAATTCTTATCCTCTCTTGCTGACAACTTTATCTTCCAAAAGGTAGGGGAGAAAACAAGGGGATCTGCTACTTTGGATCTAATCCTTATAAACAGGGAGGAAATGGTTGAGGAGGTAAAGGTGGCTGGGACCCTAGGAGGCAGCGATCATGCTATTATAGAATTTTGGATAACTAGAGGAGGAAGACATGTGAAGACTCAAACTTCAAGGTTAGATTTTAGAAAGGCAGATTTTAAGAGACTCAGAAAGAGAATAGGAGGGATCCAATGGCTGGATGTCCTTAAGGACAAAAATGTCCAGGAAGGATGGGAAATTTTTAAAAATGAGATTCTCAAAGCACAATCGTTAACAATCCCGAAAAGTAGGAAGAATGGGAAGCATTTAAGGAAACCAGGATGGATGAACACAGAACTTAAACACATGCTAAAAAGAAAGAAAGAAATGTTTATTAAATGGAAAGAGGGAGGCATATCTAAAGAAGATTATAATGCAGTCTGCAGATCCTGTAGGGCACGTATCAGGTTAGCTAAAGCTGACAATGAATTAAGGCTTGCAAGAGATGTCAAAAGCAATAAAAAAGGATTTTGGG
Organism: Phyllobates terribilis; assembly: GCF_046119375.1. NCBI lineage: Eukaryota > Metazoa > Chordata > Amphibia > Anura > Dendrobatidae > Phyllobates > Phyllobates terribilis. Next base: position 341,528 of record NW_027363826.1, on the reverse strand, counting down.
GGTATGTCAAAAGTAAAAGAAAAGTCAAAGATGCTATAGGATTTTTACAGGATGAAAATGGAGAAATGGTAAGAGAGGATGTTGAGAAGGCCGAACTTTTTAATTTCTATTTTGCATCTGTTTTCTCTCAGAAAGAAAATGTAACATCAACTGATCTTCACTGTCCTTTTAAAGGAATAGAGGAATCCAAGTTATCTGTAAACAGAAAGATTGTGAGGGAATATTTAGCTAACATAAATGAGTTCAAGTCTCCAGGTCCAGATGAATTACACCCCAGAGTACTGAAGGAGATCGTAGAAGAAATTTTAGAACCACTCTCCATAATCTTTGAAAATTCTTGGAGAACAGGAGAAGTCCCAGAAGACTGGAGAAGAGCAAATGTTGTTCCTATCTTCAAAAAGGGGAAGAAGGTGGACCCAGGGAACTATAGGCCGGTGAGTCTGACTTCTATACCAGGAAAGATCTTTGAACAAATTATTAAACAACATGTATGTAAGTACATGGATAAGAATGAAATGATTAACCAGAGTCAGCATGGGTTTGTAACTAACAAGTCATGTCAGACTAACTTAATTTCCTTCTATGACATAATCACTGACTGGGTGGATCAGGGAAATGCTGTAGATATAGTATATCTTGACTTCAGCAAAGCATTTGACAAAGTATCTCACACCATCCTTATTGAAAAAATGACCAAGTATGCAATGGACCAGGCAACTGTTAGGTGGATTCATAACTGGCTTAGTGATCGGACTCAAAGGGTGGTTGTAAATGGCTTCACATCCAGCTGGATGAATGTCTCAAGTGGGGTACCACAGGGCTCCGTCCTGGGACCTGTATTGTTCAACATCTTTATCAATGATTTAGATGAAGGAATTGAGGGTAAACTGATTAAATTTGCTGATGACACAAAGCTAGGAGGGATAGCTAATACTAGAGAAGAGAGAGAGAGGATTCAAAAAGACCTAAATAAACTGGAGCAGTGGGCAGCAACCAACAGAATGGTTTTTAACAGGGAAAAATGCAAAGTACTACATCTGGGCAATAAAAATGAAAAAAGCATATACAGAATGGGAGGAATAGAGCTAAGCAACAGTACATATGAAAAAGACTTAGGTATACTAATAGATCATAGACTGAACATGAGTCAACAGTGTGATGCAGCAGCAAAAAAGGCAAATACAATTCTGGGATGTATTAACAGAAGCATACAGTCTAGATCACGTGAAGTCATTATCAGTCTTTACTCCTCTTTGGTCAGACCTCATCTGGAATACTGTGTACAGTTTTGGGCACCACGTTTTAAAAAAGACATAGACAAACTGGAGCAAGTTCAGAGAAGAGCGACCAGAATGGTGACTGGTCTGCAAACCATGTCCTATGAGGAACGGTTGCAGGATTTGGGAATGTTTAGCTTGCAAAAAAGAAGACTGAGAGGAGACTTAATAGCTGTCTACAAATATGTCAAGGGCTGTCACATTGTAGAAGGATCATCTTTATTCTCATTTGCACAAGGAAAGACTAGAAGCAATGGGATGAAACTAAATGGGAGGAGACACAGATTAGATATTAGAAAAAACTTTTTGACAGTTAGGGTGATTAATGAGTGGAACAGGCTGCCACGAGAGGTGGTGAGTTCCCCTTCAATGGACGTCTTCAAACAGAGGCTGGACAGACATCTGTCTGAGATGATTTAGTGAATCCTGCTTTGAGCAGGGGGTTGGACCAGATGACCCAGGAGGTCCCTTCCAACTCTACCATTCTATGATTCTATGATTCAATCATCTCCTCTGCCAAAAAACTTTCCCCAATGCAGTTCACACAGGCACAACATGGATTGCACGTGAAGTTCTGTGTCACAGCTTCTCCTTCTGTGTCCTCATCTTGAGTAGCTACCCCTATAAGCTTTGTCCATAACTGTAGAGGGGGTCAGTACTGCCACCAAGTCTCAAATATATTGATAGCAGTGGTAACCTTTGTCACGCAAAAATGGCTAGTGTTCATCATTTGAGCCAAGTAAATCTATAGATTCTGTTTGGTTTTCCATGACGCCACATTTTCCACGGTTGGCCTCTCGATTTTCGGTCTGAAGATTGCTTGGGTCATCATTTCCAGATTTTGATCTAAAGGGAAAACACATATTATTCTCTGCACAAAATCCCGGTCAGTTGGGACGTGTTCCCCTTTCTTTTGCCCGGGTTTCATAACTATCAACACATTGTCTGCTCCTTGAACAATTACCTCTGCAGGTTCTGGAGGACCTTTGTCACCCAGTTGTTTCAACCAGATTTTTGCACCATCATTGATAGGATCTGAGGATCCAAATCCTTCACCTCCTCTGACTGTCACAACTGCAGGGGTCCTTACTCTGACCACCTTCGTTTTAGAAATAGACAGTACCAGTAACTGAGTTATCTTATCTCTCTTCTGTATTATCATGACTTTTTCTTCATCATTCATTAAAAGTACTTTAATTTCTTCCTGATAATCCTGGTCTATCACTCCTCCCATTACCTGAATACCCTTTAAGGCCAAGCCTGACCTTGAGGTTATAAGACAAAAATGCTCAGGTGGCATTTGCAAGCCTATAGCAGTCCTGATTTTCTTTACAACTTCTTTGAAGTGACTTTCATTGTCACTTTGAATCTGTATTGGGATACAGTACAATACCATTGTTTCCAAAGTCTTAATAGTATTGTTAGCATTGGCCATTTTACAGGTACAAATCAACGTAAACCCAGAATATGCATACAAAGCTGTGCATACGCATACACATCCTCCATCATGTAGAGGAGGGCCAATGTAGTCAATTTGCCCAGGAAGTTTTCCTTGAGCTTTCTGGCCTCTCACCACATGAGGGATTGGTCTCTGTTGTGAATATTGACACTTAATGACGGTTTCCTTTATGAACTCTAACCTGATGGGCACCCCTCTGGTCTGTGCCCATTGAGTCAGTCCAAGCAGCTCCTCAGAGGTATCAGTCTTTACTGGATTCAGTGACTGATATTTCGGACTGTTAGTCTGCTACTGAGTTGAATCTTTCCAGGGTATCTGAAGCACAAATAGCATCAACATGAAACACAGTCACTTTAATTATTTGTACAATTGCCCAGATATCTTGCCACAACTCTTTTCCCCATACTTCTTTGCTATGTATACTTGTAGTCTGATAGCCCACTGCGTTCCACACACGGTTGTTACCTTGGTACCTAGCTGACCCTTCTGTAAACCACGCTTGTTTCCTCTGCTCAGGAATCAATTGTTCAAAGGATATCTCCTGCTCCTGAAGTCCCATAGGGACTTTGCCTAACTTCTCATGCAATGTGGAGATTCCACTAACTCCTGGTTTTGCTCTGTCCTGAATTGCCTCAATTTGCTTTCCTCCTAATTCTGTAGTTATAACCTTGCATTCACTGAATTGTTTTGGAGTTCCCTTAATCAAACTGGCCTCCGCCCCTGTATCTACCAACATTTGTGGGGTGTGGCCAGCATGTCAATCACTTTTATCTGTCTCCCTCCATCGATCCTCCATTTCAGATGAAGACATCATATTAGGAGAAAATGATGCCCCCTTCTGTTGGGCTTTGAATTCCTGTATCAAGGATTTAACTTCAGCATAAAGATCCTCAAACCCCTGTGCTGTGGGCTTTGCTGGCGACGAGGAGGGAGTTGGCCCTCTCTCTCCCTGTGTCCTGCCCGGCCCCTGCTGTGGGGATTCAGAATCTTTTACTGTAACCTTTCTATTATGTGAAACCCTGACTTTTTATTAAGTCCTCTCTTTTGATACAATTTCCACATCTCGTTAGTACCAATCCCGTCTATTTTATCCCTGTGGACACCATCCTTTATCAGGGCCATAAACATATCTTTACGGGTAATACAAGATCTAGGATTGTAGTTACTTTTGACATTGTCATGCTGCTCTTCAGAGGGAAAATTACCCTTTTGTTTGGGACCCCAATCTCCCAGATCCCCTAACTGTCTAATTGCCTCCAATGTATTGGCGATAGTTTTCCCAGTCTGATTTATCATTAGCGTCATCATGATATGCTTGTAGGCTGCAGGGGCATTTCTAATGATACGATTTCTAACAGATACACTCACAACAACTTGCATATAATCATCATAAGAGCTTGCCGAAATAGCATTTTTCATGACCTCCTCTTTCAACCTCTGAGTACAATCTTTCAATGTAAACCATGGTTTTTCATTGGGCGGCCAGTCCGCCTCGGATGGGTATTTATGCTGCAATGCCATGGCCACATCAAGCATACTACACACCACATGTGGCTGCTGAATTGTCAAGGTACGAAAGGCCTCCTTCACTACAGGTTCATGACTGAATTGGACAAATTTTTGGCCATCCACAGCATCCACCTGCACTCCATGAGCCCCCATCTCCCATAATCTGACAGCTCAAGCTACTAAAGATTCATTTGGCTTTTGAGAGAAACAATCATGAAGGTCATTAAGCTCCTGCTGACTGTAATCCTCTACTGCATTCTTATTCTGTTTACCTGCAGCAGTCTCTACAATCCGTCTCCGACATATGGGTTAAGAGGAGGATCAATTTCTCTCTTTCCATTGAAATATTCATCCTCAGTCTCTGGATTGGTGATGTTTTTAGAGTCAGTTGAATCCCATACATCCCCATCCCACTGATCAGGGCTCCACTCTATCCCTGCTTTGGCTATGGCCAAAGCTACTTTCTTGTTATTAACCTTCCCTCACCTCCTTTTGTATTTATACTGCGCTACACATACAGCAGCCTTTTCTGCAACATGCTGATATCCATCACATCTGTCCATTAATAACTTATTCTGACACTGTGCTATAATCAATGCATTCTGGGCCTCACACAACTGTCTTTCCAATTCCTGAACTTTTGTTAATATACGTATTCTTTCCTCATGCTGTTTTCTATATGCAGACAGCAGGATCCATCTGTAAAGGACATATTGATACTCATGCTAGAGCAACTCCATTTTGTCTGCTTGCTTTAAAATCATGTTATCACTCCTTGCATAACATATTCTTTCTTTCTCTTCCCATGGAACTTATCTCACACTAACTTTTTCTCAAGAGAACATTTTGTCAGACACTCTGTTATCTAACTTGTTTAGGCCAGGTTTGACCTTGTAAAATTTCCATAGTGCTTCAAACTAACAATGATAATATGACCATATATGTGTTTTCCGTAATAATTGTACTAACATCAGTTAGCCTATAGTATTGTAGTATGGCTGTAGAGTTGATTGGCTATTTGATATACTCAAAACAATATAAAATGCTAAGCAAAATAAACGGGATCAGAGATTCTTTGAATCCCGACAATACAGAGCACGCATTGCCTCCGTTTGGTTTTCTGTGGATTGCGCAATCAACATAATAATTTTGACACTCACTTGGTCAACCGTGAAGGGTTATTGCCCTCCCTTAACAGCTGGTGCCGTGACTCGGATCCCTAGCCAGGGACGCCCCTCCACCTCTGGACGACCACAAAGAGAGACCTGCCTTCAGCCTCCCCCACTGGAATTGGGACTGATCATCCCCCACAAAAAGCCACGGTAAGTGCACCAGTTCTTTACTAGTGACACTGACCGTTTGGCGTGGTTTCCACGTAGTGTGTGGTTGTTTGCAGTATCTCCGGGTGTCCTGGTTGGATATAGTCAAAGGTGAGACTATGAGGGGTGTAGTCTCATTAGGGGTCTGATATTATTTAACTTCAAAGCAGTATCACCTCGGATTTACAAGTGAATATTGTGTGAATCTTTCTCAGCTTTGGACAAAAATCCTTAGGAGAGACTGAACATTGTTAGTTTCAGTCGCGGCAGGTGATCGAAGATTGGGTAGGACACGCAAGTAGATATACGTATATCGAGTGTCCGGTGCGCTGCAAAACTGCAAAGCTGCATAGCAGCAGAAGTGCACCTCCTTTCATTTGTTGTGTGAAAGAATTCCCCCGACGGGAGGGGTGAGTTAGTAGTGGAACAGCTGGGAGCTCTGGCCAGACTCCGCTGTGCACAAATTAAGGATCTTTTTGTCAGTTGTAGTGAATAATCAATGTTTCTGTGGAGCAGAAAGAATTTGTCTCCCCCGAAGGAGAGGGAGGATGTGATGAATATCATGATCAGTCGAGAAGGGAAAAGATCATTTAAGCACGTGCCAAAAGTGTTTAAGGTGTTAAATTTTCCTGTGGAGGGGAGGCTTCAGCCTGTGTTGTGGGATGAAGGCATCCGGCAGCAAAGGGGTAGATTAGTTGACTGCTGTGGATTGTTGGAAGATGCTGAAAACTTTAGGAAAGTGGCACATGAGATTTGTGATGAAGGATATGTTGAAAAAGTACAGGAGGAAGTAGGTCCCCCCCTTCCCAACTTATGTGTCCACAATCCAAATCTAGAGCCCCTAAAGAAGCATCTCCCACAAATGTAGCAATACCCCAGCCCCTGAATCCGGAAACTGAGCAATTTATACCTTATGAGATTAAATACCCTGCACTTCCCACTGAGAGCCAGCCACCATCATATAACCCAGACGGTTGGCTCTGTAATGTGTGTTGGGTCACTAATCCAGGATGGCGCAGGACATGCTATAATTGTGAAGCACGCACGTAAACCCGGTGTTGTAGCACCAACCTACCCATTACTTAACGCTGACGGGGGGTATTATGAATCACTACCCCCACCTGCCCCTACCATCATATTCCATTCAGAGGGACCCAGGGTCCTCTGAACTCTTCCCTATTCACCCTCTCCCAAACTGGGGAAATAGAACATGGACGCTAGTATGAGGAGGTGGCGTCTGATTTACTAAATGGTCCTTCAGAATTCTCTACTATACTGAGAATAGGTATGGGGAGTATACCACAACAGCAGGTTGGGATCATTGTAAACGCAGCAAATGCGAAACTGCAGCATGGGTGGGGGCTAGCTGCAGAGATATGTCGTATTGGGGGACCTACAATACAAGCTGCATCTAATGATTACATCCGTGACCATGGCCCGTTAAGAGAAGGAGAGGTGATGGCTACAAGAGCCGGACAGCTATCATGTCATTTTGTTATACATGTAGAGAAAACCAAAAGAGTAATGTCATTGTGTAAGATTACAGTACAAGATGTTAAATGCAGCAAGGAAGATAATGGGATGTTGAAATGTTGAAAAGTAAATGCATGTGAAAAAAAAAGGTTGCGCTGAGTTTGTTGACAGAAGGAAAAAGTATGTGGATATGTGGAGAAACTTAAATGGTTAACTGAAATATGCACGCTGCCAGATAAGCGCCCAGTTACAGCTGCTAGCATAGCAAAACGGCCTTGGCTTGATACAGAGCAGGAAAAAAAAAAAAGGTGAATGGAGGAAGAAAATGCAGACAATAAGGGAAACACGATGCTATGTTATGTGTATTACAAAGATACTGCTCTCCGATAATGGCGGAGTAATGAATTGTTGGGAATGTTCTAATTGTGGCCAGCAGAATCCATTGTCAGTAGATTACTGTGTTGCATGTCACGCACTCCCCTCGCTACTACCCAAGCCACTTCTAGTGCCCCATCCTCATCTGTTATACCTATGTCCGCCCAAAGTTCCAACCCTTCCTGCAGCGGCCATGTTGCTACACCCATTGCATCACCTCCGGTCTCTGACCAAATGTCCCTTTGGCGGTGGCCATCTTGGTGCACCCTTCCTGTAGTATGCTTCCTTCTGGTTGCGGCCATCTTGGCACACCCAGAATACAGGCAGCAATACACACTACACCCAGAATGTGTATGAGGAAGATCATCATAATCAGTGTGTGACAGAGCATTAGACGCCAATACATATGAGAGTGGGTTTAACTTCTGTCAAGCCCTTAAAATATGGGCTCAGGATAAGTTGGCTAATCAATCCACTACCCTCAACAGCACATATTTATGTCCACTTTGACATTAGGGCTAAAATATGGTGATGTAAACTAATTCTCTAGATGGTCATGTATCCTTAAGTTTCTAATAGATGCACATACACGTTGTCTGGTTTACAGTAATTGATTTAGCAAACGTTTTTGTTTTTTTATTAGCATTCCACTACACAAAGACTGTCAGTTTCTGTTTGCATTTACATATTACATTACATATTACATTTACACAGAGCAAATGTCCATCAGGGCCAGTGTTAGTCTCCTCAAGCATCTAGCAAAACTGAATTGTCGAGTCTCAGCCTCGAAACTTCAGTTTTGGCCCGGCAAGTGGTCTTCTTAGGCCATTGCCTTACTCAGGGTGCCAGACATCTCACAGAAGAAAGGAAGACGGTCATCTACGCACTACCGTTCCCAAAAGATCCCATAGAGCTGCAACGGTTCCTCGGACTATGTACATACTGCAGACAATGGATCCCAGACGCCTCACGTCTCATGCAGCCGCCCCTCTAAGATGCATTAAAAGAAGACACTCTGGCTGATGTCAACAACAAGGACCACCAAGAACAGCTGCAACAAGCCTTTGAGCAACTAAAGTCAAGGAAAATGACAGCCCCTGCCCTTGGAAATCTGGACTATGCTCAACCTTTCCATTTGTATGCCTCTGAGACAGGAGGACATGCAGCCGGAGTACTCACGCAGAGACACTGTACAAAGCAGCGCCCAGTCGTTTATTACCTAGCGCATCTCTCCCCCAGCTGTCTACGAGCAGTTCACGCCACACAGCAACCTAAACATCTGTCTACACAGAGACACCTGTGGCTGCAGTGTTCGTTGATTTTGCCAGAAAATGTGAAGTTACACCACCATCAACCCAGCCACCCTGCTACCAGCACCTGAAGGAGAGGGGAAAAAGGCTCCACCGCATGATTGTCTGGAACAAATTACTGCGGAGTCAACTCCACTTGTTCTAGTGGGGGAAGTACCCTTGGATGACCCAGAACTTACGTTATATACGGATGGATCCAGATATGTTGACACCTCTGGCAGGTTTCATACTGGATATGCTGTCACAACTGAAGATACATTGGTAGAGGCAGCAGTCTTACCTCCCAGTATGTCAGCACAAGAAGCAGAGCTCAAAGCTCTGACTGCAGACTGTGAAAAATGCTGAAAGCATCAGACAATTGATGGAAGTGGTGCAACTACCAAGACAGTTGGCTGTCGTAAAGGTAAAAGCTCATACCCGACCAGATGCCCCTGAAGCAAGAGGTAATGCACTTGCTCATCTCCATGCTAAGCGAGCAGCTCTTCTTCTGACATCCATGTCCATGGCTCTTACACGGCAACAGGCCAAACAGCTAAATTCCGTGCCAACCCAGGATCAACCTGCAGAAGAGCATCAACCGGTCCCTCCAATCACAAAGCTACGCTCCACACGCTCTACGCGCTAAAGAAGAACGCCAGTCGTAGAAGGAGGTGGGTGCTAAGTTGATAGATGGGCTATGGAAGAAGAAACAACTGTACTGTTTGCCTCGACTCCTGTATCCAGCCATTGCGGCCTGGGCCCATGGACTGCTTAGGGGTAGTGGATATGTTTTCCAGTTGGCCAGAAGCATTCGCCGTTCCAAACATGACTGCCAAGACTACCGCCAAGAAGCTGGTCTCTGAAGTTGTTTGCCGGTATGAAGTCCCAGAAGTTATCAAAAGTGATGAAGGACCAGGCTTTTCCTCATGCGTATATCAAGAAATACTTACCATGATCGGATCAACAGTGATGTTACATACTCCTTACCATCCACAGTCAAGTGGCAAGGTGGAGAGATTGAATGGCACACTGAAAAGGCAGTTAACCAAAATGATGCAGGAGACTACGGCCCAGTGGCCTGAGCTCCTTCCCATTGCACTATATCACATACGCACCACCCCCATAGGGAAACACAAACTGTCACCCTATGAGATACTATTTAGGTCACAACCAGCTATAGCTAGATTTACCCCACAACAATTATCAGAAGAAACAGATTATGTTGTGCAATATGTGATTCAGTTTGCCAAAGCCTTAACTAACACCCATGCGTTAGTATCATCTTCTATTCCAGATCCAGCTGATGCAGAAGGTTGTCATACCCTCAGGCCTGGAGATTATGTGTATGTGAAGAAGCATGTTCGGAAACACGGACTAGAACCATTGTATGACGGATCATACCAAGTGCTCCTGACAATCCCAACAGCTGAGATGTTTTATGATAATATGTATGGTTAAACTAGTCAATACCTGGAATAGCCTACAACAGAGTACTGACCCCTTTAATAATAAGTTCATTACTGACCATCAGATTTTGGTACAAGAATTGAGACAATTAGAAAACAACCAGATCAGTGACTGTTGGATATGTACTCACTCACCAGTTTCAGCCGCTAGTATGCCCTTTCTGGCGGTCCGTCCCACACCATCATTATTGGAAAGATACATTCATAATCACTCATGGGTACATGCAAATCTGTTTATAAAAGGTACCGATGACACGTTATAAAATATCTGGTAACGTCCCTTGTAATGAATCTTCTGAATATAAGCCTAGTGATCCAACATGTGGCAATCCGGATGTTGGATATTGTAGCCCCCTGGGACAAATGTCTTCATGGTGTATGTTATCAAATAACACCGTTTTAATCAATTTGGTACATAAATTAGTATTACAGCACTCTGCTTTATGGGATTTGCCATCAGCCACATATTGGGTCTGTGGGAATAATGCGTATAAATGGCTCCCAGTCAGAGTAGGGGGGACTTGTACGTTGGGCCGGCTAACTTCAGCCACTTATCTTATTCCCCATAGTAAAGTAGATATGAGAGCCATCCCTCTTCATACCATCTATAAACGTTATAAACGTGCCAAAGACAACACCCCACGACCATCAGGAAGACCTCATTTAGTACAAATGAGTGTACCCAATAAGATAGCCAGTACCGTCTTCCTCTACCCTATGGTTACATAAATGTGGGACAAGTTAGTGGAAGTCACTGACTACTTAGATGACCAGATTTGGAATATTTTGGAAGTAATTAATACTACTGTTGCAGTGCAGAATCAGCGTATTATAGTGGCTAATCAACATACGTTAGTGCTGGACTATTTGACAGCAGCTCAAGGAGGGATGTGTGTCAGGTTGTAGGCCCAGCCTGTTGTCACTATATTGACCCATATATTGACCCCGACTCTACCATACGGTTAAAGACTAAAATGGAGACATTAGGAAACTCAGGGAAGAGTATAACAAACATAACGAGTTGACCAAAGAGTGTTGCATATTGTTGCTTGCTTGTTAATATATGTTTTACTAAAACTAGTCTTTTATTGTATCCCATTTTGCATGAGGAAAACCTGCCAGTCATCAGAGAGCAAGGAGGACACTGTTAACCGACATCCAGTGCTACTGTACACGGACCTCCCAGATGTAACCAGCATTGAGGACCTGGATGACAAGGGAATGATGACCTTTACCCGCTTGCCCCAACCAATTTCAGATCTGAACTTTATGATTATATCAACAAACAAGGGGGGGTGGACATGCCGCGACAGCCCCAATTGGTAACAAGGGCACTAATTGGGTGAAGACCAATGTCCCTCAGGCTCAAACCATGACCCTGGGAAAGCACCTTTATTGTTGATAATAACATAACTTTTAGGGGGGAATGTAAAGGACATATTGATACTCATGCTAGAGCAACTCCATTTTGGCTGCTTGCTTTAAAATCATGTTATTATTATCACTCCTTGCATAACATACATTCTTTCTTTTTCTTCCCATGGAACTTATCTCACACTAACTTTTTCTCAAGAGAACATTTTGTCAGACACTCTGTTATCTAACTTGTTTAGGCCAGGTTTGACCTTGTAAAATTTCCATAGTGCTTCAAACTAACAATGATAATATGACCATATATGTGTTTTCCGTAATAATTGTACTAACATCAGTTAGCCTATAGTATTGTACTATGGCTGTAGAGTTGATTGGCTGTTTGATATACTCAAAACAATATAAAATGCTAAGCAAAATAAACGGGATCAGAGATTCTTTGCATCCTCCCAATACAGAGCACACATTGCCTCCGTTTGGTTTTCTGTGGATTGCCAATCAACATAATAATTTTGACACTCACTTGGTCAACCGTGAAGGGTTATTGCCCTCCCTTAACACATCCACGCCTGCCAACAGCACCCAACTCTTTACCTTTTTCTACTTTCACTTTCTGCAAGCATGAAACCACATCATCAGGTTCCGCATCCTTCTGACATTTGTCTCATGGTTCACTCAAACCAACACTGTGGGACCATTTGGTTGCCAAAATATTAAAGGGAGTCTGTTCCCAACCAGGAATCTCAATAGACTCACACCTACCTTTCTCTTAAAGAAAGGCATGCTTTACGCAATATCACTGCAATATCACTCTATCACACCTTATCACACAGAGTCCTTATAAATTCAAGATGATTGTAATTTTTAACAAAAAGAACTTCTGAGCCTTCTGCGTATCCTGCCGACTACGCCAAATGTTTTGCCAATAGTTTTGACACTAAGGTTCGGATACGGCTTTAAAGAAGGCAACCCTTTGCAATATAACGCAATTTTATTTATAATAGTTGATATAAAACGTAAAATATATAATTAAAGGAATAGTATGATATGCTGATATTGCATACACTTTTGTACATGTTATAATACAAAGGTTAAGTACATATATATATGTATTCACTTCATCACCAAGGAGCTTTTAAACATCATCCGTCTGGAAGATCAGAGAAGAAATTTCACCAAGACAGAGAAATCGCTGGAAGTCTACACAACACTGCATGGGCAGGTACATACAACACTACACATCAGTGCAGGTACAACTTATGGCTTCTTCATCTAGGAGTTTATGAGCATCATCTGTCTAATTGACAGAGAACCCCTGAGAAGTCTACACAAGAAAGCTTATGTCTGTATCATGATTCCAGTGACTTTTATAAGGTTTAGACAATGGAAGCATAAAGCTGGTTAATGTTTATAAGTATGATTCGTCGATAATACCGAATTGGCCAGGTTCTGTAATTTCGAGAAGTTTACTTATAAACATTGTTTTAGACAATAGATCTATGTATTTCTCATGGAACATAATGGTAAGTGTACACACATTATTTGAATCAGTATTTTGGTTACAATAACACTATTTGTCAAAGCAAATATCACAGTGGTCACTTGTGTACAAATCAGGATAATGAATCTTTGAAACACACAACTTCATAGACCATAGAACAATTAACATTGTCTTACTGTATTGACACCTAGCAAACACTTTGTGGATAGCATGCATCAAGGACAGTTCATGTGAAAGAACTAGTTTCTCAGTATCAGAGTATATCAATATTATACTGCAGTATATTGCAATATTATAGTGCTTGGATTCAGACAACCATATTTGCAATACATTCCACACTTGGTCTAATGACCACACTTTATCAAAGCATATAAACAATATGTTACAATATGTAGGCTATAAGATATCCATATTTTTATTAGCAATACACACCCATGGCTGTTAAGGCACATGATGGCTGATTACATCAGCTGTCACCTGGTGCATCTAAATTAGAATATCATCAAAAAGTTCATTTATTTCAGTTCTTCAACACAAAAAGTGAAACTATATTATATAGAGTCATTACAAACAGAATGATCTATTTCAGGTGCTTATTTCTGTTAATGTTGATGATTATGGCTCACAGCCAATGAAAACACAAAAGTCATTATCTCAGTAAATTAGAATAATTAACAAAAAAACAGGTTGTTTAGTCTGTTTCAGTAGGCTCCACAATCATGGGTAAGACTGCTGACTTGACAGATGTCCAGAAGGCAGTCATTGACACACTCCACAAGGTCCCAGAGTTCCAATTTTCATTTGGAAGTCAAGGTCCCAGAGTCTGGAGGAAGAGTGGAGAGGCGCACAATCCGAGCTGCTTGAGGAATAGTGTGAAGTTTCCACAATCAGTGATGGTTTGAGGAGCCATGTCATCTGCTGGTTTAGGTCCACTGTCTTTTATCAAGACCAAAGTCAGCGCAGCCGTCTACCACGAAATTTTAGAGCACTTCATGCTTCCCTCTGCCGACAAGCTTTTTGGAGATGGAAATGTCATTCTCCAGCAGGACTTGGCACCTGTCCACACTGCCAAAAGTACCAATACCTGGTTTAAAAACAACAGTATCACTGTGCTTGATTGGCCAGCAAACTCGCCTGACCTTAACCCCATAGAGAATCTATGTCCGCTTGTCAAGAGGAAGATGAGAGATACCAGACTCAACAATGCAGACGAGCTGAAGGCTGCTATCAAAGCAATCTGAGCTTCCATAACACCTCAGCAGTGCCACAGGCTGATCGCCTCCATGCCACGCCGCATTAATGCAATAATTGATGCAAAAGGAGCCCGACCAAGTATTGAGGGCATTTACTGAACATACATTTCAGCAGGCCAACATTTCGGATTTTAAAAACATTTTTCAAGCTGTTATAAAGTATTCTAATTTACTGAGATAATGACTTGTGTTTTCATTGGCTGCAAGCCATAATCACCATTAACAGAAATAAACACTTGAAATAGATCACACTGTTTGTAATGATTCTATATAATATATGAGTTTCACCTTTTGTAGTGAAGAACTGAAATAAATTAACTTTTTGATGATATTCTAATTTTGTGAGAAGCACCTGTACACACACGTAAGCACACACACACACACACACACATATACACACACATTACACATGAACTTAACCTCTCTGCAGATGATTGCACATGATGTATTTCTCTCTGGTGCAGCCTCCCATCCCCCAGGGCCCGACTGCAGAGCTATCTTGCTTTAATTGTAGGGGTGAAGGCAGGAGGGGGAGAACGGAGAAGTAAGCAGCAGGGGACACATCCAGGAGAGTAGGGGCCATGCTGTAGGCAGCAACTCTGCTGGAGCCTGGGGCTGGTGGGAGGAGCCTCCTCTCCTGCACTTTCAGAGCAGTGCAGCCAGAGGAGCAGAGGTAGATCTTTCACCCGACTCCGGGCCACAGAATCCTCCGGTGGTTCTGACCAAGCCTGTTTGTTTTCAACTGTGTTTGCATCCCAAGGATGCAGATACTGTTGAAATTGTGATGGGGGCGGATGGAGGGGTCTGATACTGTTTTAACATCGGGCCCCCCTGTCTCAAGGGCCCCATAGCCACTGCGCGGTATGGACGGTATACCCCTGACTGCTACTTGGTTAACATAAGCTGGTTGTAGTACTAAGAAAAGTACATGTGATGTGTCTGTGGAAACAGGAGATCTAGTGTTACAAAATGATTATCTCAGGTTTCAGATTGGACCCTCAGTACCAAAGTAAACGTTACCGGATTTTGGCCTAACCTGGTACCCGAACCAGCTTTGTGTAGGTGTAGATGAGCTCTGTTCACCGTGAAAGTTTGGTATGAATAGGACCTTCACAGGGTGAGAAACGGCACCGGAACGTGGGTACCATTAGCTGCCCATTGACTCAATATTGGCCTGTGATTTTTGACAAATCACCACTGTCATAAACCCCAAGTACCATTACCTCAATTGCCACCACAGCAGGGCAATTGGGAAGAGTGAGGCAAAGCGCCAGAATTGGGGTATCTCATGTGATGCGCCACTTGTAGAGCGGCTGCGGGCTGGTATTTTTAGGCTGGGAAGTGTCCAATAAAGAAAGGACCTTCTCAGACTCATAGTATCAGCCCACAGCTGTCTGCTTTACCTTTGCTGATTATCAATAATAGGGGGAACCCCACGTAATTTTTTACAATTATTTATTAGGATAAACCAGGCTGAACACCCTTTAGAGCCACATGAAAGTCACCTAAGGGTGCAAGTTTATTAAATGTAGGGGGCTTGTGAAATTATATATAAAAATACAGAACATTTGTTTATTCTATCCATCCTGATGTTTCTGGCTGTGAATTCATTGTACTTGGCTGAGGAATTTTTGTGGTTCCTTTGAGATGTGTGCATAAAAATAGGCCAGCATATGCACGGTTCGTGTGCTGTCTGATTTTTTTCTTGCTTTTTATTCAATGCAAGTCTATGTGTGCAAGTCCTACTGGGATTTCAAACGACAATATAATTCCAAAGACAATGGGAAAGTCCTATAGGGTTATTTAACCAGAAATTCCTGAAAGGAATTTCAAAATGTGGTAATGTATACAATGGCTGTGTGTATTGTAAACAAATGTAATTTTTAACACCAGTATCTATTAGATAATAAGACGCCCTTTTTGGCAATGAAAAAACTTGCTAATAAGTGTATGCGTCTTAAAGTCCGGAGGCAGGTCAATGATCTATCTGATCAGTGCGGTACAGGAGAGAAAGATACTGGGACCTTTCCCATGGAAGTGGGTTGTAGTGAATATTCATGGTCTTTAATAGCGGGCACACATGACCGCCGAGGAGCTGCGCTGCGAGTACAGTATGCCCGCTATTAAGGAAAATGAATATTCACTGCTCTACACACCCATGGGCGTGGGGAGCAGTGAATATTAATTTTCTTTAGCAGCGGGCACAGTGTAGGATGCAGCAGCTGGCTACTGCCTCCTGTGCCCCGCTCCTCCGCCGCACCTGCTCCCCCCACACCCACTACCACCCACAGCATATATGTATATATTCAGACTAAAAGACGCACCCCCCCACTTCCCTCCAAAATTTTGGAGGAAAACAGTGCATCTTGTAGTCCGAAAAATATGGTACATCTCAATATGTATTCTAGAAAGGCTGTCAGGCTTATAAAGTTTACTGGAAGAATATTAAAATTATAGGCAAGAGTGTGACAACTTATTAGTGCTAAAGGCACATCAAAAAAGGTGTGTGTGAGTGTACTTTGTATGTGTATATATGAGAGATGTGTGTATATAGGAAAGCTATGTATGTGAATGTAGGAGAGTTGTATGTTTGTATGTAGCTGAGCTGTGTGTATGCTGCAGGGGTGTGGGAATGTATGTAACAAAGATGGATGTGTGTATGTAAGACAGCTGTGTGTAACTGAGTTATGGGTATGTATGTAGCAGAGCTGTGTGCATGAATACCAGAGCTTAATTTGCATGTACTATGCATTCATAGTGATGCGAGTATGTGTGTGCTGCATAGAATGCATATAAATTGCCTGCTGCACATGTATGAGAATAATATACATGCTGCATAGAAATGCTAACATTAGATCTCTATCCACTCTATTTTACCTTACAGCATTAAAGGTAGTATTATCAAATCCTCCACAAATTTACACCTCCAGGAAGTTTAACCTGGGGTGTGTTTTAAAGATTAGTTCAGTAGTTAGAAAAATATGATACTTTCGATAAATTATTAGCAAAATATTTAAATTACACCTTTCAAAAAACAGCCTCCTCCATATCCCCTCAAGCTGTCCTATCCATCACCAAGATAGGTGCATTTTCTGCCATTTAGGTAGAAGTAATCTTCAAACAATTTTGCTTCTAATTTACATAAAGTACCAGGAAGGTACAGTACAGACCAAAAGTTTGGACACACATTCGCATTTAATGATTTTTCTGTATTTTCATGACTATGAAAATTGTACATTCACACTGAAGGCATCAAAACTATGAATTAACACATGTGGAATTATATTCTTAACAAAAAAGTGTGAAACAACTGAAAATATGTCTTATATTCTAGATTCTTCAAAGTAGCCACCTTTTGCTTTGATGACTGCTTTGCACACTCTTGGCATTCCTCTTGATGAGCTTCAAGAGGTAGTCACCGGAAATGGTTTTCACTTCACAGGTGTGCCCTGTCAGGTTTAATAAGTGGGATTTCTTGCCTTATAAATGGGGTTGAGACCATAAGTTGTGTTGTGCAGAAGTTAGGTGGATACACAGCTGATAGTCCTACTGAATAGACTGTTAGAATTTGTATTATGGCAAGAAAAAAAGCAGCTAAGTAAAGAAAAACGAGTGGCCATCATTACTTTAAGAAATGAAGGTCAGTCAGTCCGAAAAATTGGGCAAACTTTGAAAGTGTCCCCAAGTGCAGTTGCAAGAACCATCAAGCGCTATAAAAAAACTGGCTCACATGAGGACCGCCCCTGGAAAGGAAGACCAAGAGTCACCTCTGCTTCTGAGGATGTTTATCCGAGTCACCAGCCTCAGAAATCGCAGGTTAACAGCAGCTCAGATTAGAGACCAGGTCAATGCCACACAGAGTTCTAGCAGCAGACACATCTCTTCAACAACTGTTAAGAGGAGACTTTGTGCAGCAGGCCTTCATGGTAAAATAGCTGCTAGGAAACCACTGCTAAGGACAGGCAACAAGCAGAAGAGACTTGTTTGGGCTAAAGAACACAAGGAATGGACATTAGACTAGTGGAAATCTGTGCTTTGGTCTGATGAGTCCAAATTTGAGATCCTTGCTTCCAACCACCGTGTCTTTGTGCGACGCAGAAAAGGTGAACGGATGGACTCTACATGCCTGGTTCCCACCGTGAAGCATGGAGGAGGAGGTGTGATGGTGTGGGGGTGCTTTGCTGGTGACACTGTTGGGGATTTATTCAAAATTGAAGGTATACTGAACCAGCATGGCTACCACAGTATCTTACAGAGCATTGCTATTCCATCCGGTTTGCGTTTAGTTGGACCATCATTTATTTTTCAACAGGACAATGACCCCAAACACACCTCCAGGCTGTGTAAGGGCTATTTGAGCAAGAGGGAGAGTGATGGGGTGCTACGCCAGCTGACCTGGCCTCCACAGTCACCAGACCTGAACCCAATCAAGATGGTTTGGGGTGAGCTGGACCACAGAGTGAAGGCAAAAGGGCCAACAAGTGCTAAACATCTCTGGGAACTCCTTCAAGATTGTTGGAAGACCATTTCCGGTGACTACCTCTTGAAGCTCATCAAGAGAATGCCAAGAGTGTGCAAAGCAGTCATCAGGAAAAGGTGGCTACTTTGAAAAACCTAGAATATAAGAAATATTTTCAGTTGTTTCACCCTTTTTTTGTTAAGTATATAATTCCACATGTGTTAATTCATAGTTTTGATGCCTTCAGTGTGAATGTACAATTTCCATAGTCAAGAAAATACAAAAAAAACTTTAAATGAGAAGGTGTGTCCAAACTTTTGGTCTGTACTGTATATCATGCAAACTCTACATGTGATGTTTGCCTATTAAATAATAGCTGTAATATTTATTTGCAAAACTTCCATTTTCTCAATTCCTGACCTACACTACTTATTTTTTTTAGTAGGTAGTAGTACATAATGACATGGCCTTCACCTATAGCATCCATACATCTCCTGAACTGGGCACCATCAATTATATTTAACGGACCCCAAGTACTTAAATGCATCTCAATATGTCTTCTAGAAAGACTGTCAGGCTTATAAAGTTTACTGAAACCAATGAACACAGATCGAGGTTTCTTAAAAAATAACAATTCTTTATTTCATTCACAATAAAAAACAACAGAAAAAAATTATTAAAAAAGGCATACAAGTATAGCATAAATAGGCATCACATGGCATGACCAAACACTGAATTGCATCTTTATTCAGAAGACAGGATAAACAGTACATAGATCTCTATAGTGAAAGAATGCCAAGGGATGGTGTTACAATATCGCCATCTAATGGCGACAAGCAGCAAGTTTTACATTTAATAAATAAATAGAGAAATTACCTCTTTAATACAACTTGCTAAATAATATATGTCCATCCATCATTTGGCATATTGATGGTGTCAAAAGGGCCTTAAACCTCAAATGTAACTTAGCACCTCATAACAGAGTAAACCCATGTCTAAAAGGCACCATCCCTTTGAACAAATTCACTATGGATCTTCATAAATTCATTAAATATCCTATTAAAACATAATTACCAAACAAAGCGCAGTCAGCAATCAGCTATCAGTAGTCGGCGGTCAGCCACGTAAGGATATCCCCCTTTACGTACGGGCTTCTTCAAGAAGGGGTTCTAAAATTTACTGGAAGAATATTAAAATTATAGGCAAGAGTGTGACAACTTATCAGTGCTAAAGGCACCACAAGAGAACTCACTCAGCATGCTAAAACTCTTGGTTTTGACCCGTGATAACATACATGGCAAAAATGCGTTGTAAACAAATGTAAATTTTACCACCAGTATCTATTAGACATGAGACACACTTTTTAGCAATGAAAAAACTTGCTAAAAAGTGTATGCGTCTTACAGTCTGGAGGCAGATTATTCTGCACGAGGAGAGTGATGACAGCATCTTTCCTGATCACTGAGAGAACTATGCTCTCTGTGCTTGTCCTTCACTGATCTATCTGATCGGTGCGGTACAGGAAAGATACTGGGACCTGTAAGGATACTGCACGTTCCAGTTTAGCAGAAGGACATTTCACATCATGTGATAAGTCACATTCCTGAAAGGAATTTCAAAATGTGGTAATGTATACAGTTGTTGTGTGTATGTCTGTTTTATGTGCGTTTGTGTATATATACAGTTGTGCTCAAAAGTTTACATACCAGGGCAGAATTTTTCCTTTCTTGGCCTTGTTTCAGAGAATATGAATGATAACAAAAAAACTTTTTCTCCACTCATTGTTATTGGTTGGGTGAAGCCATTTATTGTCAAACTAGTGTGTTTTCTCTTTTTAAATCTTAATGACAACCAAAAAACATCCAAATGACCCTGATCAAAGGTTCATATACCCTGGTAATTTTGTCCTGATAACATGCTCAGAATTTGGCTACTAAAGGTAACATCCTCACCTGTGACCTGTTTGCTTGTAATCAGTGTGTGTGCATAAAAGCTGAGTGAGTTTCTGGGATCCAGACAGACTCTTGCATCTTTTATCCAGCCACTGACGTTTCTGGATTGTGAGTCATGGGGAAAAGAAAAAGAATTGTCAATGGATCTACGGAAAAAGGTAGTTGAACTGTATAACACAGGAAAGGGATACAAAAAGATATCTAAGGAATTGATAATGCCAGTCAGCAGAGTTCAAACCGTGACTAACAAATGGAAAATCAGGGGCTCTGTAAAAACCAAACCACGGTCAGGTAGACCAACAAAAATTTAGGCCACAACTGCCAGGAAAATTGTTCAGGATGCAAAGACAACCCCACAAATAACATCAGCTGAAATTCAGGACTCTCTGAAAACTAGCGGTTGGCTGTTTCACGATGCACAATAAGGAGGCACTTGAAGAAAAATGGGCTGCATGGTGGAGTCGCCAGAAGAAAGCCATTACTGTGCAAATGCCACAAAGTATCTTGCCTACAATACGCCAAACAGCACAGAGACAAGCCTCAAAACTTCTTGAACAAGGTAATTTGGAGTGATGAGACCAAAATTGAACTTTGTGGCCACAACCATAAACGTTACATTTAGAGAGAGGTCAACAAGGCCTATGATGAAAGGAACACCATTCCTACTGTAAAGCACGGAGGTGGATCGCTGATGTTTTGGGGATTTGTGAGCTACAAAGGCACAAGAAACTTGGTAAAAGTTGAAGGAAAGATGAATGCAGCATGTTATCAGCAAATACTGGAGGCAAATTTGCACTCATCAGCCTGGAAGCTGCGCATGGGACGTACTTGGACGTTCCAACATGACAACGATCCAAAACACAAGGCCAAGTCGACCTGTCATTGGCTACAGCAGAACAAAGTGAAGGTTGTGGAGTGGCCATCTCAGTCTCCTTACCTCAATATCATTGAGAGACTCTGGGGAGATCTCAAGTGCGCATTCTGAGAAAATAAAGAACCTCATCCACTACTACCACAAAAGACTTCAAGCAGTCATTGATGTTAGAGGGGGCAATACACGGTATTAAGACCTGGGGTATGTGAACTTTTGATCAGAGTCATCTGGATGTTTTTGGTTGTCATTAAGATTTAAAAAGAGAAAACACAGTAATTTGACAATAAATGGCTTCACCCAACCGATAACCATGAGTGGAGAAAAAGTTTTTTTTTATCATTCATATTCTCTGAAACAAGGCCAAGAAAGCAAAAATTCAGCCAGGGTATGTAAACTTTTGAGCACAACCGTATATATATATATCTGTGTGTGCGAGTGTACATAGTGGAGCTGTATGTGTATATATGAGACATGTGTGTATATAGGAAAGCTATGTCTGTGAATGTATGAGAGTTGTGTGTTTTCATGTAGCTGAGCTGTGTGCATGCTGCAGGGGTGTGTGTATGTATGTAGCAGAGATATGTGTATGTAAGACAGCTGTGTGCCACTGAACTGTGTGAATGTGTAGTAGAGTGTAATGAAGGAAGATTCTTGCAGGATGTGCCAGAGATGAGGAAAGGTTGCCATCTGCTGGCCAGACGAAATAAAGCAGAATCAAGTTATGCCAGAAGAGTTGAAGGGGGAAGAGATTCAGATGCTGCACCTGATCAGGTGACCTCCAGGAAGGATTTCCTGGATATAAAAGCCCAGCGCGCCAAGACACAGAGAGATTTGACGCCATGCTGCAGAGTGGAGCAGACATGTTCCAGAGGGACCACAGATCCCAGGCCTGTGCTGCATCAGAGTCAGAAGCCACCTGAGAAGATCTGGACTCCTCACAGAAGCGCCCTGAGCCATGCACGTGTGGCCCAGAGTCAGGACCTGCGCCCACACAGAGTAAGTTACTGGGAACGGACGCCATCTGTCAAGAGCCGAGATCTGGATCCCCTTACCCCAAGCGTGAGAGACTACTGTCGACGGTCAAGCCGAGAGGACCGAAAGAGGACTGCGACAAGAGAGCAACAGCGGAGGAATCGCGCAAGTGAACAGGGCTGTCACTTCCAATTTCCACTCATGGTACTGGGGACAGTTGGGATTAGGATTTAAGGTTGGGAGGGGGCCGGTTGGTGTGTGGGAGGCTAAACGGGATCTGATAGACTTTATCCGGAAGAGACTTACAGACTAGTGGGAATAACAGGTGACCCCCGCTAGGGCCATACAAAGAGAACTCACGTGGTGACTCCCACGACTGGGTGCATCACACTTTTGCAAAGAACTTTACCGTTATTCACTAAAACTGTTTCTCATTGTTATTCCAATTTGCTGTTCATTATCCCTGTTACTAACCCCCCTTGCATAATACTTGTTATACATATAAAGTCGTTTTATATATATCCCTGACTGTTCCCATCTTGTGTCTCTGTGCGTTGCATTCAGGCACCTGTGTTATATTTGGCGTAGTCGGCAGGATGCAACGTTTGAAGATCATCTCCGCCAGCTGGAACAAGCGTTAGAGCGACTTCGGAGACATGGATTGAAGATCAAGCCTCGCAAGTGTCATTTATTCAAGCAGGAGATTGACTATTTGGGACACACTCTGTCCAGTGCAGGAGTGCACCCCCACTGCAGAGAAAGTAGCTGCGGTACAGAGGTGGCCCACACCCACCAACCTGAGGGAACTGAGGGCATTTCTGGGGCTCGTCGGATATTACCGCCGATTCGTGAAAGACTTTGCTAAGATTGCGGTACCGCTCAATGAGCTCCTGAGAGGAACAGCGGTGGGAGCCAAGTGACAACCTATTTAGTGGGGCCCACGACAAGAGGAAGCCTTCCGAGCATTAAAGATGGCGCTAACGGATGCTCCAATTGTAGCCTACGCTGACTTTTCACAGCCCTTCGTGTTGTACACCGATGGAAGCTTGCATGGTCTGGGAGCAGTGTTGGCACAAGTACAGGAAGAAAGAGAGAGGGTGATCGCATATGCTAGTCGGTCACTACGGGATACAGAGAAGAACCCAGACAACTATAGTTCGTTCAAACCGGAGTTGCTGGCATTGGTGTGGGCCATGACAGAGAAATTTGCGGAGTACTTGTCGGGATCAGAAGTACAAGTGCGAACAGACAACAACCCATTGGCCCACCTGGAGAATGCGAAGTTATGTGCGTTGGAACAGCGGTGGGTCGCGAGGATGTCTAAGTACCAGTACAAGATCGCATATCGGTCTAAGGCCCTGAACATGCATGCAGGCGCCTTGTCCCGAGTCACCCAAGCGGGACCAAAGAGAGATATAGACGAAGAGCTTGAAGGCGACGAGATCCCGGATTTCAGTTAGCTTGCCGCTGCTGTAGTAGACGCTCAGGAGTCTGGAGAAGAGCCTAGACCCACTCAAATTCTAGGACGATCAAGAGACGAGAGGATACATCTACAGCAGTCTGACCCAGATCTGGCGAAACTTAGAGAATGGGTCGCCCTGGGGAAAAAGCCAGATTAGAAGGCCAGGGCTGCTTTGCTCCCAACTACCCTGCAAATCTTGGGCCAGTGGGAAAGGCTCTTTCTGAGGGATGGCTTGGTATGCCAAAGGATCCAACTACCTCGAGAGTTCGACGTTACCTGGCAAGTACTGGTTCCAGAGGCACTAGTGGTACAGCTGACCAAAGAAGCTCATGAGAGGGGCGCTCACTTTGGTGTGGAGAAAACCTTCCGGTGGTTACAACTGCTGTACTGGCCTTAACTGTGGCAGGAAGTTGAGGGAGTTTGCCGAAAATGTCGCCAGTGTGAGCTAAGTAAGCCCCCGGAACAGAGGGCTCCTGTTCAGACCATGTGAACTTCTGCACCCTTGGAGGTCCTGATCATTAACTACCTGATGATCGGAACTTCATACAATGGCTTCGGGTACTGCTTGGTGATGACTGACCACTTGACCAAGTTCGCAGTGGTGACTCCTACTCGAGACCAGACAGCAGAAGCTGCGGCTAAGGACATCTGCCAAGATTTCATTCGAATATATGGGTGCCCGAAGCGAATACATTCCGACCAGGGGACCTGCTTCCAGGGGCGAGTGATGGATGAGCTGTATCGTATCTATGGAATCGATAAGTCTCGAGCAACGCCATATCACCCCCAGGGGAATGGGGCCTGCGAAGCAGATGTTGCCAACTCTGGAAGAAGACAAGAAGATGAAGTGGTCCGAATTTGTGTCTGAGCTGGTGTGGGTGTATAACAATCGAATACATGCGACTACTGGCTACACCCCTTACATGTCGCTGTTTGGGAGGAATGGATGATAAATCACCGAACTGGAGCTAGAAGCAGAAGACCCCTGCCCGGGCAGCAGCCCAAGTACCTGGATTCGGGTGCACCGACGCCGACTTCACACTTTGAGGAGGTTGGTTGAATAGAAGTACGGGGAAGTGGAACATTCAAGTCGGCCCCTGACCTTGGGTGGACCACTCCAGTCAGGAGACCGTGAGCTATTGCGAGCCAAGCAGCTCGGAAGTAAACTGGGTCACCGTTGGGAGGCGATACCTTATCGAGTGGTGAAGAAGGTCCACCCAGATAACCCGGTCTACGAGGTCCGACCCAAAGGGAATGACACCACGACATCTAGGGTGTTTCACCGTAACATGCTGCGGCCCTGCTCTTCCAAAGTGGAGGACTGTCATGGGACTGAATCTCCAACTGAGGTTGCTGAGGCACCACAAACAGGGGTCTTGGGGGATGAAGAAGGATGGGCTACAGTACTGTTGAGTCTGTCAGAGTTGCCAGTGTCATCCTCAAGTGGGGCAGAGAATGAATCGGGAGGCGATTTGCAGTCCCCAGTGATTGATTATTCAGGACCTCCAGAATCACCTCTGCAAGAGCAGCTCCGCCAGACTGGGCGGGCTAATGCCGGAATTCCCAATAACCGGTTTGCCCAAGAGGAGTTTATATGGTCTCACATTCAACAGAAAACAGAAGAGTGTGCTCAACTCTTGTCTCAACTTGTGCTGCCTGGAAGGAGACGTCAACCCAGCAAGAAGTCCACTTGCCCGAGGACTGGCAAGCAAAGAGGTGGGAGGAATGTAGTAGAGTGCAATAAAGGAGGATTCTTGCAGGATGTGCCAGAGATGAGGAAAGGTTGCCATCTGCTGACCAGACGAAATAAAGCGGAACCAAGTTATGCCAGAAGAGTTGGAGGGGGAAGAGATTCAGATGCTGCACCTGATCAGGTGACCTCCAGGATGGATTTCCTGGATATAAAAGCCCAGCGTGCCAAGACACAGGGAGATTTGGCGCCAGGCTGCAGAGTGGAACAGATGTGTTCCAGAGGGACTACAGATGCCAGCGCGGCAGGCCCCAGCCAGAGGCCTGTGCTGCATCAGAGTCAGACGCAGCCTGAGAAGTTCTGGACTCCCCACAGAAGCGACCTGATCCCTCCATGTGTGGCCCAGAGTCAGGGCCTGCGTCCCACACAGAGTAAATTCCTGGGAACTGATGCCGTCTGTCAATAGCCGAGGTCTGGATCCCCTTACCCCAAGCCTGAGAGACTACCGTCGACGGTCAAGCTGAGAAGAGCTGAGAGAGGACTGTGACAGGAGAGACGCGCCAGCAGCAGCGGAGGAATCGCGCAAGTGAACAGGGCCGTCACTTCCAATTTCCACTCACGGTACCAGGGACAGTTGCGATTAGGATTTCAGGTTGGGAGGGGGCTGGTTGGTGTGTGGGAGGCTAAAAGGGATCTGATAGACTTTATCCGGAAGAGACTTGCGGCCTAGCGGGAATAACCGGTGACCCCCCCGCTACGGCCATACAAAGAGAAACTCACGTGGTGACTCCCACGACTGGATGCATCACACTTTTGCAAAGAACTTTACCATTATTCACTGAAGCTGTTTCTCATTGTTATTCCAATTTGCTGTTCATTATCCCTGTTACTAACCCCCTTGCATAATACTTGTATAAAGTGGTTTTATATATATCCCTAACTGTTCCCATTTTGTGTCTCTGTGCGTTGCATTCCAGCACCTGTGTTACATATGTATGGAGCAGAGCAGTGTGCATGCATAGCAGAGCTTAATGTGCATTGTACTGTGCATTCAGCAGTGATGTGATTACACTGTGTTCCAAATTATTATACAAATAATATTGTCTCAGATTTTCCCAAATTACCTATATGAATTGCAGTCATTGTAATTTTCCAGTCAAATAACTATTAGAGTACAATTGAAAGGTTTTTGTACAAACTGCCTATGATAACAGTATATTAAAAAAAAATAAAACACTCAAACTGCACTCAAAATGCATGTTCCAAATTATTATGCACAGCAGAGCTTCCAACCTTTTCATTTTAATAAAGAACAAAAAAATGGTCATTTTTGAAATTATAAGCATTAGCAGGTTATTACAAACTGAAATCAAACAGTTTTCAACTCAAAACTTTATTCTAGGTGATGTAACATTTGCACATAGGACCCCTTGTTCGAAAGGAGCTTCTGAACTCTCTCATTCATTGAATTTGTCAGGTTTTGGATGGTTTCTGCTTCAATTGTTTTGCATGAGGACAGAATACCCTCCCAGAGCTGTTGCTTAGATGTGAACTGCCTCCCGCCATCATAGACACTCATTTTGATGATGCTCCAGAGGTTCTCAATGGGGTTGAGGTCAGGGGAGCATGGGGGCCACACCATAAGTTTGTCCCCTCTTATGCCCACAGCAGCCAGAGATGCAGATGTGTCATGTGCAGCATGAGACGGGGCATTATCATGCATGAAATGATCTCGATGGTCCAGATGGATGGAGTGGAGGATGGCTGGTTGATGGACACCCCATGCAAACACGGCTACGGCGCCAACAAGGAGGAGGTGGAGTAATGTTTTGGGCTGGAATCATGGGGAGAGAGATTGTCGGTCCTTTTAGAATCCCTGAAGGGGTAAAGATGAACTCCATAATGTATGTTGAGTTTCTCAAACAGCACTTCCTGCCATGGTTCAAGAAGAAGAACCGTGCATTCCGCAGCAAGATCATTTTCGTGCATGATAATGCCCAGACTCATGCTGCACATAACACATCTGCATCTCTGGCTGCTGTGGGCATAAAAGGGGACAAACTTATGGTGTGGCCCCCATGCTCCCCTGACCTCAACCCCATTGAGAACCTCTGGAGCATCATCAAAAGGAGTGTCTATGATGGCGGGAGGCAGTTCACATGTAAGCAACAGAAAAGGAATAGTCGGCACTCTGTATAGCTAGGGTGGTGCACGTGGAAAACAATGTCTGTAGAAAAAGAAAATCCCGGCACTCACGTGTTGATAATCAGTTGATTTATTCCACAACTCATACAAGACGTTTCAGCCTGTCCAAGGCTTTTTTCAATTGTGGTTAAATACATTCAGTCAAGACATTTATACACAGATCCACGGAAATGACATAATTCTCATTAACATAAAAAAAGAGTAGACCAACAAGACAAAAAATATATAACAAAACTTTACAACAACATACAAAAATTAAACAATAATACACTTAAATTCCACAATAAAAAAGAACAAGTGAACTCATATATTTAGATAATCCCCAACTAAATGTAAGGACATATAAAATAAAAAGGTTGGAAGCTCTGCTGTGCATAATAATTTGGAACATGCATTTTGAGTGCAGTTTGAGTGTTTTATTTTTTTTAAAATATACTGTTATCATAGGCAGTTTGTACAAAAACCTTTCAATTGTACTCTAATAGTTATTTGACTGGAAAATTACAATGACTACAATTCATATAGGTAATTTGGGAAAATCTGAGAAAATATTATTTGCATAATAATTTGGAACACAGTGTATGTATGTGCTGTATAAAAGACATATAAATTGCCTGCTGCAAATGTATAGGAGTATAATATACATGTCGCAGAGAAGCACTAACATTAGATCTCTATCCACTCTATTCTACCTTACAGCATTAAAGGTAGTATTATCAAATCCTCCACAAATTTACACCTCCAGGAAATTTAACCTGGGGTGTGTTTTAAATTAAGGTGAGTTCAATAGTTAGAAAAATATGATACTTTCCATAAATTATTAGCAAAATGTTTAAAATGCACCTATCAAAAAACAGCCTCCTCCATATCCCCTCAAGCTGTCCTATCCATCACCAAGATAGATGCATTTTTTGCCATTTAGGTAGAAGTAATCTTCAAAATCTTCAAACAATTTGCTTCTAATTTAGATAAAGTACTAGGAAGGTATATCATGCAAACTCTACATGTGATGTTTGCCTATTAAATAATAGTTGTAATATTTATTTGCAAAACTTCCATTTTCTCTATGCCTGACCTACACTACTTAATTGTAACATCCCTGGCGGCGTGCTGGCATGGCTTCCCATCTCCCACCATGTAAGACCGCCGACTTACCCATCAATCCAGGCTGCGCACTGTGTTCCTCTGCTGGCTGTGTGCATGTGTCTTGGCTGCTTGTTGAGGGCGGCAGCACATCCTGATTCTTAAAGGAACAGTGCACGCATTCCTAATGCGTCCCCAGACTATTGCTATGAGACACTGGATACTTAAACCACCTCCACCCATTGGAAGGTGCCTGAGCAACACTATCCTTCAGCGTGATCTGTGCAACTGCTGAGTTGCCAGGTCCTGTCCCGTGTTTGGCCCATCCCGTGTCTGGCCCATCCCGTATCTGGCCCGTCCCGTCCTGTATCAGGCCCATCCCGTATCTGGCCTGTCCCGTTCTGTATTTGGCCCAGCCTGTCCCGTATCTGGCCCGTCCCCTATCTGGCCAGTCTCGTATCTGGCCTGTCCCGTATCTGGCCCGTCCTGTATCTGGCCAGTCTTGTATCTGGCCTGTCCCGTATCTGGCCCGTCCCATTCTATCTCTGACCCGTCCCATCCTGTCTCTGGCCCGTCCCGTCCTGTATCTGGCCCGTCCCGTCCTGTATCTGGCCCGTCCTGTTTCTGGCCCGTCCCTTCCTGTATCTAGCCCGTCCCATCCTGTCTCTGGCCAGTCCTGTCCTGTCTCAGGCCCGTCTTGTCCTGTCTCTGGCCCGACCCGACCCGTCCTACTTAATTGTAACATCCCTGGCGGCGTGCTGGCATGGCTTCCCATCTTACACCATGCAAGACCGCCGACTTACCCACCAAGCCAGGCTGCACACTGCCTTCTTCTGCTGGCTGTGTGCATGTGTCTTGGCTGCTTGTTGAGGGCTCCCATATCTGGCCCGTCCTGTCCCGTATCTGGCCTGTCCTGTCCCATATCTGGCCAGTCCCTCCCAGTCTCGTCCTGTATCTGGCTTGTCCCATCCTGTCTCTGGCCTATCCAGTCCTGTCTCTGGCCCGTCCAGTCCTGTCTCTGGCCTGTCCAGTCCTGTCTCTGGTCCCTCCCGTCCTGTCTTTGGCCCTTCCTGTCTCTGGCCCGTCCTGTCTTTGGCTCATCCCGTCCTGTCTCTAGCCCGTCCCGTCCTGTCTCTGGCCAGTATCGTCCCGTATCTGGCCCATCCTGTCTAGTATCTGGCCCGTCCCGTATCTGTACCGTCCCATATCTGCTCCGTTCCGTATCTGCCCTGTCCCGTATCTGGCTCGTCCCGTATCTGGCCCGTCCTGTTTCGTATCTGGTCCTTCTCGTCCTGTATCTTGCCCGTCCCGTCATGTATCTGGCCCGTCCCGTCATGTATCTGGCCCGTCCCATATCTGCCCCGAACCGTCCCATATCTGGCCCGTATCTAGCCTGTACCATCCCGTATCTGGTCCATCCTGTCCCGTATCTGGCCTGTCCCATCACATATCAGGCCTGTCCCATCCTGTCTCTGGCCTGTCCCGTCCTGTCTCTGGCCCGTCCTGTGCAGTTCTGTATCTGGCCCGTCCCATCCTGTACCCGGCCTGTCCCCTCCTGTATCTGGCCCGTAGCATCCTGTATCTGGCCCGTTTCGTACCATCCTGTATCTGGCCCATCTCATCCCGTCCTGTATCTGGCCCGTCCTGTATCTGGTTTGTACAGTCCTATATCTGTCCTGTCCTGTCCCGTCACGTATCTGGCCTGTCCCGTCACGCATATGGCCTGTCCCGTCCCATATCTGGCCTGTTCCATCCTGTCTCTGACCCGTCCCATCCTGTCTCTGGCCCATCCCGTCCTATATCTGGCCCGTCCCGTATCTGGCCTGTCCCTTCCTGTAACTAGCCAGTCCCGTCCTGTCTCTGGCCCGTCCTGTCCTATCTCCGGCTCGTCCTGTCTCTGGCCCGTACCGTCCTGTCTCAAGCTCGTCTTGTCCTGTCTCTGGCCCGTCCGGTCCTGTCTCTGGCCCGACACGTCCTGTCCTGCCTGTGGCCCGTCCGGCACTGCTCTGGCCCGTCCCTGGCCCATCCTGTATCTGGACCATCCTGTATCTGGCTTGCCCCGTCATGTATCTGGCCCATCCTGTCTTGTTTCTGGCCAGCCCCATCCCGTCCTGTCTCTAGCCCGTCCCGTCCTGTCTCTGGCCAGTATCGTCCCGTATCTGGCCCATCCTGTCTAGTATCTGGCCCGTCCCGTATCTGTACCGTCCCATATCTGCTCCGTTCCGTATCTGCCCTGTCCCGTATCTGGCTCGTCCCGTATCTGGCCCGTCCTGTTTCGTATCTGGTCCTTCTCGTCCTGTATCTTGCCCGTCCCGTCATGTATCTGGCCCGTCCCGTCATGTATCTGGCCCGTCCCATATCTGCCCCGAACCGTCCCATATCTGGCCCGTATCTAGCCTGTACCATCCCGTATCTGGTCCATCCTGTCCCGTATCTGGCCTGTCCCATCACATATCAGGCCTGTCCCATCCTGTCTCTGGCCTGTCCCGTCCTGTCTCTGGCCCGTCCTGTGCAGTTCTGTATCTGGCCCGTCCCATCCTGTACCCGGCCTGTCCCCTCCTGTATCTGGCCCGTAGCATCCTGTATCTGGCCCGTTTCGTACCATCCTGTATCTGGCCCATCTCATCCCGTCCTGTATCTGGCCCGTCCTGTATCTGGTTTGTACAGTCCTATATCTGTCCTGTCCTGTCCCGTCACGTATCTGGCCTGTCCCGTCACGCATATGGCCTGTCCCGTCCCATATCTGGCCTGTTCCATCCTGTCTCTGACCCGTCCCATCCTGTCTCTGGCCCATCCCGTCCTATATCTGGCCCGTCCCGTATCTGGCCTGTCCCTTCCTGTAACTAGCCAGTCCCGTCCTGTCTCTGGCCCGTCCTGTCCTATCTCCGGCTCGTCCTGTCTCTGGCCCGTACCGTCCTGTCTCAAGCTCGTCTTGTCCTGTCTCTGGCCCGTCCGGTCCTGTCTCTGGCCCGACACGTCCTGTCCTGCCTGTGGCCCGTCCGGCACTGCTCTGGCCCGTCCCTGGCCCATCCTGTATCTGGACCATCCTGTATCTGGCTTGCCCCGTCATGTATCTGGCCCATCCTGTCTTGTTTCTGGCCAGCCCCATCCCGTCCTGTCTCTGGCCAGTCCCATCCGATAATTGGCCTGTCCCAACCTGTCTCTGGCCCGTCCCGTCCTGTGTGGTTTAAATTAAGGTGAGCTCAATAGTTAGAAAAATATTATACTTTCCATAAATTATTAGCAAAATGTTTAAATGACACCTATCAAAAAAAGAGCCTCCTTCATATCCCCTCAAGCTGTCCTATCCATCACCAAGATAGGTGCATTTTCTGCCATTTAGGTAGAAGTAATCTTCAAACAATTTGCTTCTAATTTAGATAAAGTACCAGGAAGGTATATCATGCAAACGATACATGTGATGTTTGCATATTAAACAATAGTTGTAATATTTATTTGCAAAACTTTCATTTTCTTTATGCCTGTGCTACACTACCTAATTGTAACATCCCTGGAGGCGTGCTGGCATGGCTTCCCATCTCACACCATGTAAGACCACCGAATTACCCACCAATCCAGGCTGCGCACTGTGTTCCTCAACTGGCTGGGTTCATGTGTCTTGGCTGCTTGTTGAGGGCGACAGTGGCAGCACTTCCTTCTTCTTAAAGGAACAGTGTACGCATTCCTAATGTGTCCCCAGTCCTGTATCTGGCCCATCCCGTCTTTGGCTCATCCCGTCCTGACCTGTCTCTGGCCCGTCCCGTGCTGTCCCTGGCCCCTCCCCTCCTGTCTATGGCCCGTCCTGTAATGTCTAGCCCGTATGTCCCATATCTGGCCTGCTTAGTCCCATATCTGACCCGACAAGTCCCGTATCTGGCCAGTCCAGTCCCATATCTGGCCAGTCCAGTCCCGTATCTGGCCCATCTCTTATCTGGCACGTCTCGTCCCTTCACTATCTAGCCCGTCCTATCCCGTATATGGCCCAACCAGTCCCGTATCTGGCCCGTCCCGTATATGGCCCAGCGTGTCACGTATCTGGCCCATCACCATAAATGGCACATCCCGTTCAGTTTCTGTCCTTTCCCATCCCTGGCTCATGTCGTATCTGGCCCGTCCTGTCCCATATCTGGCCCGTCTCATATCTGGACCGTCCCGTATCTGACCCATCCCGTATCTGGCCCGTCCCATCGCGTATCTGGCCCGTTCCGTCCCATATCTGGGCAGTACCGTCCTGTATCTGGCCCGTCCCATTCTGTCTATGGCCTGGCCCGTAATGTCAAGCCCGCCCATCCTGTCTCTGGCCCGTTCCGTCCTGTATTTGGCCCGTTCCGTATCTATCCCGTCCCGTCCTGTATCTGACCCGTCCCGTACCGTCTTGTATCTGGCCCATCTCGTCCCGTCCTGAATCTGGCCCATCCCGTCCCGTATCTGACCTGTCCAGTATCTGGCCGGTCCTGTCCCGTATCTAGCCAGTCCCGTCCTGTATCTGGCCCGTCCTGTCCTGTCTCTGGCCTGTCCAGTCCTGTGTCTTGCCCGTACCGTTCTGTCTCTGGCCTGTCCAGTCCTGTGTCTGGCCCCTCCCGTCCTGTCTTTGGCTGGTCCCATCCTGTCTCTGACCCGTCCTGTCTTTGGCTCATCCCATCCTGTCTCTAGCCAGTCCCATCCTGTCTCTGGCTAGTATCGTCCCGTATCTGACCCGCCCCGTATCTAGCCCATCCCGTCCAGTATCTGGCCCGTCCTGTCGCTGGCACGTCCCGTATCTGTACCGTCCCATATCTGCCCCATCCCATATATGACCTGTCCCGTATCTGGCTTGTCCCGTATCTGGCCCGTCCTGTTCTGTATCTGGTCTGTCTCGTCCTGTATCTGGCCCATCCCGTCATGTATATGGCCCATACCGTCCCATATCTGGCCCGTACCATCCTGTATCTGGCCCATCTTGTCCCGTATCTGGCCTGCCCCATCCCGTATCTGGCCTATCCCATCCTGTCTCTGACCCGTCCAGTCCTGTCTCTGGTCCGTACCGTGCAGTTCCGTATCTGGCCCGTCCTATCCTGTACCTGGCCCATCCCCTCCTGTCTCTGGCCCGTCCCATACAGTTCTGTATCTGGCCCGTACCGTCCTGTATCTGGCCCGTACCATCTCGTATCTGGCCCGTCCTGTTCCGTATCTTTCCTGTCCCGTCCCGTATCTGGCCTGTCCCATCCTATCTCTGGCCCGTCCCGTCCTGTCTCTGGCCCATCCCGTGCAGTTCTCTATCTGGCCTGTCCCATCCTGTACTCGGACCGTCCCCTCCTGTATCTGGCCCGTTCCGTACCATCCTGTATCTGGCCCATCTAGTCCCATCTTGTATCTGGCCCGTCGCGTATCTGGCTTGTACCGTCCCGTGTCTATCCTGTCGGGTCCCGTCACATATCTGGCCTCTCCCGACCCATATCTGGCCCATCCCATCCTGTCTCTCGCCTGTCCCGTCCTGTATCTGGCCCGTCCCGTATCTGGCCCGTCCCTTCCTGTTTCTAGCCAGTCCCGTCCTTTCTCTGGCCCATCCTGTCCTATCTCCGGCTCGTCCTGTCTCTGGCCCATCTCGTTCTGTCTCTGGCCCGTCTTGTCCTATCTCTGTCCCGTCCCGTCCTGTCTCTGGCCCGACCCGTCCTGTCCTGCCTCTGACTCGTCCGGTACTGCAGTGGCCCGTCCCTGGCCCATCCTGTATCTGGCCCGCCGCGTCTCTGGCCCGTCCCGTCCTGTATATGTCCCGTCCCATCCGGTCTCTGGCCCGCCCCATCCGGTCTCTGGCCCGCCCCATCCGGTCTCTGGCCCGTCCCATCCGGTCTTTGGCCCGTGCCGTCCTCTGTGCATTAAATTAAGGTGAGCTCAATAGTTAGAAAAATATGATACTTTCTATAAATTATTAGCAAAATGTTTAAATGACACCTATCAAAAAACAGCCTCCTCCATATCCCCTCAAGCTGTCCTATCCATCACCATTTAGGCAGAAGTAATCTTCAAACAATTTGCTTCTAATTTAGATAAACTACTAGGAAGGTATATCATGCAAACTCTACAGTTCTGTATCTGACCCATCCCAGCCTGTCCCTGGCCCCTCCCATCCTGTCTATGGCCCGTCCTGTAATGTCTAACCCGCCCCGTCCCGTATCTGGTCCGTCCAGTCCCATATCTGACCCGTTTGGTCCCGTATTTGACCATCCGTCCCGTATCTGGCTATCCCTTATCTGGCCCATCTCATCACGTATCTGGCCCGCCTCATCCTTTCCCGTCTCTGGCACTTCCTGTCCCGTATCTGACCCAACCAGTCCCTATCTGGCCCGTCCCGTATGTGGCCAGGCCCATTCAGTATCTGGCCCGTCCCGTATCTGGCCATCTCGTATCTGGCCCATCCCATCCTGTCCATGGCTCATCCCATATCTAGCCTGTCCTGTCCCATATCTGGCCCGTCCCGTATCTGGCCCATGTCGTCCTGTATCTGGCCCGTCCCATATTTTGCTCGTACCAGCCTGTATCTGGCCTGTCCCGTACTGTATCTGGGCCATCCCGTCCAGTCTCTGGCCTGTCTTTTCCTGTATCTGGACCGTCCCGTCCGGTCTCTGGCCCGTCCCATAAAGTATAGCTTGTCCCGTCCTGTTTCTGGCCCGTCCCGTCCTGTCTCTGGCTCATCCTGTCCTGTATCTGGCACGTCCCGTTCCGTCTCTGGCCCGTCCCATCCTGTCTATATCCCGTCCCATAATGTATAGCTCGTCCAGTCCTGTTTCTGGCCCGTCCCGTCCTATCTCTGGCTCGTCCCGTCCTGTATCTGGCCCGTCCCATCTCGTATCTGGCCCGTCCCGCATCTGGCCTGTCCTGTCCTGTATCTGGCCTGTCCCTTCCTGTATCTGGCCAGTCCCTTCCCATCTCGTCCTGTCTCTGGCCTGCCCCGTCCTGTCTATGGTATGGCCCGTCCGGTGCTATCTCTGGCCTGTCCAATCCTGTCTCTTGCCCGTCCCATCTCTGGTCCGTCCCGTCCTGTATTTGGCCCGTCTCGTCCTGTCTCTGGCCAGTCCCGTCCTCTCTTTGGCCTGTCCCGTCATCTCTCTTGCCCGTCTCGTCCTGTCTCTGGCCCGACCTGTCCTGTCCTGCCTTTGGCCAGTCCCGTTCTGCTCTGGCCCGTCCCGTCCCTGGACCGTCCCATCCTGTATCTGGTCGCCCCGTCTTTAGCCCGTCCGGTCCTGTCTCTGGCACGCCTCGGTCCGTGCTATCTCCGGCCAGTCTCATCCTGTATTTGGTCCGTCCCGTCCTGTCTCTAGCCCGTCTCGTCCTGTCTCTGGCGTGTCCCGTCCGGTCCTGTATCTGGCCGGTCCTGTGTCTGGCCCATCCCGTATCTTTCCTGTCCCGTCCTGTATCTGGCCCATCCCATTAAAGTCCCATTAAAGGTAGTATTATCAAATCCTCCACAAATTTACACCTCCAGGAAATTTAACCTGGGGTGTGTTTTAAATTAAGGTGAGTTCAATAGTTAGAAAAATATGATTCTTTCCATAAATTATTAGCAAAATGTTTAAATTACACCTATCAAAAACAGCCTCCTCCATATCCCCTCAAGCTGTCCTATCCATCACCAAGATAGGTGCATTTTCTGCCATTTAGGTAGAAGTAATCTTCAAACAATTTGCTTCTAATTTAGATAAAGTACCAGGAAAGTATATCATGCAAACTCTACATGTGATGTTTGCCTATTAAATAATAGTTGTAATATTTATTTGCAAAACTTCCATTTTCTCTACACCTGACCTACACTACTTAATTTTAACATCCCTGGCGGTGAGCTGGCATGGCTTCCCATCTCACACCATGCAAGACCGCCGACTTACCCACCAATGCAGGCTGCGCACTATGTTCCTATGCTGGCTGTGTGCATGTGTCTTAGTTGCTTGTTGAGGGCGGCAGCGGCAGCACTTCCTGATTCTTAAAGGATCAGTGCACGCATTCCTAATGTGTCCCCAGCCCTGTATCTGACCCGTCCCATCTCTAGCCCGTCCCGTCTCTGGCCCGTCCCGTCCTGTCTCTGGCCAGTCTCAGCCTGTCCCTGACCCCTCCCATTCTGTCTATGTCCTGTCCTGT
Organism: Phyllobates terribilis; assembly: GCF_046119375.1. NCBI lineage: Eukaryota > Metazoa > Chordata > Amphibia > Anura > Dendrobatidae > Phyllobates > Phyllobates terribilis. The sequence continues at coordinate 304,427 of NW_027363826.1, read as the reverse complement.
AATGTCTAACCCGCCCCGTCCCGTATCTGGTCCGTCCAGTCCCATATCTGACCCGTTTACTCCCGTATCTGACCATCCCGTCCCGTATCTGGCTGTCCCTTATCTGGCCCATCTCATCCCGTATCTGGCCCGCCTCGTCCCTTCCCGTCTCTGGCACGTCCTGTCCTGTATGTGACCCAACCAGTCCCTATCTGGCCCGTCCCGTATCTGGCCCATGTCGTCCTGTATCTGGCCCGTCTCATTTTTGGCCCGGACCGTCCGGTATGTGGCCTGTCCCGTACTGTATCTGGGCCATCCTGTCCTGTCTCTGGCCCGTCTTATCCTGTATCTGGACCGTCCCGTCCGGTCTCTGGACGGTCCCATAATGTATAGCTTGTCCCGTCCTGTTTCTGGCCCGTCCCGTCCTGTCACTGGCTAGTCCTGTCCTGTATCTGGCGCATCCTGTACCGTCTCTGGCACGTCCCATCCTGTCTATTTCCCGTCCCATAATGTATAGCTCGTGAAGTCCTGTTTCTGGCCCGTCCCGTCCTATCTCTGGCTCGTCCCGTCCTGTATCTGGCCCGTCCCATCTCGTATCTGGCCCGTCCCGCATCTGGCCTGTCCTGTCCCATATCTGGCCTTTCCCTTCCCATCTCGTCCTGTCTCTGGCCCGTCCCGTCCTGTCTCTGGCCTGTCCCGTCATGTCTCTGGCCCGTTCGGTGCTATCTCTGGCCTGTCCAATCCTGTCTCTTGCCCATCCCATCTCTTGTCCATCCCGTCCTCTCTCTTGCCCGTCCCGTCCTGTCTCTGGCCTGATCGGTCCTGTCCTGCCTCTGACCAGTCCCGTCTTGCTCTGGCCCGTCCTGTCCCTGGACTGTCCTGTATCTGGACCGTCCCGTCCAGTATGTCGCCCCGTCTCTAGCCCGTCCCGTCCTGTCTCTGGTACGCCTCGGTCCGTCCTATCTCCGGCCAGTCTCATCCTGTCTTTGGCCTGTCCCGTCCTGTCTCTGGCCCGTCTCGTCATGTCTCTGGCGTGATCCGTCCGGTCCTGTCTCTGGCCCGTCCTGTATCTGGCCCATTCCGTATCTGGCCTGTCCCGTCCTGTATCTGGCCCATCCCATTAAAGGTAGTATTATCAAATCCTCCACAAATTTACACATAAAGGAACTTTAACCTGGGGTGTGTTTTAAATTAAGGTGAGTTCAATAGTTAGAAAAATATGATACTTTCCATAAATTATTAGCAAAATGTTTAAATGACACCTATCAAAAAAACAACCTCCTCCATATCCCCTCAAGCTGTCCTATCCATCACCAAGATAGGTGCATTTTCTGTCATTTAGGTAGAAGTAATCTTCAATTTGCTTCTAATTTAGATAAAGTACTAGGAAGGTGTATCACGCAAACTCTACATGTGATGTTTGCCTATTAAACAATAGTTGTAATATTTATTTGAAAAACTTCCATTTTCTCTACGCCTGACCTACACTACTTAATTGTAACATCTATGGCGGCGTGCTGGCATGGCTTCCCATCTCACACCATGCAAGACCGCCGACATACCCACCAATGCAGGCTGCACACTATTTGGCCCGTACCGTCCTGTATGTGGACTGTCCCGTACTGTATCTGGGCCATCCCGTCCTTTCTTTGGCCCGTCTTTTCCTGTATCTGTCCCGTTCCGTCTTGTCTCTGGCCCATCCAGTCCTGTCTATGGCCCGTCCCATAATGTATAGCTTGTCCCGAACTGTTTCTGGCCCGTCCCGTACTTTCTCTGGCTCGTCCTGTCCTGTATCTGGCCCGTCACGTACCCTCTCTGGTCCGTCCCGTCCTGTCTATTTCCCGTCCCATAATGTATAGCTTGCCCCGTCCTATTTCTGGCCCGTCTCATCCTATCTCTGCGTCGTCCCGTCATATATCTGGCCCGTCCCGTCTCGTATGTGGCCCGTTCCGCATCTGGCCTGTCCTGTCGCGTATCTGGCCTTTCCCTTCCTGTATCTGGCCAGTCCCTTCCCATGTCGTCCTGTCTCTGGCCTGTCCCGTCCTGTCTCTGGCCGGTCCGTTGCTATTTCTGGCCTGTCCAATCCAGTCTCTTGCCCGTCCCTTCTCTGGCCCGTCCCGTCCAGTCTTTGGCCCGCCCCGTCTCTGGCCCATCCCTTCTTGTGTTTGGCCCACTTCTGGCCCGTCTCGTCCCGTATTTGGTCCGCCCTGCATCTGGCCCATCCCGTCCAGTATCTGGCCCGTTCCATATCTGGCCAGTACCGTGTCTGGCACGTCCTGTCCCTGCCCGGCCTGTCCCGTATCTAGCCCGTCCTGTATCTGGCCTGACCCGTATCTGGCCCATCCCGCATCTGACCCGTCCCGTATCTGGCCCGTCCCGTCCCGTATCTGGTCCGTACCATCCTAAATCTGGCCCGTCGCGTCATGTATCTGGGCTGTCCCATATCTGGCCCATACCGTCCCATATCTGGCTCGTCACGTTTCTGGCCCATCCCGTCATGTATCTGGCCCGTCCCATCCTGTTTCTAGCCCGACCCATCCTGTCTCTGGCCCGACCCGTCCTGTCTATGTCCTGTCCCTTAATGTCTCTAGCACATTCTGTCCTGTCTCTGACCCATCCCTTTCTGTATCTGGCCCGTCCCATCACGTCCTATCTCTGGCCCATCCCGTCTTGAATCTGGCCAATCCCGTATCTGGCCCGTCTCTTCTAGTATCTGGCCCGTCCCATCCTGTCTCTGGCCTGACTGGTCCTGTCCTGCCTCTGGCCAGTCGCGTCCTGCTCTGGTCCATCCCGTCCCTGGCCCGTCCTGTATCTAGACCGTCCCGTCCTGTATCTGGTTGCCCCGTCTCTGGCCAGTCCCGTCCTTTCTCAGGCACGTCCCGTCCGTCCTGTCTCTGGCCTGTCCTGCATCTGGCCCATCCCGTCACGTATCTGGCCTGTCCCGTCCTGGATCTGGCCCATCCCATTAAAGGTAGTATTATCAAATCCTCCACAAATTTACACGTCCAGGAAATTTAACCTGGGGTGTGTCTTAAATTAAGGTGAGTTCAATAGTTAGAAAAATATGATACTTTCCATAAATTATTAGCAAAATGTGTAAATGACACCTATCAAAAAACAGCCTCCTCCATATCCCCTCAAGCTGTCCTATCCATCACCAAGATAGGTGCATTTTCTGCCATTTAGGTAGAACTAATCTTCAAACAATTTGCTTCTAAGTACTAGGAAGGTAAATCATGCAAACTCTACATGTGATGTTTGCCTATTAAACAATAGTTGTAATATTTATTTGAAAAACTTCCATTTTCTCTACGCCTGACCAACACTATTTAATTTTAACATCCAAGGCAGCGTGCTGGCATGGCTTCCCATCTCACATCATGCAACACCGCCGACTTACCCACCAATGCAGGCTGCGCACTATTTGGACCGTTCTGTCTTGTCTCTGGCCCGTCCCGTCCTGTCTATGGCCCGTCCCATAATGTATAGCTTGTCCCGTCCTGTTTCTGGCCCGTCCCGTACTGTCTCTGGCTCGTCTTGTCCTGTATCTGGCCCGTCGAGTACCGTCTATGGCCCGTCCCGTCCTGTCTATTTCCCGTCCCATAATGTATAGCTCGTCCCGTCCTGTTTCTGGCCCGTCCCGTCTCGTATCTGGCCCATCCCGCATTTGGCCTGTCCTGTCCCGTATATGGCCTGTCCCTTCCTGTATCTGGCCAGTCCTTTCCCATCTCGTCCTGTCTCTGGCCTGTCCCGTCCTGTCTCTGGCCCGTCCGGTGCTATCTCTGGCCTGTATAATCCTGTCTCTTGTCCGTCCCGTTTCTGGCCCGTCCCGTCTAGTATTTGGCCCGTCCTGTCCTGTCTCTGGCCCATCCCTTCCTGTCTCTGGCGCAGTTCTGGTCCGTCTCGTCCTGTATCTGGCCCGCACTGTATCTGGCCCATCCCGTCCAGTATCTGGCCCGTTCCATATCTGGCCTGTCCCGTATCTGGCACGTCCTGTCCCTGGCCCGGCCTGTCCCGTATCTGGCCCGTCCTGTATCTGGCCTGTCCCGTATCTGGCCCGTCCCGCATCTGACCCGTCCCGTATTTGGCCCGTCCTGTCCCGTATCTAGTCCGTACCGTTCTGTATCTGGCCCGTACCGTTCTGTATCTGGCCCATCCCGTCATGTATGTGGGCTGTCCCATATCTGGCCCATACCGTCCCATATCTGGCTCGTCACGTTTCTGGCCCATCCCGTCATATATCTGGCCCGTCCCATCCTGTCTCTGGCCTGACCCGTCCTGTGTATGGCCTATCCCATGTCTCTAGCACATTCCGTCCTGTCTCTGGCTGATCCCGTCCTGTATCTGGTCGGTCCCGTCCTGAATCTGGCCCGTCCCATCCTGAATCTGGCCCTTCCCGTATCTGGCCCGTCCCTTCCTGTATGTGGCCCGTCCCATCCTGTCCTGTCTCTGGCCCATCCTGTCTTGAATCTGGCCCGTCCCGTATCTGGCCCGTCCATTCCTGTATCTGGCCCGTCCCGACCTGTATCTGGTCGGTCCCATCCTGTCTCTGGCCTCGTCCATCCTGTGTCTGGCCCGACCGGTGCTATCTCTGGTCTGTCCAATCCTGTCTCTTGCCCGTCCTGTCCTGTCTCTGGCCCGATCGGTCCTGTCCTGCCTCTGGCCAGTCCCATCCTGCTCTGGCCAGTCCCGTCCCTGGACCGTCCTGTATCTGGACCGCCCCGTCCTGTATCTGGTCGCCCCGTCTCTAGCCAGTCCCGTCCTGTCTCTGGCACGCCTCGGTCAGTCCTATCTTCGGCCAGTCTCATCTTGTCTTTGGCCCGTCCGGTCCCATCTGTCTCTGGCCCGTCCGGTCCTGTCTCTGGCCCGTCCTGTATCTGGCCCATCCCGTATCTGGCCTGTCCCGTCCTGTATCTGGCCCGTCCCGTCATTTATCTGGGCTGTCCAATAGCTGGCCCATACCATCCCATATCTGGCTCGTCACGTTTCTGGCCCATCCCGTCATGTATCTGGCCCGTCCCATCCTGTCTATGGCCCGACCCGTCCTGTCTATGGCCTGTCCCGTAATGTCTCTAGCACATTCCGCCCTGTCTATGGCCCATCCCGTCCTGTATCTGGTCGGTCCCGTCGTGTATCTGGCCCGTCCCGTCCTGAATCTGGCCCGTCCTGTCTATGGCCCGTCCCATAATGTATAGCTTGTCCTGTCCTGTTTCTGGCCAGTCCCGTACTATCTCTGGCTCGTCCTGTCCTGTATCTGGCCCGTCCCGTCCTGTCTCTGGCCCGTCCCAGCCTGTCCCTGGCCTCTCCCATCCTGTCTATGGCCCGACCCGTCCTGTCTATGGCCTGTCCCGTAATGTCTCTAGCACATTCCGTCCTGTCTATGGCCCATCCCGTCCTGTATCTGGTCGGTCCCGTCCTGTATCTGGCCCGTCCCGTCCTGAATCTGGCCCGTCCTGTCTATGGCCCGCCCCATAATGTATAGCTTGTCCCGTCCTGTTTCTGGCCAGTCCCGTACTATCTCTGGCTCGTCCTGTCCTGTACCTGGCCCGTCGCGTACCGTCTCTGGCCCATCCCATCCTGTCTACTTCCCGTCCCATAATGTATAGCTCGTCCCGTCCTGTTTCTGGCCCGTCCCATCCTATCTCTGCCTTGTCCCGTCCTATATCTGGCGCGTCCCGTCTCGTATCTGGCCCGTCCCGCATCTGGCCTGTCCTGTCCCGTATCTGGCCTGTCCCTTCCTGTATCTGGCCAGTCCCTTCCCATCTCGTCCTGTCGCTGGTCTGTCCCGTCCTGTCTCTGGCCCGTTCGGTGCTATCTCTGGCCTGTTCAATCCTGTCTCTTGCACGTCCCATCTCTGGCCCGTCCTGTCCTGTCTCTGGCCCATCCCTTCCTGTCTCTGGCCCAGGTCTGGCCCGTCTCATCCCGTATCTGGCCCATCCCGTCCAGTATCTGGCCCGTTCCATATCTGGCCTGTCCCGTATCTGGCACGTCCTGTCCCTGGCCCGGCCTGTCCCGTATCTGGCCCGTCCTGTATCTGGCCTGTCCCGTATCTGGCCCGTCCCACATCTGACCCGTCCCGTATCTGGCCCGTCACGTCCCGTATCTGGTTCGTCCCTTCCTGTATCTGGCCCGTCCTATCCTGTCCTGTCTCTGGCCCATCCCGTCTTGAATCTGACCCGTGCCGTATCTGGCCCGTCCCTTCCTGTATCTGGCCCGTCCCGTCCTTTCTCTGGCCTAACCGTTCCTGTCCTGCCTCTGGCCAGTCCCGTCCTGCTCTGTTCAGTCCCTTCCCTGGCCCATCCTGTATCTGGACCGTCCCGTCCTGTATCTGGTCGCCCCGTCTCTGGCCCGTCCCGTCCTTTTTCAGGCACGGCCCGTCCGGTCCTATCTTTCGCCTGTCCTGTATCTGGCCCATTCCGTCACGTATCTGGCCTGTCTCGTCCTGTATCTGGCCCATCCCACTAAAGGTAGTATTATCAAATCCTCCACAAATTTACACCTCCAGGAAATTTAACCTGGGGTGTGTTTTAAATTAAGGTGGGTTCAATAGTTAGAATAATATGATACTTTCCATAAATTATTAGCAAAATGTTTAAATGACATCTATCAAAAAACAGCCTCCTCCATATCCCCTCAAGCTGTCCTATCCATCACCAAGATAGGTGCATTTTCTGCCATTTAGGCAGAAGTAATCTTCAATTTGCTTCTAATTTAGATAAAGTACTAGGAAGGTATATCATGCAAACTTTACATGTGATGTTTGCCTATTAAATAATAGTTGTAATATTTATTTGCAAAACTTCCATTTTCTCTACACCTGACCTACACTACTTAATTGTAACATCCCTGGCGGCAAGCTGGCATGGCTTCCCATCTCACACCATGTAAGACCGTCGACTTACCCACCAATGCAGGCTGCGCACTATGTTCCTATGCTGGCTGTGTACATGTGTCTTGGCTGCTTGTTGAGGGCGGCAGCGGCAGCACTTCCTGATTCTTAAAGGAACAGTGCACGCATTCCTAATGTGTCCCCAGTCCTGTATCAGACCCATCCCGTCTCTGGCCCGTCCCGTCCTGTCTCTGGCCCGTCCCAGCCTGTCCCTGGCCCCTCCCATCCCGTCTATGGCCCGTCCTGTAATGTCTAACCCGCCCCGTCCCATATCTGGTCCGTCCAGTCCCATATCTGACCCGTTTGGTCCAGTATCTGACCATCTCGTCCCGTATCTGGCTATCCCTTATCTGGCCCATCTCATCTCGTATCTGGCCCGCCTCATCCTTTCCCGTCTCTGGCACTTCCTGTCCCGTAACTGACCCAACCAGTCCCTATCTGGCCCGTCCCGTATGTGGCCAGGCCCATTTAGTATCTGGCCCGTCCCGTATCTGGCCATCTCGTATCTGGCCCATCCCATCCTGTCCATGGCTCATCCCATATCTAGCCTGTCCTGTCCCATATCTGGCCCGTCCCGTATCTAGCCCATGTCGTCCTGAATCTGACCCGTCTCATTTTTGGCCTGGACCGTCCTGTATGTGGCCTGTCCTGTACTGTATCTGGACCGTCCCGTCAGGTCTCTGGACGGTCCCATAATGTATAGCTTGTCCCGTCCTGTTTCTGGCCCGTCCCGTCCTGTCCTGTATCAGGCACATCCTGTACCATCTCTGGCCCGTCCCATCCTGTCTATTTCCCGTCCCATAATGTATAGCTCGTCAAGTCCTGTTTCTGGCACGTCCCGTCCTATCTCTGGCTCATCCTGTCCTGTATCTGGCCCGTCCCATCTCGTATCTCGCCTGTCCCGTATCTGGCCTGTCCTGTCCCGTATCTGGCCTGTCCCTTTCCATCTTGTCCTGTCTCTGGCCCGTCCCGTCCTGTCTCTGGCCTGTCCCGTCATGTCTCTGGCCCGTCCGGTGCTATCTCTGGCCTGTCCAATCCTGTCTCTTGCCCATCCCATCTCTTGTCCATCCCGTCCTCTCTTTGGCCCGTCCCGTCCTCTCTCTTGCCCGTTCCGTCCTGTCTCTGGCCCGATCGGTCCTGTCCTGCCTCTGGCCAGTCCCATCCTGCTCTGGCCCGTCCCGTCATGTATCTGGCCCGTCCCGTACTGTCTCTGGCCCGTACCGTACTGTCTCTGGCTTGTCCTGTTCTGTATCTGACCCCGTCGCGTACCGTCTCTGGCCCGTCCCGTCCTGTCTATTTCCCGTCCCATAACGGATAGCTCGTACCGTCCTGTTTCTGGCCCATCCCATCCTATCTCTGCCTCGTCCCGTCCCATCTCTGGCCCTTCCTGTCCAGTCCTTGGCCCGTCCTGCCCTGTCTCTGGCCCTTCCCTTCCTGTCTCTGGCGCAGCTCTGGCCCGTCTCGTCCCGTATCTGGCCCGCCCTGTATCTGGCCCATCCCGTCCAGTATCTGGCCTGTCCCGTATCTGGTACGTCTTGTCCCTGTCCCTGCCTGTCCCGTATCTGGCCAGTCCTGTATCTAGCCGGTCCCGTATCTGGCCCATCCCGCATCTGACCCGTTTCGTATCTGGTCCGTACCGTCCTGTATCTGGCCCGTCCCGTCATGTATCTGGGCTGTCCCATATCTGGCCCATACCGTCCCATATCTGGCTCGTCACGTTCCTGGCCCATCCCGTCATGTATCTGGCCCGTCCCATCCTGTCTCTGGCCCGACCCGTCCTGTCTATGGCCTATCCCGTAATGTCTCTAGCACATTCCGTCTTATCTCTGGTCCATCCCGTCCTGTATCTGGTCGGTCCCGTCCTGTATCTGGCCCGTCCCGTCCTGAATCTGGCCCGTCCCGTATCTAGCCCGTCCCTTCCTGTATCTGGCCCGTCCCATCCCGTCCTGTCTCTGGCCCATCCCGTCTTGAACCTGGCCCGTACCGTATCTGGCCCTTCCCTTCCTGTAACTGGCCCGTCCCGTCCTGTCTCTGGCCTGACCGGTCCTGTCCTGCCTCCGGCCAGTCCCGTCCTGCTCTGGTCCGTCCCGTCCCTGGCCCGTCCTGTATCTGGACCGTCCCGTCCTGTATCTGGTCGTTCCCGTCCTGTATCTGGCATGTCCCGTCTTGAATCTGGCCCGTCCCGTGTCTGGCCCGTCCCTTCTTGTATGTGGCCCGTCCCATCCCGTCTTGTCTCTGGCCCATCCCGGCTTAAATATGGCCCGTACCGTATCTGGCCCGTCCCTTCCTGTATCTGGCCCATCCAATCCTGTCTCTGGCCTGACCGGTCCTGTCCTGCCTCTGGCCAGTCCCGTCCTGCTCTGGTCCGTCCCATCCCTGGCCCTTCCTCTATCTGGACCGTCCCGTCCTGTATCTGGTCGCCCCGTCTCTGGCCCATCCCGTCCTTTCTCAGACACGTCCCGTCCGGTCCTGTCTCTGGCCTGTCCTGCATCTGGTCCATCCCGTCACGTATCTGGCCTGTCCCGTCCTGTATCTGGCCCATCCCATTAAAGGTAGTATTATCAAATCCTCCACAAATTTAAACCTCCAGGAAATTTAACCTGGGGTGTGTTTTAAATTAAGGTGAGTTCAATAGTTAGAAAAATATGATACTTTCCATAAATTATTAGCAAAATGTTTAAATGACACCTATCAAAAAAACAGCCTTCTCCATATCCCCTCAAGCTGTCCTATCCATCACCAAGATAGGTGCATTTTCTGCCATTTAGGTAGAAGTAATCTTCAAACAATTTGCTTCTAGTTTAGATAAAGTACTAGGAAGGTATATCATGCAAACTCTACATGTGATGTTTGCCTATTAAACAATAGTTGTAATATTTATTTGAAAAACTTCCATTTTCTCTACGCCTGACCTACACTACTTAATTGTAACATCCATGGCGGCGTACTGGCATGGCTTCCCATCTCACACCATGCAATACCGCCGACATACCCACCAATGCAGGCTGCGCACTATTTGGCCCGTACCGTCCTGTATCTGGCCTGTCCCGTACTGTATCTGGGCCATCCCGTCCTGGCTTTGGCCCATCTTTTCCTGTATCTGTCCCGTTCCGACTTGTCTCTGGCCCGTCCCGTCCTGTCTATGTCCCTTCCCATAATGTATTGCTTGTCCCGTCCTGTTTCTGGCCCGTCCTGTACTGTCTCTGGCTCGTCCTATCCTGTATCTGGCCCATCGCGTACCGTCTATGGCCCGTCCTGTCCTTTCTATTTCCCGTCCCAAAATGCATAGCTCTTCCCGTCCTTTTTCTGGCCCGTCCCATCCTATCTCTGCCTCGTCCCGTCCTATATCTGGCCCGTCCCGTCTCGTATATGGCCCGTCCCGCATCTGGCCTGTCCTGTCCCGTATCTGGCTTGTCCCTTCCTGTATCTGGCCAGTCCCTTCCGATCTCGTCCTGTCTCTGGCCTGTCCCGTCCTGTCTCTGGTCCGTCCGGTGCTATCTCTGGCCTGTCCAATCCTGTCTCTTGCCCGTCCCGTCTCTGGCCCGTCCCGTCCAGTCTTTGGCCCGTCCCGTCCTGTCTCTGGTCCATCCCTTTCTGTCTCTGGCCCGTCTCGTCCCGAATCTGGACCACCCGGTATCTGGCCCATCCCGTCTAGTATCTGGCACGTTCCATATCTGGCCTGTCCCGTATCTGGCACGTCCTGTCCCTGGCACGGCCTATCCCGTATCTGGCCCGTCCTGTATCTGTCCTGTCCCGTATCTGGCCCATCCCGCATCTGACCCGTCCAGTATCTGGCCCATCCCATCCCGTACCTGGCCCGTCCCTTCATGTATCTGGGCTGTTCCATATCTGGCCCATACCGTCCCATATCTGGCTCGTCACGTTTCTGGCCCATCCCGTCATATATCTGTCCCGTCCCATCCTGTCTCTGGCCCGACCCGTCCTGTCTATGGCCTGTCCCGTAATGTCTCTAGCACATTCTGTCCTGTCTCTGGCCCATCCCGTCCTACATCTGGTCGGTCCCATCCTGTATCTGGCCCGTCCCATCGTGAATCTGTCCCGTCCCGTATCTGGCCCATCCCTTCCTGTATCTGGCCCAACCCATCACGTCCTATCTCTGGCCCATCCCGTGTTGAATCGAGCCCGTCCCGTCTCTGGCCCGTCCCTTCCTGTATCTGGCCCGTCTCGTCCTATCTCTGGCCTGACCGGTCCTGTCCTGCCTCTGGCCAGTCCCGTCCTGCTCTGGTCCGTCCCGTCCCTGGCCCATCCTGTATCTCAACCGTCCCGTCCTGTACCTGGTTGCCCCGTCTCTGGCCCCTCCCGTCCTTTCTCAGGCACGTCCCGTCCGGTTCTGTCTCTCACCTGTTCTGTATCTGGCCAATCCCGTCACATATCTGGCCTGTCCAGTCCTGTATCTGGTCCATCCTATTAAAGGTAGTATTATCAAATCCTCCACAAATTTACTCCTCCAGGAAATTTAACCTGGGGTGTGTTTTAAATTAAGGTGAGTTCAATAGTTAGAAAAATATGATACTTTCCATAAATTATTAGCAAAATGTTTAAGTGAAAATGACACCTATCAAAAAACAGCCTCCTCCATATCCCCTCAAGCTGTCCTATCCATCACCAAGATAGGTGCATTTTCTACCATTTAGGTAGAAGTAATCTTCAAACAATTTGCTTCTAATTTAGATAAAGTACCAGGAAAGTACATCATGCAAACTCTACATGTGATGTTTGCCTATTAAATAATAGTTGTAATATTTATTAGCAAAACTTCCATTTTCTCTACACCTGACCTACACTACTTAATTGTAACATCCCTGGCGGCGTGCTGGCATGGCTTCCCATCTCACACCATGCAAGACAGCCGACTTACCCACCAATGCAGGCTACGCACTATGTTCCTATGCTGGCTGTGTGCATGTGTCTTGGCTGTTTGTTGAGGGTGGCAGCAGCAGCACTTCCTGATTCTTAAAGGAACAGTGCACGCATTCCTAATCTGTCCCCAGTCCTGTATCTGACCCGTCCCATCTCTGGCTCGTCCTGTCTCTGGCCCGTCCCGTCCTGTAATGTCTAACCCGCCCCGTCACGTATCTGGTCCGTCCTTTCCCGTATCTGACCCGTTTAGTCCCATATCTGACCATCCCGTCCTGTATCTGGCTGTCCCTTATCTGGCCCATCTCATCCCGTATCTGGCCCGCCTCGTCCCTTCCCGTCTCTGGCACGTCCTGTCCCGTATCTGACCCAACAAGTCCCTATCTGATCCGTCCCGTATGTGGCCAGGCCCATTCAGTATCTGGCCCGTTCCGTATCTGGCCATCTCGTATCTGGCCCATCCCATCCTGTCCATGGCTCATCCCATATCTAGCCTGTCCTGTCCCATATCTGGCCCATCCCGTATCTGGCCCATGTCATCCTGTATCTGGCCCGTCCCATATTTGGCCCGCACTGTATCTGGGCCATTCCGTCCTGTCTCTTGCCCGTCTTTTCCTGTATCTGTACTGTCCCGTCCGGTCTCTGGCCCGTCCCATAATGTATAGCTTGTCCCGTCCTGTTTCTGGCCCGTCCCGTCCTGTCACTGGCTCGTCCTGTCCTGTATCTGGCACGTCCCGTACTGTCTCTGGCCCGTCCTATCCTGTCTATTTCCCGTCCCATAATGTATAGCTTGTCCAGTCCTGTTTCTGGCCCGTTCTGTCCTATCTCTGGCTCGTCCCGTCCTGTATCTGGCCCGTTCCATCTCGTATCTAGCCCGTCCCGCATCTGGCCTGTCCTGTCCCGTATCTGGCCTGTCCCTTCCTGTATCTGGCCAGTACCTTCCCATCTCGTCCTGTCTCTGGCCCGTCCCATCCTGTCTCTGGTCTGTCCCGTCCTGTCTCTGGCCCGTCCGGTGCTATCTCTGGCCTGTCCAATCCTGTCTCTTGCCCGTCCCATCTCTGGTCCGTCCCGTCCTGTCTTTGGCCCATCCCGTCCTGTCTCTGGCCCGTCCCGTACTCTATTTGGCCAGTCCCGTCCTCTCTCTTGCCCGTCCCGTCCTGTCTCTGGCCCGACCAGTCCTGTGCTGCCTCTGGCCAGTTCCGTCCTGCTCTGGCCCGTCCCGTCCCTGGACTGTCCTGTATCTGGACTGTCCTGTATCTGGTCGCCCCGGCTCTAGCCCGTCCCATCCTGTCTCTGGCACGCCTCGGTCTGTCCTATCTCCGGCCAGTCTCATCCTGTCTTTGACCCGTCCCGTCCTGTTTCTGGCCCGTCTCGTCCTGTCTCCGGCGTCTCCCGTCCGGTCCTGTCTCTGGCCCGTCCTGTATCTGGCCCGTCCCATCCTGTATCTGGTCGCCCCGTCTCTAGCCAGTCCCGTCCTGTCTCTGGCACGCCTCGGTCCGTCCTATCTACGGCCAGTCTCATCCTGTCTATGGCCCGTCCCGTCCTGTCTCTGGCCCGTCTCGTCCTGTCTCTGGCGTGTCCCATCCGGTCCTGTCTCTGGCCCGTATTGTATTTGGTCCGTCCCGTATCTGGCCTGTCCCATCCTGTATCTGGCCCATCCCATTAAAGGTAGTATTATCAAATCCTCCACAAATTTACACCTCCAGGAAATTTAATCTGGGGTGTGTTTTAAATTAAGGTGAGTCCAATAGTTAGAAAAATATGATACTTTCCATAAATTATTAGCAAAATGTTTAAATGACACCTATCAAAAAACAGCCTCCTCCATATCCCCTCAAGCTGTCCTATCCATCACCAAGATAGGTGCATTTTCTGCCATTTAGGTAGAAGTAATCTTCAAACAATTTGCTTCTAATTTAGATAAAGTACTAGGAAGGTATATCATGCAAACTCTACATGTGATGTTTGCCTATTAAACAATAGTTGTAATATTTATTTGCAAAACTTCCATTTTCTCTATGCTTGACCTACACTACTTCATTTTTTAGTACGTAGTGGAACATAATGACATGGCCTTCACCTATAGCATCCGTATAGCTCCTGAACTGGGCGCAATCAATCGGGCCTCAAGTACTTAAATTAATCTCAATATGTCTTCTAGAAAGACAGTCAGGCTTATAAAGTTTACTAGAAGAATATTAACATAATAGGCAAGAGTGTGACAACTTATCAATGCTAAAGGCACATCAAAAGAACCCAGCATGGTATACAGTGGTTGTGTGTATGTCTGTTTTTATGTGCGTTTGTGTATATACATATATATATATATATATATATATATATATATATATATATATATATATGTGTGTGTGTGTGAGTGTACATAGTGGAGCTGTATGTGTATATATGAGACGTGTGTATATAGGAAAGTTATGTATGTGAATGTAGGAGAATTGTGTGTTTGTATGTAGCTGAGCTGTGTGCATGCTGCAGAGGTGTGTGTACGTATATAGCAGAGATGTGTGTATATAAGACAGCTGTGTGTAACTGAGCTGTGTGTATATATGCAGCAGAGCTGTGTGCATGCATAGCAGAGCTCAATGTGCATGTACTGTGCATTCAGCAGTGATGTGATTATGTGTTTGCTGCATAGAATACATATAAATTGCCTGCTGCAAAAGTATACGAGTATAATACACATGCCGCAGAGAAACACTAACATTAGATCTCTATCCACTCTATTCTACCTTACAGCATTAAAGGTAGTATTATCAAATCCTCCACAAATTTACACATAAAGGAACTTTAACCTGGGGTGTGTTTTAAATTAAGGTGAGTTCAATAGTTAGAAAACTATGATACTTTCCATAAATTATTAGCAAAATGTTTAAATTACACTAATCAAAAAACAGCCTCCTCCATATCCCCTCAAGCTGTCCTATCCATCACCAAGATAGGTGCATTTTCTGCCATTTAGGTAGAAGTAATCTTCAAACAATTTGCTTCTGATTTAGATACAGGAGACAGGAAGAGACGGGCCAGAGACAGAACGGGACGGGCCAAAGACAGGATGAGACTGGCCGGAGATAGGACGGACCGAGGCGTGCCAGAGACAGGAAGGGATGGGCTAGAGACAGGGCGACCAGATACAGGATGGGACGGTCCAGATACAGGACGGTCCAGAGACGGGACGGGCCAGAGCAGGACGGAACTGGCCAGAGGCAGGACAGGACCGGTCTGTCCAGAGACAGGACGGGACGGGCAAGAGACAGGACGGGACGGGTCAAAGAGAGGACGGGACAGGTCAGAGACAGGATGGGACAGCCAAAGACAGGACGGGACGGACTAGAGATGGGACAGGCAAGAGACAGGATTGGACAGGCCAGAGATAGCACCAGACGGGCCAGAGACAGGAGGGGACACGCCAGAGACAGGACGAGATGGAAAGAAACTGGCCAGATACGGGACAGGACAGGCCAGATGCGGGACGGGCCAGATATAGGACGGGACGAGGCAGAGATAGGATGGGCCTGTCCCGTCCTGTATCTGGCCCATCCCTTCCTGTCTCTGGCCCAGCTCGGGCCCTTCTCGTCCCGTATCTGGCCCGTCCTGTATCTGGCCCATCCCGTCACGTATCTGGCCTGTCCCGTCCTGTATCTGGCCCATCCCATTAAAGGTAGCATTATCAATTCCTCCACAAATTTACACATAAAGGAACTTTAGCCTGGGGTGTGTTTTAAATTAAGGAGAGTTCAATAGTTAGAAAACTATGATACTTTCCATAAATTATTAGCAAAATGTTTAAATTACACCAATCAAAAAACAGCCTCCTCCATATCCCCTCAAGCTGTCCTATCCATCACCAAGATAGGTGCATTTTCTGCCATTTAGGTAGAAGTAATCTTCAAACAATTTGCTTCTAATTTAGATAAAGCACCAGGAAAGTATATCATGCATATTCTACATGTGATGTTTGCCTATTAAATAATAGTTGTAATATTTATTTGCAAAACTTTCATTTTCTCTACACCTGACCTACACTACTTAATTGTAACATCCCTGGCGGCGTGCTGGCATGGCTTCCCATCTCACACCATGCAAGACAGCCGACTTACCCACCAATGCAGGCTACGCACTATGTTCCTATGCTGGCTGTGTGCATGTGTCTTGGCTGCTTGTTGAGGGCGGCAGCAGCAGTACTTCCTGATTCTTAAAAGAACAGTGCACGCATTCCTAATGTGTCCCCAGTCCTGTATCTGACCCGTCCCATCTCTGGCCCGTCCCGTCTCTGGCCCGTCCCGTCCTGTCTCTGGCCCGTCCCTGGCCCCTCCCATCCTGTCTATGGCCCGTCCTGTAATGTATAACCCGCCCCGTCCCGTATCTGGTCTGTCCAGTCCCATATCTGACCTGTTTAGTCCCGTATCTGACCATCCCGTCCCGTATCTGGCTGTCCCTTATCTGGACCATCTCATCCCGTATCTGGCCCACCTCGTCCCTTCCCTTCTCTGGCACATCCTGTCCCGTATCTGACCATACCAGTCCCTATATGGCCCGTCCCGTATGTGGTCAGGCCCATTCAGTATCTGGCCCGTCCCGTATCTGGCCATCTCGTATCTGGCCCATCCCATCCTGTCCATGGCTCATCCCATATCTAGCCTGTCCTGTCCCATATCTGGCCCGTCTCGTATCTGGCCCATGTCGTCCTGTATCTGGCCTGTCCCATATTTGGCCCGTACCGTACTGTATCTCGCCTGTCCCGTACTGTATTAGGGCCATCTTGTCCTGTCTCTGGCCTGTCTTTTCCTGTATCTGGACCGTCCCGCCCGGTCTCTGTCCCGCCCCATAATGTATAGCTTGTCCCGTCCTGTTTCTGGCCCGTCCCGTCCTGTCTCTGGCTCGTCCTGTCCTGTATCTGGCACGTCCCGTACCGTCTCTGGCCCGTCCCGTCCTGTCTTTTTCCCGTCCCATAATGTATAGCTCGTCCAGTCCTGTTTCTGGCCCGTCCCGTCCTATCTCCGGCTCGTCCCGTCTGGTATCTGGCCCGACCCATCTTGTATCTGGCCCGTCCCGCATCTGGCCTGTTTTCTCCCTTATCTGGCCTGTCCCTTCCTGTATCTGGCCAGTACCTTCCCATCTCATCCTGTCTCTGGCCCATCCCGTCCTGTCTCTGGCCTGGTCCGTCCTGTCTCTGGCCCGTCCGGTGCTATCTCTGGCCTGTCCAATCCTGTCTCTTGCCCGTCCCATCTCTGGTCCTTCCCGTCCTGTCTTTGGCCCTTCCCGTCCTGTCTCTGGCCCGTCAAGTCCTCTCTTTGGCCTGTCCCGTCCTCTCTCTTGCCCGTCCCGTCCTGTCTCTGGCCCGACCGGTCCTGTCCTGGCTCTGGCCAGTCCCATCCGGCTCTGGCCCGTCCCGTCCCTGGACCGTCCTGTATCTGGACCGCCACGTCCTGTATCTGGTCTCCCCGTCTTTAGCCCATCCCGTCCTGTCTCTGGCATGCCTCGGTCCGTCCTATCTTCGGCCAGCCTCATCCTGGCTTTGGCCCGTCCCGTCCAGTCTCTGGCCCGTCCGGTTCTGTCTCTGGCCCGTCCTGTATCTGGCCTGTCCCGTCCTGTATCTGTCCCGTCCCGTCATGTATCTGGGCTGTCCCATAGCTGGCCCATACCATCCCATATCTGGCTCGTCACGTTTCTGGCCCATCCCGTCATGTATCTGGCCCGTCCCATCCTTTATATGGCCCGACCCGTCCTGTCTATGGCCTGTCCCATAATGTCTCTAGCACATTCCATCCTGTCTCTGGCCCATCCCGTCCTGTATCTGGTCGGTCCCGTCCTGTATCTGGCCCGTCCCGTCCTGAATCTGGCCCGTCCTGTCTATGGCCCGTCCCATAATGTATAGCTTTTCCCGTCCTGTTTCTGGCCAGTCCCGTACTATCTCTGGCTCGTCCTGTCCTGTATCTGGCCCGTCGCGTACCGTCTCTGGCCCGTCCCGTCCTGTCTATTTCCCGTCCCATAATGTATAGCTCGTCCCGTCCTGTTTCTGGCCCGTGCCATCCTATCTCTGCCTTGTCCCGTCCTATTTCTCGCGCGTCCCCTCTCGTATCTGGCCCGTCCCGCATCTGGCCTGTCCTGTCCCGTATCTGGCCTGTCCCTTCCTGTATCTGGCCAGTCCCTTCCCATCTCGTCCTGTCCATGGCCTGTCCCGTCCTGTCTCTGGCCCGTCCGGTGCTATCTCTGGTCTGTCCAATCCTGTCTCTTGCCCGTCCCATCTCTGGCCCGTCCTTTCCTGTCTCTGGCCCATCCTTTCCTGTCTCTGGCCCAGCTCTGGCCTGTCTCATCCCGTATCTGGCCCATCCCGTCCAGTATCTGGCCCGTTCCATATCTGGCCTGTCCCGTATCTGGCACGTCCTGTCCCTGGCCCGGCCTGTCCCGTATCTGGCCAGTACTGTATCTGGCCTGTCCCGTATCTGGCCCATCCCGCATCTGACCCGTCCCATATCTGGCCCGTCCCGTCCCCTATCTGGTCCGTACCGTCCTGTATATGGCCCGTCCCGTCATGTATCTGGGCTGTCCCATATCTGGCTCATCACGTTTCTGGCCCATCCCGTCAGGTATCTGGCCCATCCTATCCTGTCTGTGGCCCAACCCGTCCTGTCTATGGCCCGTCCCGTAATGTCTCTAGCACATTCCGTCCTGTCTCTGGCCCATCCCGTCCTGCATCTGGTCGGTCCCGTCCTGTATCTGGCCCGTCCCGTCCTAAATCTAGCCCGTCTCGTATCTGGCCTGTCCCTTCCTGTATATGGCCCGTCCTATCCTGTCCTGTCTCTGACCCATCCCGTCTTGAATCTGGCCCGTCCCGTATCTGGCCTGTGCCTTCCTGTATCTGGCCCGTCCCGTCCTTTCTCTGGCCTGACCGGTCCTGTCCTGCCCCTGGCCAGTCCCGTCCTGCTCTGGTGCGTCCCGTCCCTGGCCCATCCTGTATCTGGACCGTCCCGTCCTGTATCTGGTCGCCCCGTCTCTGGCCCGTCCCGTCCTTTCTCAGGCACATCCTGTCTGGTTCTGTCTCTGGCCTGTCCTGTATCTGGCCCATCCCATCACGTATCTGGCCTGTCCCGTCCTGTATCTGGCCCATCCCATTAAAGGTAGTATTATCAAATCCTCCACAAACTTACACCTCCAGGAAATTTAACCTGGGGTGTGTTTTAAATTAAGGTGAGTTCAATAGTTAGAAAAATATGATACTTTCCATAAATTATTAGCAAAATGTTTAAATTACATCAATCAAAAAACAGCCTCCTCCATATCCCCTCAAGCTGTCCTATCCATCACCAAGATAGGTGCATTTTCTGCCATTTAGGTAGAAGTAATCTTCAAACAATTTGCTTCTGATTTAGATACAGGAGACAGGAAGAGACGGGCCAGAGACAGAACGGGACGGGCCAAAGACAGGATGAGACTGGCCGGAGATAGGACGGACCGAGGCGTGCCAGAGACAGGAAGGGATGGGCTAGAGACAGGGCGACCAGATACAGGATGCGACGGTCCAGATACAGGACGGGCCAGAGACGGGACGGGCCAGAGCAGGACGGAACTGGCCAGAGGCAGGACAGGACCGGTATGTCCAGAGACAGGACGGGACGGGCAAGAGACAGGACGGGACGGGTCAAAGAGAGGACGGGACAGGTCAGAGACAGGATGGGACAGCCAAAGACAGGACGGGACGGACTAGAGATGGGACAGGCAAGAGACAGGATTGGACAGGCCAGAGATAGCACCAGAAGGGCCAGAGACAGGACGGGACACGCCAGAGACAGGACGAGATGGGAAGAGACTGGCCAGATACGGGACAGGACAGGCCAGATGCGGGACGGGCCAGATATAGGACGGGACGAGGCAGAGATAGGATGAGCCTGTCCCGTCCTGTATCTGGCCCATCCCTTCCTGTCTCTGGCCCAGCTCGGGCCCGTCTCGTCCCGTATCTGACCCGCCCTGTATCTGGCCCATCCCGTCCAGTATCTGGCCCGTTCCATATCTGGCCTTTCCCATATCTGGCATGTCCTGTCCCTGGCCCAGCCTGTCCCGTATCTGGCCCGTCCTGTATCTGGCCCATCCCGTCACGTATCTGTCCCGTTCCATATCTGGCCTGTCCCATATCTGGCACGTCCTGGCCCTGCCTTTCCCGTATCTGGCATGTCCTGTCCCTGGCCCAGCTTGTCCCTTATCTGGCCCGTCCTGTATCTGGCCCATCCCGTCACGTATCTGGCCTGTCCCGTCCTGTATCTGGCCCATCCCATTAAAGGTAGCATTATCAATTCCTCCACAAATTTACACCTCCAGGATTTTTAACCTGGGGTGTGTTTTAAATTAAGGCGAGTTCAATAGTTAGAAAACTATGATACTTTCCATAAATTATTAGCAAAATGTTTAAATTACACCAATCAAAAAACAGCCTCCTCCATATCCCCTCAAGCTGTCCTATCCATCACCAAGATAGGTGCATTTTCTGCCATTTAGGTAGAAGTAATCTTCAAACAATTTGCTTCTGATTTAGATAAAGTACCAGGAAAGTATATCATGCAAACTCAACATGTGATGTTTGCCTATTAAATAATAGTTGTAATATTTATTGGCAAAACTTACATTTTCTCTACGCCTGACCTACACTACTTAATTGTAACATCCCTGGCCAGTCAAATCCTGTCTATTTCCCGTCCCATAATGTATAGCTCGTCCAGTCCTGTTTCTGGCCCGTCCCGTCTTATCTCTGGCTCGTCCCGTCCTGTATCTGACCCGTCCCATCTCGTTTCTGGCACGTCCCGCATCTGGCCTGTCCTTTCCCGTATCTGGCCTGTCCCTTCCTGTATCTGGCCAGTCCCTTCCCATCTCGTCCTGTCTCTGGCCCGTCCGGTCCTTTCTCTGGCCTGTCCCGTCCTGTCTCTGGCCCATCCGGTGCTATCTCTGGCCTGTCCAATCCTGTCTCTTGCCCGTCCCATCTCTGGTCCGTCCCATCCTGTCTTTGGCCCTTCCTGTCCAGTCTCTGGCCCGTCCCGTCCTCTCTTTGGCCCGTCACGCCCTCTCTCTTGCCCGTCCCGTCCTGTCCCTGGCCCGACCGGTCCTGTCCTGCCTCTGGCCAGTCCCATCCTGCTCTGGCCCATCCCGTCCCTGGACTGTCCTGTATCTGGACTGTCCTGTATCTGGTCGCCCCGGCTCTAGCCCATCCCATCCTGTCTCTGGCACGCCTCGGTCTGTCCTATCTCCGGCCAGTCTCATCCTGTCTTTGGCCCGTCCCGTCCTGTTTCTGGCCCGTCTCGTCCTGTCTCCGGCGTCTCCCGTCCGGTCCTGTCTCTGGCCCGTCCTGTATCTGGCCCATCCCCTATCTGGCCTGTCCCTTCCTGTATCTGGCCCATCCCATTAAAGGTAGTATTGTCAAATCCTCCACAAATTTAAACTTCCAGGAAATTTAACCTGGAGTGTGTTTTAAATTAAGGTGAGTTCAATAGTTAGAAAAATATGATACTTTCCATAAATTATTAGCAAAATGTTTAAATGACACCTATCAAAAAACAGCCTCCTCCATATCCCCTCAAGCTGTCCTATCCAACACCAAGATAGGTGCATTTTCTGCTATTTAGGTAGAAGAAATCTTCAAACAATTTGCTTCTAATTTAGATAAAGTACTAGGAAGGTATATTACGCAAACTCTACATGTGATGTTTGCCTATTAAACAATAGTTGTAATATTTATTTGAAAAACCTCCATTTTCTCTACACCTGACCTACACTACTTAATTGTAACATCCATGGCGGCATGCTGGCATGGCTTCCCATCTCACACCATGCAAGACCGCCGACTTACCCACCAATGCAGGCTGTGCACTATTTGGCCCATACCTTTCTGTATCTGGCCTGTCCCATACTGTATCTGGGCCATTCCGTCCTGTCTTTGGCCCGTCTTTTCCTGTATCTGTCCCGTTCCGTCTTCTCTCTGGCCCGTCTTGTCATGTCTATGGCCCGTCCCATAATGTCCTGTTTCTGGCTCGTCCAGTACTGTCTCTGGCTCGTCCTGTCCTGTATCTGGCCCGTCGCGTACCGTCTCTGGCCCGTCCCGTCCTCTGTATTCCCCGTCCCATTTCTGGCCCATCCCATCCTATCTCTGCCTCGTCCCGTACTATATCTGGCACGTCCCGTCTCGTATCTGGCCCGTCCCGCATCTGGCCTGTCCTGTCCCGTATCTGGCCTGTCCCTTCCTGTATCTGGCCAGTCCCTTCCCATCTCATCCTGTCGCTGGCCTGTCCCGTCCTGTCTCTGGCCCGTCGAGTGCCAACTCTGGCCTGTCAAATCCTGTCTCTTGCCCGTCCCGTCTCTGGCCCGTCGCGTCCAGTCTTCGGCCCGCCCCGTCCTGTCTCTGGCCCATCCCTTTCTGTCTTTGGCCCAGCTCTGGTCTGTCTCATCCCGTATCTGGCCCATCCCGTCCAGAATCTGGCCCGCTCCGTATCTGGCCTGTCCCGTGTCTGGCACGTCCTATTTCTGGCCCGTCCCGTCCTATCTCTGGCTCATCCCGTCCTGTATTTGGCCCGTCCCATCTTGTATCTGGCCAGTCCCGCATCTGGCCTGTCCTGTCCCGTATCTGGCCTGTCCATTCCTGTATCTGGCCAGTCCCTTCCCATCTCGTCCTGTCTCTGGCCCGTCCCATCCTGTCTCTGGCCTGTCCCGTCCTGTCTCTGGCCCGTCCGGTGCTATCTCTGGCCTGTCCAATCCTGTCTCTTGCCCGTCCTATCTCTGGTCCGTCCCGTCCTATCTTTGGCCCATCACGTCCTGTCTCTGGCCCGTCCCGTCCTCTCTTTGACCCGTCCTGTCCTCTCTCTTGCCCGTCCCCTCCTGTCTCTGGCCCGACCGGTCCTGTCCTGCCTCTGACCAGTCCCGTCCTGCTCTGGCCCTTCCAGTCCCTGGACTGTCCTGTATCTGGACCGTCCCATCTTATATCTGTCGCCCCGTCTCTAGCCCGTCCCGTCCTGTCTCTGGCACGCCTCGGTCCGTACTATCTCCGGCCAGTCTCATCCTGTCTTTGTCCCGTCCCGTCCTGTCTCTGGCCCGTCTCGTCATGTCTCTGGCATGTCCCGTCCGGTCCTGTCTCTGGCCCGTCCAGTATCTGGCCCATTTCGTATTTGGCTTGTCCCGTCCTGTATCTAGCCCATCCCATTAAAGGTAGTATTATCAAATCCTCCACAAATTTACACATAAAGGAACTTTAACCTAGGGTGTGTTTTAAATTAAGGTGAGTTCAATAGTTAGAAAAATATGATACTTTCCATAAATTATTAGTAAAATGTTTAAATGACACCTATCAAAAAACAGCCTCCTCCATATCCCCTCAAGCTGTCCTATCCATCACCAAGATAGGTGCATTTTCTGCCATTTAGGTAGAAGTAATGTTCAAACAATTTGCTTCTAATTTAGATAAAGTGCTAGGAAAGTATATCATGCAAACTCTACATGTGATGTTTGCCTATTAAATAATAGTTGTAATATTTATTTGCAAAACTTTCATTTTCTCTACACCTGACCTACACTACTTAATGGTAACATCACTGGCGGCAAGCTGGCATGGCTTTCCATCTCACACCATGCAAGACAGCCGACTTACCCACCAATGCAGGCTAAGCACTATGTTCCTATGCTGGCTGTGTGCATGTGTCTTGGCTGCTTGTTGAGGGCGGAAGCGGCAGTACTTCTTGATTCTTAAAAGAACAGTGCACGCATTCCTAATGTGTCCCCAGTCCTGTATCTGACCCGTCCCATCTCTGGCCCGTCCCGTCTCTGGCCCGTCCCGTCCTGTCTCTGGCCCGTCCCTGGCCCCTCCCATCTTGTCTATGGCCCGTCCTGTAATGTATAACCCGCCCCGTCCCGTATCTGGTCTGTCCAGTCCCATATCTGACCTGTTTAGTCCCGTATCTGACCATCCCGTCCCGTATCTGGCTATCCCTTATCTGGCCCATCTCATCCAGTATCTGGCCCACCTCGTCCCTTCCCTTCTCTGGCACATCCTGTCCCGTATCTGACCATACCAGTCCCTATATGGCCCGTCCCGTATGTGGTCAGGCCCATTCAGTATCTGGCCCGTCCCGTATCTGGCCATCTCGTATCTGGCCCATCCCATCCAGTCCATGGCTCATCCCATATCTAGCCTGTCCTGTCCCATATCTGGCCCGTCTCGTATCTGGCCCATGTCGTCCTGTATCTGGCCTGTCCCATATTTGGCCCGTACCGTACTGTATCTCACCTGTCCCGTACTGTATCAGGGCCATCTTGTCCTGTCTCTGGCCTGTCTTTTCCTGTATCTGGACCGTCCCGCCCGGTCTCTGTCCCGCCCCATAATGTATAGCTTGTCCCGTCCTGTTTCTGGCCCGTCCCGTCCTGTCTCTGTCTCGTCCTGTCCTGTATCTGGCACGTCCCGTACCGTCTCTGGCCTGTCCCATCCTGACTATTTCCCGTCCCATAATGTATAGCTCGTCCAGTCCTGATTCTGGCCCGTCCCGTCCTATCTCCGGCTCGTCCCGTCTGGTATCTGGCCCGACCCATCTTGTATCTGGCCCGTCCCGCATCTGGCCTGTTTTCTCCCTTATCTGGCCTGTCCCTTCCTGTATCTGGCCAGTACCTTCCCATCTCATCCTGTCTCTGGCCCATCCCGTCCTGTCTCTGGCCTGGTCCGTCCTGTCTCTGGCCCGTCCGGTGCTATCTCTGGCCTGTCCAATCCTGTCTCTTGCCCGTCCCATCTCTGGTCCTTCCCGTCCTGTCTTTGACCCTTCCCGTCCTGTCTCTGGCCCGTCAAGTCCTCCCTTTGGCCCGTCCCGTCCTCTCTCTTGCCCGTCCCGTGCTGTCTCTGGCCCGACCGGTCCTGTCCTGGCTCTGGCCAGTCCCATCCGGCTCTGGCCCGTCCCGTCCCTGGACCGTCCTGTATCTGGACCGCCACGTCCTGTATCTGGTCTCCCCGTCTTTAGCCCATCCCGTCCTGTCTCTGGCATGCCTCGGTCCGTCCTATCTTCGGCCAGCCTCATCCTGTCTTTGGCCCGTCGCGTCCAGTCTCTGGCTCGTCCGATTCTGTCTCTGGCCCGTCCTGTATCTGGCCTGTCCCGTCCTGTATCTGTCCCATCCCGTCATGTATCTGGGCTGTCCCATAGCTGGCCCATACCATCCCATATCTGGCTCGTCACGTTTCTGGCCCATCACGTCATGTATCTGGCCCGTCCCATCCTTTATATGGCCCGACCCGTCCTGTCTATGGCCTGTCCCATAATGTCTCTAGCACATTCCGTCCTGTCTCTGGCCCATCCCATCCTGTATCTGGTCGGTCCCGTCCTGTATCTGGCCCGTCCCGTCCTAAACCAGGCCCGTCCTGTCTATGGCCCGTCCCATAATGTATAGCTTTTCCCGTCCTGTTTCTGGCCAGCCCCGTACTATCTCTGGCTCGTCCTGTCCTGTATCTGGCCCGTCGCGTACCGTCTCTGGCCCGTCCCGTCCTGTCTATTTCCCGTCCCATAATGTATAGCTCGTCCCGTCCTGTTTCTGGCCTGTGCCATCCTATCTCTGCCTTGTCCCGTCCTATTTCTCGCGCGTCCCCTCTCGTATCTTGCCCGTCCCGCATCTGGCCTGTCCTGTCCCGTATCTGGCCTGTCCCTTCCTGTATCTGGCCAGTCCCTTCCCATCTAGTCCTGTCCATGGCCTGTCTCGTCCTGTCTCTGGCCCGTCCGGTGCTATCTCTGGTCTGTCCAATCCTGTCTCTTGCCCGTCCCATCTCTGGCCCGTCCTGTCCTGTCTCTGGCCCATCCCGTCCAGTATCTGGCCCGTTCCATATCTGGCCTGTCCCGTATCTGGCACGTCCTGTCCCTGGCCCGGCCTGTCCCGTATCTGGCCAGTCCTGTATCTGGCCTGTCCCGTATCTGGCCCATCCCGCATCTGACCCGTCCCATATCTGGCCCGTCCCGTCCCCTATCTGGTCCGTACCGTCCTGTATATGGCCCGTCCCTTCATGTATCTGGGCTGTCCCATATCTGGCTCGTCACGTTTCTGGCCCATCCCGTCAGGTATCTGGCCCATCCTATCCTGTCTGTGGCCCAACCCGTCCTGTCTATGGCCCGTCCCGTAATGACTCTAGCACATTCCGTCCTGTCTCTGGCCCATCCCGTCCTGTATCTGGCCCGTCACGTCCTGAATCTAGCCCGTCCCGTATCTGGCCCGTCCCTTCCTGTATATGGCCCGTCCTATTCTGTCCTGTCTCTGACCCATCCCGTCTTGAATCTGGCCCGTCCCGTATCTGGCCCGTGCCTTCCTGTATCTGGCCCGTCCCGTCCTTTCTCTGGCCTGACCGGTCCTGTCCTGCCTCTGGCCAGTCCCGTCCTGCTCTGGTGCGTCCCGTCCCTGGCCCATCCTGTATCTGGACCGTCCCGTCCTGAATCTGGTCACCCCGTCTCTGGCCCGTCCCGTCCTTTCTCAGGCACATCCTGTCTGGTTCTGTCTCTGGCCCGTCCTGTATCTGGCCCGTCCTGTATCTGGCCCATCCCATCACGTATCTGGCCTGTCCCGTCCTGTATCTGGCCCATCCCATTAAAGGTAGTATTATCAAATCCTCCACAAACTTACACCTCCAGGAAATTTAACCTGGGGTGTGTTTTAAATTAAGGTGAGTTCAATAGTTAGAAAAATATGATACTTTCCATAAATTATTAGCAAAATGTTTAAATGACACCTATCAAAAAACAGCCTCCTCCATATCCCCTCAAGCTGTCCTATCCATCACCAAGATAGGTGCATTTTCTGCCATTTAGGTAGAAGTAATCTTCAATTTGCTTCTAATTTAGATAAAGTACTAGGAAGGTATATCATGCAAACTCTACATGTGACGTTTGCCTAATAAATAATAGTTGTAATATTTATTTGCAAAACTTCCATTTTCTCTACACCTGACCTATACTACTTAATTGTAACATCCCTGGCGGTGTGCTGGCATGGCTTCCCATCTCACACCATGCAAGACCGCCGACTTACCCACCAATGCAGGCTACGCACTATGTTCCTATGCTGGCTGAGTGCATGTGTCTTGGCTGCTTGTTGAGGGCAGCAGCGGCAGTACTTCCTGATTCTTAAAGGAAAAGTGCACGCATTCCAAATGTGTCCCCAGTCCTGTATCTGACTCGTCCCGTCTCTGGCCCGTCCCTGGCCCCTCGCATCCTGTCTATGGCCCGTCCTGTAATGTCTAACCCGCCCCGTCCCGTATCTGGTCCGTCCAGTCCCATATCTGACCCGTTTAGTCCCGTATCTGACCATCCTATCCCGTATCTGGCTATCTCATCCCGTATCTGGCCCGCCTCATCCCTTCTCGTCTCTGGAACGTCCTGTCCCGTATCTGACCCAACCAGTCCCTATCTGGCCCGACCCAAATGTGGCCAGGCCCATTCAGTATCTGGCCCGTCCCGTATCTGACCATCTCGTATCTGGCCCATCCCATCCTGTCCATGGCACATCCCATATCTAGCCTGTCCTGTCCCATATCTGGCCCGTCCCGTATCAGGCCCATGTCGTCTTGTATCTGGCCCGTCCCATATTTGGCCTGTACCGTCCTGTATCTGGCCTGTCCCGTACTGTATCTGGGGCATCCCCTCCTGTCTCTGGCCCCTCTTTTCCTGTATCTGGACCGTCCCAAAATGTATAGCTCGTCCAGTCCTGTTTCTGGCCCGTCCCGTCCTATCTCTGGCTCGTCCCGTCCAGTATCTGGCCCGTCCCATCTGGTATCTGGCCCGTCCCGCATGTGGCCTGTCCTGTCCCGTATCTGGCCTGTCCCTTCTTGTATCTGGCCAATCCCTTCCCATCTCATCCTGTCTCTGGCCCATCCCGTCACGTCTCTGGTCCGTCCCGTTCTGTCCTGTCCAATCCTGTCTCTTGCCCGACCCGTCCTCTCTTGCCGGTCCTGTCCTGCCTCTGGCCAGTCCCGTCCTGCTCTGGCCCGTCCCGTTCCTGGACCGTCCTGTATCCTGTATCTGGTCGCCCTGTCTCTAGCCCGTCCCGTCCTGTCTCTGGCACGCCTCGGTCCGTCCTATCTCCGGCCAGTCTCATCCTGTCTTTGGCCCGTCCCGTACTGTCTCTGGCCCATCTCGTCCTGTCTCTGGCGTGTCCCGTCCGGTCCTGTCTCTGGCTCGTCCTTTATCTGGCCCATTTTGTATCTGGCCTGGCCTGTCCTGTATCTGGCCCATCCCATTAAAGGTAGTATTATTAGTATTATCAAATCCTCCACAAATTTACACATAAAGGAACTTTAACCTAGGGTGTGTTTTAAATTAAGGTGAGTTCAATAATTAGAAAAATATGATACTTTCCATAAATTATTAGCAAAATATTTAAATGACACCTATCCAAAAAACAGCCTCCTCCATATCCCCTCAAGCTGTCCTATCCATCACCAAGATAGGTGCATTTTCTGCCATTTAGGTAGAAGTAATCTTCAAACAATTTGCTTCTAATTTAGATAAAGTACTAGGAAGGTATATCATGCAAACTCTACATGTGATGTTTGCCTATTAAACAATAGTTGTAATATTTATTTGCAAAACTTCCATTTTCTCTACCCCTGACCTACACTACTTAATTGTAACATCCATGGCGGCATGCTGGCATGGCTTCCCATCTCACATCATGCAAGACCGCCGACTTACCCACCAATGCAGGCTGCGCACTATTTGGCCCGTTCCGTCTTGTATCTGGCCTGTCCCGTACTGTATCTGGCCCATCCCGTACTGTCTCTGGCTCGTCCTGTCCTGTATCTGGCCCGTCGCGTACCGTCTCTGGCCCGTCCCGTCTATTTCCCGTCCCATAATGGATAGCTCGTCCCGTCCTGTTTCTGGTCCATCCCGTCCTATCTCTGCCTCGCCCCGTCCCATCTCTGGCCCTTCCCGTCCAGTCTTTGGCCCGTCCTGTCCTGTCTCTGGCCCATCCATTCCTGTCTCTGGCGCAGCTCTGGCCCGTCTGGTCCCGTATCTGGCCCGCCCTGTATCTGGCCCATCCCGTCCAGTATCTGTCCCGTTCCATATCTGGCCTGTCCCGTATCTGGCACGTCTTGTCCCTGGCCCTGCCTGTCCCGAATCTGGCCCGTCCCGCATCTGACCCGTTTCGTATCTGGCCCGTCAAGTCCCGTATCTGGTAAGTACCGTCCTGTATCTGGCCCATCCCGTCATGTATCTGGGCGGTCCCATATCTGGCCCATACCGTCCCATATCTGGCTCATCAAGTTTCTGGCCCATCCCGTCATGTACCTGGCCCGTCCCTTCCTGTATCTGGCCCGTCCCGTCCTGTCTCTGGCCTGACCGGTCCTGTCCTGCCTCTGGCCAGTCCCGTCCTGCTCTGGTCCGTCCCGTCCCTGGCCCGTCCTGTATCTGGACCGTCCCGTCCTGTATCTGGTCGCCCTGTCTCTGGCCCATCCCGTCCTTTCTCAGGCACGTCCCTTCCGGTCCTGTCTCTGGCCTGTCCTGCATCTGGCCCATCCCGTCACGTATCTGGTCCATCTCATTAAAGGTAGTATTATCAAATCTTCCACAAATTTACACCTCCAGGAAATTTAACCTGGGGTGTGTTTTAAATTAAGGTGAGTTCAAAAGTTAGAAAAATATAATACTTTCCATAAATTATTAGCAAAATGTTTAAATGACACCTATCAAAAAACAGCCTCCTCCATATCCCCTCAAGCTGTCCTATCCATCACCAAGATAGGTGCATTTTCTGCCATTTAGGTAGAAGTAATCTTCAAACAATTTGCTTCTAAGTACTAGGAAGGTAAATCATGCAAACTCTACATGTGATGTTTGCCTATTAAACAATAGTTGTAATATTTATTTGAAAAACCTCCATTTTCTCTACGCCTGACCTACACTACTTAATTGTAACATCCATGGCGGCGTGCTGGCACGGCTTCCCATCTCACACCATGCAAGACCGTCGACTTACCCACCAATGCTGGCTGCGCACTATTTGGCCCGTACCGTCCTGTATCTGGCCTGTCCGGTACTGTCTTTGGCCCGTCTTTTCCTGTATCTGTCCCGTTCCGTGTTGTCTCTGGCCCGTCCTGTCCTGTCTATGGCCCGTCCTGTGCTACCTCTGGCCTGTCCAATCCTGTCTCTTGCCCGTCCCGTCTCTAGCCCGTCCCGTCCAGTCTTTGGCCCGTCCCGTCCTAACTCTGGCCCATCCCTTCCTGTCTCTGGCCCAGCTCTGGCCCGTCTCGTCCCGTATTTGGCCTGCCATGAATCTGGCCCATCCCGTCCAGTATCTGGCCCGTTCAATATCTGGCCTGTCCCGTATCTGGCACATCCTATCCCTGGCCCGGCCTGTCCCGTATGTGGCCCGTCCTGTATCTGGCCTGTCCCGTATGTGGCCCATCCCGCATCTGACACGTCCCGTATCTGGCCCGTCCCGTCCCGTATCTGGTCCGTACCGTCCTAAATCTGGCCCGTCCCGTCATGAATCTGGGCTGTCCCATATCTGGCCCATACCGTCCAATATCTGGCTCGTCACGTTTCTGGCCCGTCGCATCCTGTCTCTGGCCCAACCCGTCCTGTCTATGGCCTGTCCCTTAATGTCTCTAGCACATTCCGTCCTGTCTCTGGCCCATCCCGTCCTGTATCTGGTCGGTCCCGTCCCGTATGTGGCCCGTCCCGTCTTAAATCTGGGTCGTCCCGTATCTGGCCCGTCCGTTCCTGTATCTGGCCCGTCCCATCCCGTCCTGTCTCTGGTCCATCCCATCTTGAATCTGGCCCGTCCCGTATCGGGCCCGTCCCTTCCTGTATCTGGCCCGTCCCATCCTGTCTCTGGCCTGACCGGTCCTGTCCTGCCTCTGGCCAGTCCCGTCCTGCTCTGGTCCGTCCCGTCCTGTATCTGGACCTTCCCGTCCTGTATCTGGTCGCCCCGTCTCTGGCCCATCCCATCCTTTCTCAGGCACGTCACGTCCGGTCCTGTCTCTGGCCTGTCCTGCATCTGGCCCATCCCGTCACGTATCTGCCCTGTCCCGTCCTGTATCTGGCCCATCTCATTAAAGGTAGTATTATCAAATCCTCCACAAATTTACACCTCCAGGAAATTTAACCTGGGTGTGTTTTAAATTAAGGTGAGTTCAATAGTTAGAAAAATATGATACTTTCCATAAATTATTAGCAAAATGTTTAAAATGACACCTATCAAAAAAACAGCCTCCTCCATATCCCCTCAAGCTGTCCTATCCATCACCAAGATAGGTGCATTTTCTGCCATTTAGGTAGAAGTAATCTTCAAATAATTTGCTTCTAATTTAGATAAAGTACTAGGAAGGTATATCATGCAAACTCTACATGTGACGTTTGCCTATTAAACAATAGTTGTAATATTTATTTGCAAAACTTCCATTTTCTCTACACCTGACCTACACTACTTAATTGTAACATCCCTGGCGGCAAGCTGGCATGGCTTCCCATCTCACACCATGCAAGACCGCCGACTTACCCACCAATGCAGGCTGCGCACTATGTTCCTATGCTGGCTGTGTGCATGTGTCTTGGCTGCTTTTTGAGGGTGGTAGCAGCAGCACTTCCTGATTCTTAAAGGAACAGTGCACGCATTCCTAATGTGTCCCCAGTACTATATCTGACCCATCCCGTCTCTGGCCCGTCCGGTCTCTGGCCCGTCCCATCCTGTCTCTGGCCCGTCCCAGCCTGTCCCTGGCCCCTCCCATCCTGTCTATGGCCCGTCCTGTAATGTCTAACCCGCCCCGTCCTGTATCTGGTCCGTCCAGTCGCATATCTGACCCGTTTGGTCCCGTATCTGACCATCCCGTCCCGTATCTGGCTATCTCTTATCTGGCCCATCTCATCCCGTATCTGTCCCGCCTCGTCCCTTCCCGTCTCTGGCACTTCCTGTCCCGTATCTGACCCAACCAGTCCCTATCTGGCCCGTCCCGTATGTGGCCAGGCCCATTCAGTATCTGGCCCGTCCCGTATCTGGCCCATCCCATCCTGTCCATGGCTCATCCCATATCTAGCCTGTCCTTTCCCATATCTGGCCCGTCCCGTATCTAGCCCATGTCGTCCTGTATCTGGCCTGTCCAATATTTGGCCCGTACCGTCCTGTATCTGGCCTGTCCCGTACTGTATTTGGGGCATCCCGTCCTGTCTCTGGCCCGTCTTTTCCTGTATCTGGACCGTCCCATACCATCTCTGGGCCGTCCCATCCTGTCTATTTCCCGTCCCATAATGTATAGCTCGTCCAGTCCTGTTTCTGGCCCGTCCAGTCCTATCTCTGGCTCGTCCCGTCCTGCATCTGGCCCATCCCATCTCGTATCTGGCCCGTCCCGTATGTGGCCTGTCCTGTCCCGTATCTGGCCTGTCCCTTCCTGTTTCTGGCCAATCCATTCCCATCTTGTCCTGTCTCTGGCCCGTCCCGTCCTGTTTCTGGCCTGTCCCGTCCTGTCTCTGGCCCGTCTGGTGCTGTCTCTGGCCTGTCCAATCCTGTCTCTTGCCAGACCTATCTCTGGTCCGTCCCTTCCTGTCTTTGGCCCGTCCCGTCCTGTCTCTGGCCCGTCCCGTCCTCTCTTTGGCCCGTCCCATCCTCTCTCTTGCCCGTCCTGTCCTGCCTCTGGCCAGTCCCGTCCTGCTCTGGTCCATACCGTCCCTGGACCATCCTGTATCCTGTGTTTGGTCGCCCCGTCTCTAGCCCGTCCCATCCTGCCTCTGGTACACCTCGGTCCTTCCTATCTCCGGCCAGTCTCATCCTGTCTTTGGCCCGTCCCGTCCAGTCTCTGGCCCGTCTCGTCCTGTCTCTGGCGTGTCCCGTCCGGTCCTGTCTCTGGCCCGTCCTGTATTTGGTCCATCCCGTATCTGGCCTGTCCCGTCCTGTATCTGGCCCATCCCATTAAAGGTAGTATTATCAAATCCTCCACAAAATTAAACCTCCAGAAAATTTAACCTGGGGTGTGTTTTAAATTAAGGTGAGTTTAATAGTTAGAAAAATATGATACTTTCCATAAATTATTAGCAAAATGTTTAAATGACACCTATCAAAAAACAGCCTCCTCCATATCCCCTCAAGCTGTCCTATCCATCACCAAGATAGGTGCATTTTCTGCCATTTAGGTAGAAGTAATCTTCAAACAATTTGCTTCTAATTTAGATAAAGTACTAGGAAGGTATATCATGCAAACTCTACATGTGACGTTTGCCTATTAAACAATAGTTGTAATATTTATTTGCAAAACTTCCACTTTCTCGATGCCTGACCTACACTACTTAATTGTAACATCCATGGCGGCGTGCTGGCATGGCTTCCCATCTCACACCATGCAAGACCGCCGACTTACCCACCAATGCAGGCTGTGCACTATTTGGTCCGTACCGTCCTGTATCTGGCCTGTCCTGTACTGTATCTGGGCCATCCCGTCCTGTCTTTGGCCGTCTTTTCCTGTATCTGTCCCCTTCCGTCTTGTCTCTGGCCCGTCCCGTCCTGTCTATGGCCCGTTCCATAATGTATAGCTTGTCCCGTCCTGATTCTGGCCCGTCCCGTACTGTCTATGGCTCGTCCTGTCCTGTATCTGGCCTGTCGTGTACCGTCTCTGGCCCGTCCCGTCCTGTCTATTTCCCGTCCCATAATGTATAGCTCGTCCCGTCTTGTTTCTGGCCCGTCCCATCCTATCTCTGCCTCGTCCCGTCCAATATCTGGCACGTCCCACATTGTATCTGGACCGTCCCGCATCTGGCCTGTCCTGTCCCGTATCTGGCCTGTCCCTTCCTGTATCTGGCCAGTCCCTTCCCATCTCGTCCTGTCTCTGGCCTGTCTCGTCCTGTCTCTCCCGTCCCGTCTCTGGCCCGTCCCGTCCCGTCTTTGGCCCGTCCCGTATGGTCTCCGGCCCGTGCTTTCCTGTTTCTGGCCCAGCTCTGGCCCGTCTCATCCCGAATCTGGCCCGCCCTGTATGTGGCCCATCCCGTCCAGTATCTGGCCCGTTCCATATCTGGCCTGTCCCGTATCTGGCATGTCCTGTCCCTGGGCCGGCCTGTCCCGTATCTGGCCCGTCCTGTATCTGGACTGTCCCGTATCTGGCCCGTCCCGCATATGAATCGTCCCGTATCTGGCCCGTCACATATCTGGTCCGTACCGTCCAATAACTGGCCAGTCCCGTCATGTATCTGGTCTGTCCCATTTCTAGCCCATACCGTCCCATATCTGCCTCGTCACGTTTCTGACAAATTCAGTCATGTATCTGGCCCGTCCCGTCCTGTCTCTGGCCCGACCCGTCCTGTCTATGGCCTGTCCCGTAATGTCTCTAGCACATTCCGTCCTGTCTCTGGCCGATCCCGTCCTGTAACTGTTCGGTCCCGTCCTGTATCTGGTCCGTCCCGTCCTGAATCTGACCCGTCCTGTATCTGGCCCATCCCTTCCTGTATGTGGCCCGTCCCATCACGTCCTATCTCTGGCCCATCCCATCCTGAATCTGGCCCGTCCCGTATTTGGCCCGTACCTTCCTGTATCGGGCCCGTCTCGTCCTGTCTCTGGCCTGACCGGTCCTGTCCTGCCTCTGGCCAGTCCCGTCCTGCTCTGGTCCGTCCCTTCGCTGCCCGTCCTGTATCTGGACCGTCCCGTCCTGTATCTGGTCGCCCCGTCTCGGGCCCGTCCCGTCATTTTTCAGGCACGGTCCGTCCGGTCCTGTCTCTGGCCTGTCCTGTATCTGGCCCATCCTGTCACGTATCTGGCCTGTCCCGTCCTGTATCTGGCCCATCTCATTAAAGGTAGTATTATCAAATCCTCCACAAATTTACACCTCCAGGAAATTTAACCTGGGGTGTGTTTTAAATTAAGGTGAGTTTAATAGTTAGAAAAATATGATACTTTCCATAAATTATTAGCAAAATGTTGAAATGACACCTATCAAAAAACAGCCTCCTCCATATCCCCTCAAGCTGTCCTATCCATCACCAAGATAGGTGCATTTTCTGCCATTTAGGTAGAAGTAATCTTCAAACAATTTGCTTCTAGTTTAGATAAAGTAATAGGAAGGTATATCATGCAAACTCTACATGTGATGTTTGCCTATTAAACAATAGTTGTAATATTTATTTGAAAAACTTCCATTTTCTCTACGCCTGACCTACACTACTTAATTGTAACATCCATGGCGGCGTGCTGGCATGGCTTCCCATCTCACACCATGCAATACCGCCGACATACCCACCAATGCAGGCTGCGCACTATTTGGCCCGTACCGTCCTGTATCTGGCCTGTCCCGTACTGTATCTGGGCCATCCCGTCCTGTCTTTGGCCCATCTTTTCCTGTATCTGTCCCGTTCCGTCTTGTCTCTGGCACGTCCCGTCCTGTCTATGGCCCGTCCCATAATGTATTGCTTGTCCCGTCCTGTTTCTGGCCCGTCCCGTACTGTCTCTGGCTCGTCCTGTCCTGTATCTGGCCCATCGCGTACCGTCTCTGGCCCGTCCCGTCCTTTCTATTTACTGTCCCATAACGCATAGCTCGTCCCATCCTGTTTCTGGCCCATCCTATCTCTGCCTCGTCCCGTCCTAAATCTGGCCCGTCCCGTCTCGTATATAGCCCGTCCCGCATCTGGCCTGTCCTGTCCCGTATCTGGCCTGTCCCTTCCTGTATCTGGCCAGTCCCTTCCCATCTCGTCCTGTCTCTGGCCTGTCCCGTCCTGTCTCTGGCACGTCTGGTGCTATCTCTGGCCTGTCCAATCCTGTCTCTTGCCCGTCCCGTCTCTGGCCCGTCCGGTCCAGTCTTTGGCCCGTCCCGTCCTGTCTCTGGCCCATCCCTTCCTGTCTCTGGCCCAGCTCTGGCCCGTCTCGTCCCATATCTGGCCCGCCCGATATCTGGCCCATCCCGTCTAGTATCTGGCACGTTCCATATCTGGCCTGTCCCGTATCTGGCACGTCCTGTCCCTGGCCCGGCCTGTCCCGTATCTGTCCCGTCCTGTATCTGTCCTGTCCCGTATCTGGCCCATCCCGCATCTGACCCGTCCCGTATCTGGCCCATCCCATCCCATATCTGGCCCGTCCCATCATGTATCTGGGCTGTCCCATATCTGACCCATCCCGTCTAGTATCTGGCACGTTCCATATCTGGCCTGTCCCGTATCTGGCACGTCCTGTCCCTGGCCCGGCCTGTCCCGTATCTGGCCCGTCCTGTATTTGGCATGTCCCGTATCTGGCCCGTCCCGCATCTGACCCGTCCCGTATCTGGCCCGTCCCGTCCCGTATTTGGTCCGTACCGTCCTGTATCTGGCCCGTCCCGTCCCATATCTGGCTCGTCACGTTTCTGGCCCATCCCGTCATGTATCTGGCCCGTCCCATCATGTCTCTGGCTCGACCCGTCCTGTGTATGGCCTATTCCTTAATGTCTCTAGCACATTCCGTCCTCTCTCTGGCCCATCCCGTCCTGTATCTGGTCGGTCCCGTCCTGTATCTGGCCCGTCCTATCCTGAATCTGGCCCGTCCCGTATCTGGCCCGTCCCTTTCTGTATCGGGCCCGTCCCATCCTGTCCTGTCTATGGCCCATCCTGTCTTGAATCTGGCCCGTCCCGTATCTGGCCCGTCCCTTCCTGTATCAGGCCCGTCCCGACCTGTCATGGCCTAACTGGTCCTGTCCTGCCTCTGGCCAGTCCCGTCCTGCTCTGATCCGTCCCATCCCTGGCCCGTCCTGTATCTGGACCGTCCCATCCTGTATCTGGTCGCCTCGTCTCTGGCCCGTCCCGTCCTTTCTCAGGCACGTCCCGTCCGGTCCTGTCTCTGGCCTGTCCTGCATCTGGCCCATCCCATTAAAGGTAGTATTATCAAATCCTCCACAAATTTAAACCTCCAGGAAATTTAACCTGGGGTGTGTTTTAAATTAAGGTGAGTTTAATAGTTAGAAAAATATGATACTTTCCATAAATTATTAGCAAAATGTTTAAATGACACCTATCAAAAAACAGCCTCCTCCATATCCCCTCAAGCTGTCCTATCCATCACTAAGATAGGTGCATTTTCTACCATTTAGGTAGAAGTAATCTTCAAACAATTTGCTTCTAATTTAGATAAAGCACTAGGAAGGTATATCATGCAAACTCTACATGTGATGTTTGCCTAGTAAACAATAGTTGTAATATTTATTTACAAAACTTCCATTTTCTCTACTCCTGACCTAAACTACTTAATTGTAACATCCATGGCGGCGTTGTGGCATGGCTTCCCATCTCACACCATGCAAGAGAGCCGACTTACCCACCAATGCAGGCTGCGCACTATTTGGCCCGTACAGTCCTGTCTTTGGCCAGTCTTTTTCTGTATCTGTCCCGTTCCGTCTTGTCTCTGGCCCGTCCCGTCCTGTATATGGCCCGTCCCATAATGTATTGCTTGTCCCGTCCTGTTTCTGGCCCGTCACGTACTGTCTCTGGCTCGTCCTGTCCTGTATCTGGCCCGTCGCGTACCGTCTATGGCCCGTCCCGTCCTGTCTATTTCCCGTCCCATAATGTATAGCTCGTCCCGTCCTGTTTCTGGCCCGTCCCATCCTATCTCTGCCTCATCCCGTCCTATATATGGCCCATCCCGTCTCGTATCTGGCCCGTCCCGCAACTGGCCTGTCCTGTCCCGTATCTGGCCTGTCCCTTCCTGTATCTGGCCAGTCCCTTCCCATCTTGTCCTGTCTCTGGCCTGTCCCGTCCTGTCTCTGGCCCGTCCGGTGCTATCTCTGGCATGTCCAATCCTGTCTCTTACCCGTCCCGTCTCTGGCCCGTCCGGTCCAGTCTTTGGCCCGTCCTGTCCTGTCTCTGGCCCATCCCTTCCTGTCTCTGGCGCAGCTCTGGTCCGTCTCGTCCTGTATCTGGCCCGCCCTGTATCTGGCCCATCCCATCCAGTATCTGGCCCGTTCCATATCTGGCCTGTCCCGTATCTGGCACGTCCTGTCCCTGGCCCGTCCTGTATCTGGCCTGTCCCGTATCTGGCCCGTCCCGCATCTGACCCGTCCCGTATCTGGCCCGTCCCGTCCCGTATTTGGTCCGTACCGTCCTGTATCTGGCCCGTCCCGTAATGTATGTGGGCTGTCCCATATCTGTCCCATACCATCCCATATTTGGCTCGTCACGTTTCTGGCCCATCCCGTCATGAATCTGGCCTGTCCCATCCTGTCTCTGGCCCGACCCGTCCTGTCTATGGCCTGTCCCGTAATGTCTCTAGCACATTCCGTCCTGTCTCTGGCCCATCCCGTCCTGTATCTGGTCGGTCCCGTCCTGTATCTGGCCCGTCCCGTCCTGTATCTGGCCCGTCCCGTCCTGAATGTGGCACGTCCAGTATATGGCCCGTCCCTTCCTGTATCTGGCCCGTCCCATCACGTCCTATCTCTGGCCCATCCCGTCTTGAATCTGGCCCGTCCCGTATCTGGCCCATCCCTTCCTGTATCTGGCCCATCCCGTCCTGTCTCTGGCCTGACCAGTCCAGTCCTGCCTCTGGCCAGTCCCGTCCTACTCTGGTCCGTCCCGTCCCTGGCCCGTCCTGTATCTGAACCGTCCCGTCCTGTATCTGGTCGCCCCGTACTGTATCTGGGCCATCCCATCCTGTCTCTGGCCCGTCTTTTCCTGTATCTGGACCGTCCCGTCCAGTCTCTGGACGGTCTCATAATGTATAGCATGTCCTGTCCTGTTTCTGGCCCGTCCCATCCTGTCACTTGCTCGTCCTGTCCTGTATCTGGCACGTCCCGTACCGTCTCTGGCCCGTCCCATCCTGTCTATTTCCCGTCCCATAATGTATTACTCGTCCAGTCCTGTTTCTGGCCCGTCCTGTCCTATCTCTGGCTCGTCCCGTCCTGTATCTGGCCCGTCCCATCTCGTATGTGGCCCGTCCCGCATCTGGCCTGTCCTGTCCCATATCTGGCCTGTCCCTTCCTGTATCTGGCCAGTCCCTTCCCATCTCGTCCTGTCTCTGGCCTGTCCCGTTCTGTCTCTGGCCTGTCCCGTCCTGTCTCTGACCCATCCGGTGCTACCTCTGGCCTGTCCAATCCTGTCTCTTGCCTGTCCCATCTCTGGTCCGTCCCGTCCTGTCTTTGGCCCATCACGTCCTGTCTCTGGAACGTCCCGTCCTCTCTTTTGCCCGTCCCGTCCTCTCTCTTGCCCGTCCCCTCCTGTCTCTGGCCCGACCTCTCTTGTCCTACCTCAGACCAGTCCCGTACTGCTCTGTCCCGTCCCATCCCTGGACTGTCCTGTATCTGGACCGTCCTGTCCTGTATCTGTCGCCCCGTTTCTAGCCCGTCCAGTCTTGTCTCTGGCACGCCTCAGTCCGTCCTATCTCCGGCCCGTCCAGTATTGTCTCTGGCCCGTCTCGTCATGTCTCTGGATCGTCCCGTCCGGTCCTGACTCTGGCCCGTCCTGTATCTGGCCCATTCCGTATCTGGCCTGTTCCGTCCTGTATCTGGCCCATCCCATTAAAGGTAGTATTATTAAATCCTCCACAAATTTACACATAAAGGAACTTTAACCTGGGGTGTGTTTTAAATTAAGGTGAGTTCAATAGTTAGAAAAATATGATACTTTCCATAAATTATTAGCAAAATGTTTAAATGACACCTATCAAAAAAACAGCCTCCTCCATATCCCCTCAAGCTGTCCTATCCATCACCAAGATAGGTGCATCTTCTGCCATTTAGGTAGAAGTAATCTTCAAACAATTTGCTTCTAATTTAGATAAAGTACCAGGAAGGTATATCATGCAAACTCTACATGTGATGTTTGCCTATTAAACAATAGTTGAAATTAGTGTTGAGCGATACCTTCCGATATCGGGAAATATCGGATCGGATTGGATCGGACCGATACCGAAAAAGTATCGGATATCGCCGATTCCGATACCGGAAACCAATGCAAGTCAATGGGACATAAATATCGGAATTAAAATAAACCCTTTCTTTCCTTGTAGGTTATTTCTACATGAAGGAAAACAACTAAGAATAATGTAGAATGTATTGGGGGAGGTGGGGGAGACAATAAAGGCATAGAGGTTTAGCCCAGTCAAATGGAATAGCAGGAATTAATATTTTTTTATTATGTTCTGAGTTACGGAAATATTAACTATGTTAAGTATTTTTATATTTTGTCAGATATTTATGTTTCACTACTTCCATGCTCTTCACCTTCTTTTTTACTTCTCCCACACTTTCTCCTTCATCATCCTCAGCATCTTTTTCATCCACTTCTTCTTCACCTTCTTCTTCTTCACCTTCTTCGTATTATTCTTTTTTTTACATTCTTCATATTCTACTTCTTCATCTTCTTCATATTCTTCTTCTTCATCATATTCTTATTTGTGACAGGCATTCCTGTAGTTGTTATCTATAAAAGGTTGGACATTACACCTTTCGTTCTGCCCGTCACAAAAGATTTACAACAGGATTTGTCCGCGTTCAGTTTGGCCTGCAGCAGCAGGTCTTTTCCAGGGGCACCACGAGGAGGAACGGACTCACCCCCATACACTGCTTAGTCATCTTCTGCTTATAATTTAGATATTATCTTTTGCTCTGATTTTTAGTCTTATGCTTAATGTTCTTCCGCTTTTTGTTCTGCAGCTTCTTGTATTTCTGCTTCTTGGTTTTCTGTCTCTTGTTTTTCTGTATCTTGGTGCTTGTCTTCTCTTCTTTGTCTTCTTGGTCAACTTCTTCAGGGTCATCTTCTTGGTCTTCTTCGGGGTGGTCTTCAGGGTCGTCGTCTTCGGGGGTCCTCGTCTTCTTCGGGTTGGTCTTCTGGGTCCTCGTCTTCGGGGTCCTCGTCTTCTTCGGGGTGGTCTTCAGGGTCCTCGTCTTCTTCGGGGTGGTCTTCAGGGTCCTCGTCTTCTTCGGGGTGGTCTTCAGGGTCCTCGTCTTCAGGGTCATTGTCTTCGGGGTCCTCGTCTTCTTAGGGTTGGTCTTCAGGGTCCTCGTCTTCAGGGTCCTCGTCAGGGAGATCCAGAGTGATTACCAAGAACCATTTCAAAAAGCTTGAACTTGGAAATGTAGCAGAAGGTACAAGAAAGCTGAGGAACTACCGAGGACCAGCTGACGGTACTGGAACCCGGATGGATAGCAGAAGGTACAAGAGCCAATGGAACTACCGAGGACCAGCTGATGTTACTGGAACTCGGTTACTAAGCAGGAGGTACCTGTGCCAGAAAGCACTACCAAGGACCAGCAGACGTTGGTGGAACTTGGATACCGAGAAGGAGGCACCTAATCCAAAGGCACTGCCGAGAACCAGCTGACGGTACTGGAACCCGGATGGGTAGCAGAAGGTACAAGAGCCAATGGAACTACCGAGGACCAGCTGATGTTACTGGAACCCGGATGGGTAGCAGAAGGTACAAGAGCCAATGGAACTACCGAGGACCAGCTGATGTTACTGGAACTCGGTTACTAAGCAGGAGGTACCTGTGCCAGAAAGCACTACCAAGGACCAGCAGACGTTGGTGGAACTTGGATACCGAGAAGGAGGCACCTAATCCAAAGGCACTGCCGAGAACCAGCTGACGGTACTGGAACCCGGATGGGTAGCAGAAGGTACCCATGTAAAAAAAAAGTTCAAGGCCGCGAGCCGGCCGCAGTTACCAAAACCCACAGTCCTACAGAGGGTGCTTGTCCTATTGGCACTATGGAACCAGCCTTCATTGCCAGATTCCGCAGCCCACATAGGAGTCACCTAAACTGCAGGCACCATAGAGTCGGCTAACCCGACCGCAACACGACAGGACAACGCATTGGAGGCAAAGTGACGTTGACACTACCCGGAAACAGCTGGCGTGCTGGAACCAGGCTGGGCAGGAGGGAGTACCCGTGCCAAAGACACTGCCGAGAACCAGCTGACGGTACTGGAACCCGGATGGGTAGCAGAAGATACAAGAGCAAATGGAACTACCGAGGACCAGCTGACGGTACTGGAACCCGGATGGGTAGCAGAAGGTACAAGAGCCAATGGAACTACCGAGGACCAGCTGATGTTACTGGAACTCGGTTACTAAGCAGGAGGTACCTGTGCCAGAAAGCACTACCAAGGACCAGCAG
Organism: Phyllobates terribilis; assembly: GCF_046119375.1. Lineage (NCBI taxonomy): Eukaryota > Metazoa > Chordata > Amphibia > Anura > Dendrobatidae > Phyllobates > Phyllobates terribilis. Next base: position 262,632 of record NW_027363826.1, on the reverse strand, counting down.
ACGTTGGTGGAACTTGGATACCGAGAAGGAGGCACCTAATCCAAAGGCACTGCCGAGAACCAGCTGACGGTACTGGAACCCGGATGGGTAGCAGAAGGTACCCATGTAAAAAAAAAGTTCAAGGCCGCGAGCCGGCCGCAGTTACCAAAACCCACAGTCCTACAGAGGGTGCTTGTCCTATTGGCACTATGGAACCAGCCTTCATTGCCAGATCCCGCAGCCCACATAGGAGTCACCTAAACTGCAGGCACCATAGAGTCGGCTAACCCGACCGCAACACGACAGGACAACGCATTGGAGGCAAAGTGACGTTGACACTACCCGGAAACAGCTGGCGTGCTGGAACCAGGCTGGGCAGGAGGGAGTACCCGTGCCAAAGACACTGCCGAGAACCAGCTGACGGTACTGGAACCCGGATGGGTAGCAGAAGATACAAGAGCAAATGGAACTACCGAGGACCAGCTGACGGTACTGGAACCCGGATGGGTAGCAGAAGGTACAAGAGCCAATGGAACTACCGAGGACCAGCTGATGTTACTGGAACTCGGTTACTAAGCAGGAGGTACCTGTGCCAGAAAGCACTACCAAGGACCAGCAGACGTTGGTGGAACTTGGATACCGAGAAGGAGGCACCTAATCCAAAGGCACTGCCGAGAACCAGCTGACGGTACTGGAACCCGGATGGGTAGCAGAAGGTACCCATGTAAAAAAAAAGTTCAAGGCCGCGAGCCGGCCGCAGTTACCAAAACCCACAGTCCTACAGAGGGTGCTTGTCCTATTGGCACTATGGAACCAGCCTTCATTGCCAGATCCCGCAGCCCACATAGGAGTCACCTAAACTGCAGGCACCATAGAGTCGGCTAACCCGACCGCAACACGACAGGACAACGCATTGGAGGCAAAGTGACGTTGACACTACCCGGAAACAGCTGGCGTGCTGGAACCAGGCTGGGCAGGAGGGAGTACCCGTGCCAAAGACACTGCCGAGAACCAGCTGACGGTACTGGAACCCGGATGGGTAGCAGAAGGTACAAGAGCCAATGGAACTGCCGAGAACCAGCTGGCGGTGCTGGAGCCCAGGGTAAATACTAAAAACAGAAGAGCCAGAGGTGTATTTGGAGGAGGTTTTAAATCCGTACTACAGTGGATGTGGACAAAGCAGGAGAATTTGCCGGACACACAGCTGGGGATCAGCTGATGTTACTGAATCCCAATAACACTGGAGCAAGCGTTGACTGTGCAGACGGCACTTCTGAGCAGCAACTAGCGGTATTGGAGCCCAGGGTAAATACTAAAAACGGAGGAGCCAGAGGTGTAATTGGAGCAAGTTTTAAATAAGTAGCACAGTGAATATGGACAGAGCAGGAGAAATTGCCGTGAACACAGCAGGGGAACAGCTGACGTTACCGAACCCCAATAACACCGCAGCAAGTGTTGACTGTGCAGACGGCACTTCCGAGCGCCAACTGGCGGTGCTGGAGCCCAGGGATAAGAATGAAAACAGAGGAGCCAGAGGTGTAATTCGAGCAACTTTAAAATGTGTAGTACAGTGGATGTGGACAAAGCAGGAGAAATTGCCGTCCGCACAGCAGGAGAACAGCTGACGTTACTGAACCCCAATAACACGGCAGCAAGTGTTGACTGTGCAGACAGCACTTCCGAGCGCCAACTGGCGGTGTTGGAGCCCAGGGTAAATACTAAAAACGGAGGAGCCAGAGGTGTAATTGGAGCAAGTTTTAAATAAGTAGCACAGTGAATATGGACAGAGCAGGAGAAATTGCCGTGAACACAGCAGGGGAACAGCTGACGTTACCGAACCCCAATAACACCGCAGCAAGTGTTGACTGTGCAGACGGCACTTCCGAGCGCCAACTGGCGGTGCTGGAGCCCAGGGATAAGAATGAAAACAGAGGAGCCAGAGGTGTAATTGGAGCAACTTTAAAATCTGTAGTAGTGAGAATGTGGACAGAGCAGGAGAAATTGCCGTCCGCACAGCAGGGGAACAGCTGACGTTACTGAACCCCAATAACATGGTAGCAAGTGTTGACTGTGCAGACAGCACTTCCGAGCGCCAACTGGCGGTGCTGGAGCCCAGGGATAAGAATGAAAACAGAGGAGCCAGAGGTGTAATTGGAGCAACTTTAAAATCTGTAGTAGTGAGAATGTGGACAGAGCAGGAGAAATTGCCGTCCGCACAGCAGGGGAACAGCTGACGTTACTGAACCCCAATAACACGGCAGCAAGTGTTGACTGTGCAGACAGCACTTCCGAGCGCCAACTGGCGGTGTTGGAGCCCAGGGTAAATACTAAAAACGGAGGAGCCAGAGGTGTAATTGGAGCAAGTTTTAAATAAGTAGCACAGTGAATATGGACAGAGCAGGAGAAATTGCCGTGAACACAGCAGGGGAACAGCTGACGTTACTGAACCCCAATAACATGGTAGCAAGTGTTGACTGTGCAGACGGCACTTCCGAGCGCCAACTGGCGGTGCTGGAGCCCAGGGATAAGAATGAAAACAGAGGAGCCAGAGGTGTAATTCGAGCAACTTTAAAATGTGTAGTACAGTGGATGTGGACAAAGCAGGAGAAATTGCCGTCCGCACAGCAGGAGAACAGCTGACGTTACTGAACCCCAATAACACGGCAGCAAGTGTTGACTGTGCAGACGGCACTTCCGAGCGCCAACTGGCGGTGCTGGAGCCCAGGGATAAGAATGAAAACAGAGGAGCCAGAGGTGTAATTCGAGCAACTTTAAAATGTGTAGTACAGTGGATGTGGACAAAGCAGGAGAAATTGCCGTCCGCACAGCAGGAGAACAGCTGACGTTACTGAACCCCAATAACACGGCAGCAAGTGTTGACTGTGCAGACAGCACTTCCGAGCGCCAACTGGCGGTGTTGGAGCCCAGGGTAAATACTAAAAACGGAGGAGCCAGAGGTGTAATTGGAGCAAGTTTTAAATAAGTAGCACAGTGAATATGGACAGAGCAGGAGAAATTGCCGTGAACACAGCAGGGGAACAGCTGACGTTACCGAACCCCAATAACACCGCAGCAAGTGTTGACTGTGCAGACGGCACTTCCGAGCGCCAACTGGCGGTGCTGGAGCCCAGGGATAAGAATGAAAACAGAGGAGCCAGAGGTGTAATTGGAGCAACTTTAAAATCTGTAGTAGTGAGAATGTGGACAGAGCAGGAGAAATTGCCGTCCGCACAGCAGGGGAACAGCTGACGTTACTGAACCCCAATAACATGGTAGCAAGTGTTGACTGTGCAGACAGCACTTCCGAGCGCCAACTGGCGGTGCTGGAGCCCAGGGATAAGAATGAAAACAGAGGAGCCAGAGGAGTAATTGGAGCAACTTTAAAATGTGTAGTACAGTGGATGTGGACAAATCAGGAGAAATTGCCGTCCGCACAGCAGGAGAACAGCTGACGTTACTGAACCCCAATAACACGGCAGCAAGTGTTGACTGTGCAGACGGCACTTCCGAGCGCCAACTGGCGGTGTTGGAGCTCAGGGATTACAGTTCAGGTGGTAGAAACATGAACAGAACAGGAGACCTGGATACTGTTGCCAACCAATTATTTATTCTGGAAGAGGACTGGCAAATTCATGAGAGATCCAGGCCTTGTTCATTTTGAGAAAAGTAAGCCGGTCAACGTTATCGGAGGATAGTCGCATGCGACGGTCTGTTAGTACACCACCTGCGGCACTAAAGACGCGTTCCGATAATACACTAGCAGCAGGGCAAGCTAGCACCTCCAGTGCATACTGACTAAGCTCTGGCCATGTATCCAGCTTACAGACCCAAAACTTGAAGGGAGAAGAGCCGTCTGGGAGTACACTAAGAGGGCAAGACATGTAGTCTGTCACCATCTGACGGAAACGTTGCCTCCTGCTGACTGGAGCTGTCTGTGATGGTGTAGACATTTGTGGCGGCGGGGACACAAAACTTTGCCACATTTCGGCCATACTGGTCTTGCCTTGTGCTGAGGCGCTGCTTCTGCTCCCTCTTTGTGCAGAGCTTCCTCCACTGCCTCGACGCACTGAGCTGCTTTGTAAAGCACTAGCAGCACTGCTCTCGGTTGGAATGGAGAACATGATGGAATGCACCAGTGCGTCTTGGTACTCCCGCATTTTACGCTCCCGGTTCAATGGTGTTATGAGGCTTTGTAAGTTGTCCCGGTAGCGAGGATCTAGGAGGGTGGACACCCAATAATCAGCCGTGTTGAGAATGTGGGCGATGCGGCGGTCGTTTCTGAGGCACTGCAGCATGAAATCAACCATGTGCTGCAGACTGCCAACTGGCCAAGAAACGCTGTCCCCTGCTTGAGGCGTGATCTCTGCCTGCTCTGCATCACCCCACCCTCGCTCTAGATACTGACTACTAGAGCATTGTGTACCTCCCTCCTCTGGACAGATGTCTTCCTCATCCATTGACTCCTCCTCATCCTCCTCACAAAGTGTCCCCTGCCTAGGCCTTTGTGAGGAACCACGTTGCGCAGACTGTAGAGAAGCAGATGGCATTTGTGACTCCTCATCCTCCACCTCTTCCAAAACCTCGTCCCTTAGTGCTTGCAGTGTTTTTTCAAGCAGGCAGATAAGGGGGATAGTCATGCTGACTAGTGCATCATCTGCACTCGCCATCCGCGTGGAATAATCGAAGGCACGCAAAACGTGGCAAATGTCCTTCATAGAGGCCCACTCAGTGGTGGTGAAGTGTGAACGGCGCGCACTGCGACTTGTTTGCGCCTGCTGCAGCTGGTACTCCATTACTGCTGCCTGCTGCTCACACAACCTCTCCAACATATGTAACGTTGAATTCCACCTGGTGGGTAGGTCACATATGATGCGATGTTCCGGAAGACATAATCGGCGCTGCAGAGCTGCAATGCGTGATCTTGCATTGCTGGAACGCCGCAAGTGAGCGCACTCTATGCGGACCTTGTGAAGCAGTGCATCAAGATCCGGATAGTCCCTCAAAAAACTCTGCACGACCAAGTTGAGCACATGTGCCAGACATGGGATGTGAGTGAGGTTGCCTAGGCCCAGAGCTGCCACCAGATTTCGGCCATTGTCACACACTACCATGCCTGGCTGGAGATTCGCTGGCACAAACCACACGTCACTCTGCTGCTTGATGGCATTCCAGAGCTCCTGCGCTGTGTGGCTTCGATTCCCCAAAGAAATTAATTTTAATACGGCCTGTTGACGTTTGGCCACGGCTGTGCTCATATCGGTCATCATAACAGGTAACCGTTCACGGGTCGATGTGGAGGTAGACCGTGACGGCTCCTGCAGCGCTGATTCAGAGGAACTGGAGTATGAGGAGGAGTCAATGTGTACAGACTGGATTCCTGCAATCCTTGGAGTTGGCAGAACACGTACAGCGCCACTCTCAAGATCTGTACCCGGCTCCACAACATTTACCCAATGGGCAGTGAGGGAAAGGTATCGTCCCTGTCCATGCTTACTGGTCCACGCATCAGTGGTCAGGTGGACCTTGCTACTGACGGCGTTTTGTAGCGCATGTTTAATTTTTCCCTCCACATGATGTTGCAGGGCAGGGACGGCTTGCCTGCTGAAATAAAAGCGGCTGGGCACGTTGTATTGTGGGACTGCCAATGCCATAAAGTTACGGAATGTGTCAGTCTCCACCAGCCTGAATGATAGCATTTCAAGGGCCAGTAGTTTAGCAATGCCAGCATTCAGAGCCTGTGCTCGGGGGTGGTTTGCCGAGTATGGGCGCCTTTTCTCCCATGCCTGTGCTAACGATGGCTGTAGACTGGCCTGGGAGTGTGAGGATGACTGGGAAAGTGGTGCTGTGGGTGGAATTACACTGTGTCTCTGTACAACAGTGCCAGAGATTCTTCCATGGCGATCCTGTGAGGAAGCCGAACCAGCTGTGTGTGAGCTGGAGGAAGAGGCTACAACACGAGCTGAAGAGGTGGTAGGTGGCGCTGTAGGTTGGCCTAGGTCTTCAGTGTGTTTGTGTAACTCCACCACGTGCTTGGTCCGCACATGTTTCCACATATTTGTGGTATTGAGGTTGCTGACACTTTTCCCTCTTTTCACCTTCTGATTACACAGCTTGCATTTGACAAAGCAAATGTCATCTGCAACTGTGTCAAAAAAGGACCAGGCACTGCAAGTCTTGGGAGCGCCCGCTTTGGATTTTGGAAGAGCCATGCTCCTAATGGGTGCCGAAGTGGAGGCTACAGGCAACCAAGTCTGCCCCCTCCCTCTCCCTCCTTTTTGGGCCGTTCGGGGAATCTCTTCCTCAGAGCTGCTCCCACCACCTTCCTGTCCCTCACGCCATGATGGGTCAAGGACCTCATCATCTACACCACCCTCTTCAAACAACTGCTTCTCCTGGGTAGTCTCGACAGCACAGTACGCACCAGAAAGTGGCACCTGAGTCTCATCATCAGATGCGTACTGAGGTGTGCTGCTGACCATAGGCACTGGCCCACCCGCCTCTTCAGATTCAGAGAGACAAAACGGTTGCGCATCACTGCATACTACCTCTTCTTCAAATTCTCGAATTCTGCTTGGCTGGCCCCCTCTTTCCAAGCCAAGAGATTCAGAGAACAGAAGTAGAGATGGCTCCTGTCCAGGGCTCTCTGACTGCCTGGGCAATTTGGCAGGTGGTGAAGAGACAGATGGGTGCTCTTCAGTGCTCAGGACCTGAGAGGATCTGGAACTAATTGAAGTCGATGCGTTAGCTGCCATCCATCCGACAACGGCTTCAATTTGGTCCTCGCGCAGCAGTGGGGTACGGCTAGCTCCTACAAAGCTGCGCATAAAGGACTGTTCCCTGGTAAAACTGGGGGATGCTGAGTCACTGGTGCCCGCAGCAGGCACAGAATCCCCACGTCCTCTCCCTGCAGGCACAGAATCCTCACGTCCTCTCCCTGCAGAAACTCCACGCCCACGCCCACGACCACGACCACATGCCTTACTCCCTGCCTTCTTCATCTTGGTAGACTGATAAAGATAGGCAGAAAAGTACTAAGGGCTTAGTGTGCTTATTCCTGAACAGCTGCTAACAGGTATAAGAAACACTAATTTTATAAAGTGTGGACTAGACTTTAATATGAGCTAATGTGGCCTACACAACTGTAAAGTGGAGTGTTTGGTGAACTTTATTTAGGTTTTTTTTGTCACAAAAAGACACTGGATGTGCCTAAAGATGTAATAACGATAGTATCACAAACTTTTTGTAGCTATTACAATGTAGGAAGGTAACCTACAATGCAATAGATGAGGCTGCAAAAAATAGGCTAATACTAATCTGGCTGGGGCTGCAGGGCCCAATGCTGCAGAAAGGCTCCTCTATCTACTCCTATATAGTGTGTTTGGAATCAATTTAGCTGAATATGGATGGAACCACCACACTAATAGGAGATATCAGGAAAAATTATGAATTGGCAATAAAGGACAATGTATGAGGCAGTGACACACACTGAGTGCACTACAACCAGACGGGGTTGAAGCACACACTACAGGGTGAGCTGCACTCACACACCAGACCTTGCAGACAGCGGTGAACAGTACAGATGCAGAGCACTGTGCACTAGTGCTGCAAGACGGAAAAAAAATTCTCTATCTACTCCTATATAGTGTGTTTGGAACCAATTTAGCTGAATACAGATGGAACCACCACACTAATAGGAGATATCAGGAAAAATTATGAATTGGCAATAAAGGACAATGTATGAGGCAGTGACACACACTGAGTGCACTACAACCAGACGGGGTTGAAGCACACACTACAGGGTGAGCTGCACTCACACACCAGACCTTGCAGACAGCGGTGAACAGTACAGATGCAGAGCACTGTGCACTAGTGCTGCAAGACGGAAAAAAATTTCTCTATCTACTCCTATATAGTGTGTTTGGAACCAATTTAGCTGAATACAGATGGAACCACCACACTAATAGGAGATATCAGGAAAAATTATGAATTGGCAATAAAGGACAATGTATGAGGCAGTGACACACACTGAGTGCACTACAACCAGACGGGGTTGAAGCACACACTACAGGGTGAGCTGCACTCACACACCAGACCTTGCAGACAGCGGTGAACAGTACAGATGCAGAGCACTGTGCACTAGTGCTGCAAGACGGAAAAAAATTTCTCTATCTACTCCTATATAGTGTGTTTGGAACCAATTTAGCTGAATACAGATGGAACCACCACACTAATAGGAGATATCAGGAAAAATTATGAATTGGCAAAAAAGGACAATGTATGAGGCAGTGACACACACTGAGTGCACTATAACCAGACGTGGCTGAAGCACACACTACGGGGTGAGCTGCACTCACACACCAGACCTTGCAGATAGCGGTGAACAGCACAGGGAACTGTGCACTAGCACTGCAAGGCACAGTGATTTAGAAAGTAGCTTGGGTAAAGCAGTATAGAGCAAATAGGTAGCTAAAACTGTCCCTCAGAACAACAGCGTCCTATCCCTAACTGAATTCACAGCAGAGTGAGCTCAAAATGGCGGCGGTGGCTTTTATAGTGCATCATGACATCATTTCAGCAGCCAATCACAGCCATGCCATTAGTTAAGATGCCTACATGCCTAACAGGATGTGCCCACACTTCTTAGGATCCTCATTGGCTGAATAAAATGAAAATGTCTCATTGCATTATGGGAACTTCCGATTCCGGTATACGATATTGCAATAGTATCGGAATTAAGTATCGGAATTCCGATACCGCGAATATCGGCCGATACCCGATATTTCAGTATCGGAATGCTCAACACTAGTTGTAATATTTATTTGCAAAATTTCCATTTTCTCTACACCTGACCTACACTACTTAATTGTAACATCCCTGGCGGCGTGCTGCCATGGCTTCCCATCTCACACCATGCAAGACCGCCGACTTACCCACCAATGCAGGCTGCGCACTATGTTCCTATGCTGGCTGTGTGCATGTGTCTTGGCTGCTTGTTGAGGGCGGTAGCGGCAGCACTTCCTGATTCTTAAAGGAACAGTGCACGCATTCCTAATGTGTCCCCAGTTCTGTATCTCACCCGTCCCGGTCTCTGGCCCGTCGCGGTCTCTGGCCCATCCCGTCCTGTCTCTTGCCCGTCCCTGGCCCCTCCCATCCTGTCTATGGCCCGTCCTGTAATGTCTAACCCGCCCCTTCCCGTATCTGGTCCGTCCAGTCCCATATCTGACCTGTTTAGTCCCGTATCTGGCTGTCCCTTATGTTGCCCATCTCATCCCGTATCTGGCCCACCTCGTCCCTTCCCGTCTCTGGCACGTCCTGTCCCGTATCTGACCATACCAGTCCCTATCTGGCCCGTCCCGTATATGGCCAGGCCCATTCAGTATCTGGCCCGTCCCATCCTGTCCATGGCTCATCCCATATCTAGCCTGTCCTGACCCATATTTGGACCGTCCCGTATCTGGCCCATGTCGTCCTGTATCTGGCCTGTCCAATATTTGGCCCGCACCGTCCTGTATCTGGCCTGTCCCGTACTGTATCTGGGGCATCCCGTCCTGTCTCTGGCCCATCTTTTCCTGTATCTGGACCGTCCTATAATGTATAGCTTGTCCCGTCCTGTTTCTGGCCCGACCCCGTCCTGTCTCTGGCTCGTCCTGTCCTGTATCTGGTCCGACCCATACCGTCGCTGGCCCGTCCCATCCTGTCTATTTCCCGTCCCATAATGTATAGCTCGTCCCATCCTGTTTCTGGCCCGTCCCATCCTATCTCTGCCTCGTCCCGTCCTATATCTGGCCCGTCCCATCTCGTATCTGGCCCGTCCCGCATCTGGCCTGTCCTGTCCCGTATCTGGCCTGTCCCTTCCTGTATCTGGCCAGTCCCTTCCCATCTCGTCCTGTCTCTGGCCTGTCCCGTCCTGTCTCTGGCCCGTCCGGTGCTATCTCTGGCCTGTCCCCAGGATGCGCAGTAATATGGGATCGTGTTCTTATCATTTCTCCCACAGTCCCTGCAGCTTCAGCCGCACAGATCAGACCCCGGGGCGAGGGGTGATACCTGCTGCAATCCTTGTATCCTGAAGTACTGCGGCCGCTGTACTGGGGTCCTAGAAAGTTATACCCCAGGGAAGACAGTGGAAGGAGGAACACGGAAAGGGATCATTCATACTTATCCGTCACTTAGTAATCGCCATCTTCCATCTGTGGCCTGGAGAAAATGCTGGTCTTGCTTGTAATCGGAGGGGAGGACACATCTGCCGGTGAGACGACTGCTCTGCTCCAGTGATCGGCTGCAACTGGTGTGAGTGGGGGATTGAGCTGTGTAATAAGGGAGAAAACGATGATGTCATAAAGGAAGAAAAGGTGATGATGTCATAAGAGCAGAGAGAAGCCCAGGACGAGCACAGCAATAGCTCCTACAGCAATTCATTATTTTCACAGCTTAATGTTTTTTGTAATCTGGAATAAATCTTTATGCAGAGGCTTCTCTGTGATAGAACAACCACCCCCACCATACACAGCACAGGATGGGCCCCGGAATCACTGCTATTGTGCACTTGATGTAATCTATAAATATGGACATCCTGGCACAGAAAGTGAAATAACCAATACTTGCATTCACCAGTAGAGGGAGCGCAAGAGCGAGCAGCATAAAGCCGCACATTACATGTCCTATGTATACAATTACCGGGCGGTAGAGGGCGCAATTTGATAAAAAAGGAATAAATAAAATCACCAACTGTAGCTCGCCAGCGCCGCCTCCAGGGTCCTTCCTCCGGCATAAAGCACAGTGACGGCCTCCAACACCGCCCTCTGCCCGCCCCCGGCCGTCGGTACCTCCCAGCTCTGTCAGCGCCGCCCGGGACAGGAGATGAGGCTGCGCTTGTTACCTCAGCAGGACGCAGGATACTTCTTGCCGTTGGAGCCGGTGTTACGCAGGGGACGTCGGTCAGCGCGATGACGTCACGGCATGGCACCGACAAGCGTTGACTGTGAGACGTGATAGAAGAGGAGGCGGAGGCTGCGGTGACCCGGAGCCTGGAAGAAGGAGGAGAAGAGAGTTCATTTTTATTCTTATATTATTTGGCCTCTGACTGGGGGACATTATATTATATGTGGGTCTGTGGTGACATTATATTATATGTGGGTCTGTGGGGACATTATATTATATGTGGGTCTGTGAGGTCATTATATTATATGTGGGTCTGTGAGGACATTATATTATATGTGGGTCTGTGAGGACATTATATTATATGTGGGTCTGTGGGGACATTATATTATATGTGGGTCTGTGAGGACATTATATTATATGTGGGTCTGTGAGGACATTATATTATATGTGGGTCTGTGAGGACATTATATTATATGTGGGTCTGTGGGGACATTATATTATATGTGGGTCTGTGGGGACATTATATTATATGTGGGTCTGTGAGGACATTATATTATATGTGGGTCTGTGAGGACATTATATTATATGTGGGTCTGTGAGGACATTATATTATATGTGGGTCTGTGAGGACATTATATTATATGTGGGTCTGTGAGGACATTATATTATATGTGGGTCTGTGGTAACATTATATTATATGTGGGTCTGTGAGGACATTATATTATATGTGGGTCTGTGAGGACATTATATTATATGTGGGTCTGTGAGGACATTATATTATATGTGGGTCTGTGAGGACATTATATTATATGTGGGTCTGTGAGGACATTATATTATATGTGGGTCTGTGGGACATTATATTATATGTGGGTCTGTGGGACATTATATTATATGTGGGTCTGTGGGGACATTATATTATATGTGGGTCTGTGGGACATTATATTATATGTGGGTCTGTGGGGACATTATATTATATGTGGGTCTGTGAGGACATTATATTATATGTGGGTCTGTGAGGACATTATATTATATGTGGGTCTGTGAGGACATTATATGTGGGTCTGTGGTGACATTATATTATATGTGGGTCTGTGAGGACATTATATTATATGTGGGTCTGTGAGGACATTATATTATATGTGGGTCTGTGAGGACATTATATTATATGTGGGTCTGTGAGGACATTATATTATATGTGGGTCTGTGAGGACATTATATTATATGTGGGTCTGTGGTAACATTATATTATATGTGGGTCTGTGAGGACATTATATTATATGTGGGTCTGTGAGGACATTATATTATATGTGGGTCTGTGAGGACATTATATTATATGTGGGTCTGTGAGGACATTATATTATATGTGGGTCTGTGAGGACATTATATTATATGTGGGTCTGTGAGGACATTATATTATATGTGGGTCTGTGGGGACATTATATTATATGTGGGTCTGTGGGACATTATATTATATGTGGGTCTGTGAGGACATTATATTATATGTGGGTCTGTGAGGACATTATATTATATGTGGGTCTGTGAGAACATTATATTATATGTGGGTCTGTGGGGACATTATATTATATGTGGGTCTGTGAGGACATTATATTATATGTGGGTCTGTGAGGACATTATATTATATGTGGGTCTGTGAGGACATTATATTATATGTGGGGCTGTGGGGACATTATATTATATGTGGGTCTGTGGGGACATTATATTATATGTGGGTCTGTGAGGACATTATATTATATGTGGGTCAGTGCGGACATTATATTATATGTGGGTCTGTGAGGACATTATATTATATGTGGGTCTGTGAGGACATTATATTATATGTGGGTCTGTGGGACATTATATTATATGTGGGTCTGTGAGGACATTATATTATATGTGGGTCTGTGGGACATTATATTATATGTGGGTCTGTGGGGACATTATATTATATGTGGGTCTGTGAGGACATTATATTATATGTGGGTCTGTGAGGACATTATATTATATGTGGATCCGTGAGGACATTATATTATATGTGGGTCTGTGAGGACATTATATTATATGTGGGTCTGTGAGGACATTATATTATATGTGGGTCTGTGAGGACATTATATTATATGTGGGTCTGTGGGACATTATATTATATGTGGGTCTGTGAGGACATTATATTATATGTGGGTCTGTGGGGACATTATATTATATGTGGGTCTGTGAGGACATTATATTATATGTGGGTCTGTGAGGACATTATATTATATGTGGGTCTGAGGACATTATATTATATGTGGGTCTGTGAGGACATTATATTATATGTGGGTCTGTGAGGACATTATATTATATGTGGGTCTGAGGACATTATATTATATGTGGGTCTGTGGGGACATTATATTATATGTGGGTCTGTGAGGACATTATATTATATGTGGGTCTGTGAGGACATTATATTATATGTGGGTCTGTGAGGACATTATATTATATGTGGGTCTGTGAGGACATTATATTATATGTGGGTCTGTGAGGACATTATATTATATGTGGGTCTGTGGGGACATTATATTATATGTGGGTCTGTGAGGACATTATATTATATGTGGGTCTGTGAGGACATTATATTATATGTGGGTCTGTGGGGACATTATATTATATGTGGGTCTGTGGGACATTATATTATATGTGGGTCTGTGAGGACATTATATTATATGTGGGTCTGTGAGGACATTATATTATATGTGGGTCTGTGGGACATTATATTATATGTGGGTCTGTGGGGACATTATATTATATGTGGGTCTGTGAGGACATTATATTATATGTGGGTCTGTGAGGACATTATATTATATGTGGGTCTGTGAGGACATTATATTATATGTGGGTCTGTGAGGACATTATATTATATGTGGGTCTGTGAGGACATTATATTATATGTGGGTCTGTGGGACATTATATTATATGTGGGTCTGTGAGGACATTATATTATATGTGGGTCTGTGAGGACATTATATTATATGTGGGTTTGTGGGGACATTATATTATATGTGGGTCTGTGAGGACATTATATTATATGTGGGTCTGTGGGGACATTATATTATATGTGGGTCTGTGGGGACATTATATTATATGTGGGTCTATGAGGACATTATATTATATGTGGGTCTGTGGGGACATTATATTATATGTGGGTCTGTGAGGACATTATATTATATGTGGGTCTGTGGGGACATTATATTATATGTGGGTCTGTGGGGACATTATATTATATGTGGGTCTGTGAGGACATTATATTATATGTGGGTCTGTGAGGACATTATATTATATGTGGGTCTGTGAGGACATTATATTATATGTGGGTCTGTGAGGACATTATATTATATGTGGGTCTGTGGGGACATTATATTATATGTGGGTCTGTGGGGACATTATATTATATGTGGGTCTGTGAGGACATTATATTATATGTGGGTCTGTGGGACATTATATTATATGTGGGTCTGTGGGACATTATATTATATGTGGGTCTGTGGGGACATTATATTATATGTGGGTCTGTGAGGACATTATATTATATGTGGGTCTGTGAGGACATTATATTATATGTGGGTCTGTGGGGACATTATATTATATGTGGGTCTGTGGGGACATTATATTATATGTGGGTCTGTGGGGACATTATATTATATGTGGGTCTGTGAGGACATTATATTATATGTGGGTCTGTGAGGACATTATATTATATGTGGGTCTGTGAGGACATTATATTATATGTGGGTCTGTGAGGACATTATATTATATGTGGGTCTGTGAGGACATTATATTATATGTGGGTCTGTGGGACATTATATTATATGTGGGTCTGTGAGGACATTATATTATATGTGGGTCTGTGGGACATTATATTATATGTGGGTCTGTGAGGACATTATATTATATGTGGGTCAGTGGGGACATTATATTATATGTGGGACATTATATTATATGTGGGTCTGTGGGGACATTATATTATATGTGGGTCTGTGAGGACATTATATTATATGTGGGTCTGTGGGACATTATATTATATGTGGGTCTGTGGGACATTATATTATATGTGGGTCTGTGGGGACATTATATTATATGTGGGTCTGTGGGGACATTATATTATATGTGGCTCTGTGAGGACATTATATTATATGTGGGTCAGTGGGGACATTATATTATATGTGGGACATTATATTATATGTGGGTCTGTGGGGACATTATATTATATGTGGGTCTGTGAGGACATTATATTATATGTGGGTCTGTGAGGACATTATATTATATGTGGGTCTGTGGGGACATTATATTATATGTGGGTCTGTGAGGACATTATATTATATGTGGGTCTGTGGGGACATTATATTATATGTGGGTCTGTGAGGACATTATATTATATGTGGGTCTGTGGGGACATTATATTATATGTGGGTCTGTGAGGACATTATATTATATGTGGGTCTGTGAGGACATTATATTATATGTGGGTCTGTGGGGACATTATATTATATGTGGGTCAGTGGGGACATTATATTATATGTGGGACATTATATTATATGTGGGTCTGTGAGGACATTATATTATATGTGGGTCTGTGAGGACATTATATTATATGTAGGTCTGTGGGGACATTATATTATATGTGGGTCTGTGGGGACATTATATTATATGTGGGTCTGTGAGGACATTATATTATATGTGGGTCTGTGGTGACATTATATTATATGTGGGTCTGTGAGGACATTATATTATATGTGGGTCTGTGGGACATTATATTATATGTGGGTCTGTGGGACATTATATTATATGTGGGTCTGTGAGGACATTATATTATATGTGGGTCAGTGGGGACATTATATTATATGTGGTACATTATATTATATGTGGGTCTGTGAGGACATTATATTATATGTGGGTCAGTGGGGACATTATATTATATGTGGGACATTATATTATATGTGGGTCTGTGAGGACATTATATTATATGTGGGTCTGTGAGGACATTATATTATATGTGGGTCTGTGGGGACATTATATTATATGTGGGTCTGTGGGGACATTATATTATATGTGGGTCTGTGAGGACATTATATTATATGTGGGTCTGTGGTGACATTATATTATATGTGGGTCTGTGGGGACATTATATTATATGTGGGTCTGTGAGGACATTATATTATATGTGGGTCTGTGGGGACATTATATTATATGTGGGTCTGTGAGGACATTATATTATATGTGGGTCTGTGAGGACATTATATTATATGTGGGTCTGTGAGGACATTATATTATATGTGGGTCTGTGGGGACATTATATTATATGTGGGTCTGTGAGGACATTATATTATATGTGGGTCTGTGGGGACATTATATTATATGTGGGTCTGTGAGGACATTATATTATATGTGGGTCTGTGGGGACATTACATTATATGTGGGTCTGTGGGGACATTATATTATATGTGGGTCTGTGAGGATATTATATTATATGTGGGTCTGTGAGGACATTATATTATATGTGGGTCTGTGAGGACATTATATTATATGTGGGTCCGTGGGGACATTATATTATATGTGGGTCCGTGAGGACATTATATTATATGTGGGTCTGTGAGGACATTATATTATATGTGGGTCTGTGAGGACATTATATTATATGTGGGTCTGTGAGGACATTATATTATATGTGGATCTGTGAGAACATTATATTATATGTGGGTCTGTGAGGACATTATATTATATGTGGGTCTGTGAGGACATTATATTATATGTGGGTCTGTGGGGACATTATATTATATGTGGGTCTGTGAGGACATTATATTATATGTGGGTCTGTGAGGACATTATATTATATGTGGGTCTGTGAGGACATTATATTATATGTGGGTCTGTGGGGACATTATATTATATGTGGGTCCGTGAGGACATTATATTATATGTGGGTCTGTGAGGACATTATATTATATGTGGGTCTGTGAGGACATTATATTATATGTGGGTCTGTGGGAACATTATATTATATGTGGGTCTGTGGGGACATTATATTATATGTGGGTCTGTGGGGACATTATATTATATGTGGGTCTGTGAGGACATTATATTATATGTGGGTCTGTGGGGACATTATATTATATGTGGGTCTGTGAGGACATTATATTATATGTGGGTCTGTGAGGATATTATATTATATGTGGGTCTGTGGATACATTATATTATATGTGGGGCTGTGGGGACATTATATTATATGTGGGTCTGTGAGGACATTATATTATATGTGGGTCTGTGGGGACATTATATTATATGTGGGTCTGTGGGGACATTATATTATATGTGGATCTATGAGGAGATTATATTATATGTGGGGCTGTGGGGACATTATATTATATGTGGGTCTGTGGGGACATTATATTATATGTGGATCTATGAGGACATTATATTATATGTGGGTCTGTGGGGACATTATATTATATGTGGGTCTGTGGGGACATTATATTATATGTGGCTCTGTGGGGACATTATATTATATGTGGGGACATTATATTATTTGGCCTCTGACTGGGGGACATTATATTATATGTGGGTTTGTGGGGACATTATATTATATGTGGGTCTGTGAGGACATTATATTATATGTGGCTCTGTGGGGACATTATATTATATGTGGGTCTGTGGGGACAATATATTATATGTGGTTCTGTGAGGACATTATATTATATGTGGGTACATTATATTATATGTGGGTCTGTGAGGACATTATATTATATGTGGGTCTGTGAGGACATTATATTATATGTGGGTCTGTGAGGACATTATATTATATGTGGGTCTGTGAGGACATTATATTATATGTGGGTCTGTGAGGACATTATATTATATGTGGGTCTGTGGGGACATTATATTATATGTGGGTCTGTGGGGACATTATATTATATGTGGGTCTGTGGGGACAATATATTAAATGCTGGTCTGTGGTAACATTATATTATATGTGGGTCTGTGAGGACATTATATTATATGTGGGTCTGTGAGGACATTATATTATATGTGGGTCTGTGGGGACATTATATTATATGTGGATCTGTGAGGATATTATATTATATGTGGGTCTGTGAGGACATTATATTATATGTGGGTCTGTGGGGACATTATATTATATGTGGGTCTGTGAGGACATTATATTATATGTGGATCTGTGAGGATATTATATTATATGTGGGTCTGTGAGGACATTATATTATATGTGGGTCTGTGGGGACATTATATTATATGTGGGTCTGTGGTGACATTATATTATATGTGGGTCTGTGAGGACATTATATTATATGTGGGTCTGTGGTGACATTATATTATATGTGGGTCCGTGAGGACATTATATTATATGTGGGTCTGTGGTGACATTATATTATATGTGGGTCTGTGAGGACATTATATTATATGTGGGTCTGTGGGGACATTATATTATATGTGGGTCCGTGAGGACATTATATTATATGTGGGTCTGTGAGGACATTATATTATATGTGGGTCTGTGGGGACATTATATTATATGTGGGTCTGTGAGGACATTATATTATATGTGTGTCTGTGGGGACATTATATTATATTTGGGTCTGTGGGTACATTATACTATATGTGGGTCTGTGGGGACATTATATTATATGTGGGTCTGTGGTAATATTATATTATATTTGGGTCTGTGGTGACATTATATTATATGTGGGTCTGTGGGGACATTATATTATATGTGGGTCTGTGAGGACATTATATTATATGTGGGTCTGTGGGACATTATATTATATGTGGGTCTGTGGGGACATTATATTATATGTGGGTCTGTGAGGACATTATATTATATGTGGGTCTGTGGGGACATTATATTATATGTGGGTCTGTGGGGACATTATATTATATGTGGGTCTGTGGGACATTATATTATATGTGGGTCTGTGAGGACATTATATTATATGTGGATCTGTGAGGATATTATATTATATGTGGGTCTGTGAGGACATTATATTATATGTGGGTCTGTGGGGACATTATATTATATGTGGGTCTGTGAGGACATTATATTATATGTGGATCTGTGAGGATATTATATTATATGTGGGTCTGTGAGGACATTATATTATATGTGGGTCTGTGGGGACATTATATTATATGTGGGTCTGTGGGGACATTATATTATATGTGGGTCTGTGAGGACATTATATTATATGTGGGTCTGTGGGGACATTATATTATATGTGGGTCTGTGGGGACATTATATTATATGTGGGTCTGTGGGACATTATATTATATGTGGGTCTGTGAGGACATTATATTATATGTGGATCTGTGAGGATATTATATTATATGTGGGTCTGTGAGGACATTATATTATATGTGGGTCTGTGGGGACATTATATTATATGTGGGTCTGTGAGGACATTATATTATATGTGGATCTGTGAGGATATTATATTATATGTGGGTCTGTGAGGACATTATATTATATGTGGGTCTGTGGGGACATTATATTATATGTGGGTCTGTGGGGACATTATATTATATGTGGGTCTGTGGGACATTATATTATATGTGGGTCTGTGAGGACATTATATTATATGTGGATCTGTGAGGATATTATATTATATGTGGGTCTGTGAGGACATTATATTATATGTGGGTCTGTGGTGACATGATATTATATGTGGGTCCGTGAGGACATTATATTATATGTGGGTCTGTGGTGACATTATATTATATGTGGGTCTGTGAGGACATTATATTATATGTGGGTCTGTGGGGACATTATATTATATGTGGGTCCGTGAGGACATTATATTATATGTGGGTCTGTGAGGACATTATATTATATGTGGGTCTGTGGGGACATTATATTATATGTGGGTCTGTGAGGACATTATATTATATGTGTGTCTGTGGGGACATTATATTATATTTGGGTCTGTGGGTATATTATATTATATGTGGGTCTGTGGGGACATTATATTATATGTGGGTCTGTGGTAATATTATATTATATTTGGGTCTGTGGTGACATTATATTATATGTGGGTCTGTGGGGACATTATATTATATGTGGGTCTGTGAGGACATTATATTATATGTGGGTCTGTGGGGACATTATATTATATGTGGGTCTGTGAGGACATTATATTATATGTGGGTCTGTGGGGACATTATATTATATGTGGGTCTGTGAGGACATTATATTATATGTGGGTCTGTGAGGACATTATATTATATGTGGGTCTGTGAGGACATTATATTATATGTGGGTCTGTGGGGACATTATATTATATTTGGGTCTGTGAGGACATTATATTATATGTGGATCTGTGAGGATATTATATTATATGTGGGTCTGTGGGGACATTATATTATATTTGGGTCTGTGGCAGGGGTGGGCAATTAATTTTGCCAGGGGGCCGCATGAGAAATTGGGATGGTTTTAGAGGGCCGGACTAATATAATTAACTCCGTTCTAGCAATACTGTATATATATGACGCGCCCCCTGGGCCAGTGTTGTTTGGGGGATACCCGGAGCCGGATCAGATGGGGGTTGTAGTCTCCGAGTGGCGGTGACCCGGTCCGTGCCCAGGGTGTCAAGCTCAGTGTGTGGCAGTCCTACAGATGTTACTGGATGTTCTTTAGTGTCGACTACGCCACCCGTTGATTTGCGGTCAATACGGCCGCCGCTGCAGCAGGGTCCGCTGAGGCTGGTGGTGTGTGTGCAGCTCTGGTAGTATAACCCCCAACGGGAGGGGTATAGCCTCAGGGGGTCAGGTGTAGAGGATGGTGGTTGTGGTGGTGCAGTGTGGACGGTAAGAAGACTCAGAGTCGGGCTGTGCAGTTCAGGGTCTTTACTTACTGCTGTTCTTGTGGTCACTCTGGCCTTGAGTGACCGCCCGAGCCGTGCTGCGTCCACCAGGTCCTGGACTCGGCCAAGCCCCAAGTAATTCTGGAGCGTGGTCCTGAGCTCCCTTTCTGACGTTCCTTTCCTCTGGCCTACCCCACCAGGGATCCACCTATGTCCGGCTCCCTCGGGCCTCTTGTTGGGTAAAACCCTTGTCTCTGGGTTCCCTGACCCTATTCTCGGTTTGCCTTCCGGGTGGATTTAGTGGGGGATCGTGGCAAATCCTGCCCACGACCTCCGGTCTCTGGCTGAGGATTAGTGCCCTCCACCAGCTTGGGATCCGGTACCCTTGTGCCAACTCTTCACCCTCTGGTCTAATTTTGGGTTCTTGGAGTTCCTTCTTCTCCCCCTCTGGGTCCTTCTCTTCTCCTCTCTCTCTTCTTTCAGGACTGCTTGACCCTCTACAACAGACTGACTGAAAACTGTCTGCCTGTCTGACCCTGATCTAAGATGGTTCCCACCTTATATACTCCCTCTATGTGTGAGCTCAGGTGACCAGAACCCAATGAGCTCCTAGCATTACCCAGACTGCTCCCCCTATCTGCCCCTACACTACTGGGATGTTCCACCCCCCCTCCCACTCCAGCCAGGGACAGACACTGTCGTACCTGCACATTTCTCTAGTAGGAGTACCATCGGTCTGTCCCCCGGAAATGGGATGTGTGTAGTGCATGCAGCCTACTGAGCTCAGTTCCACAGTCCATCCTTACCCGGGAGTGGAATATCACACCTCTGGCTTGAGGTGCAATACCCCTGTAGCAGCCGAGTCCTCAGGGTGCTACATTCCCCCCTGGTAAATCACAGCACGTCCTCGGGCTGCAAGATAATAAAACATCCAAACATACAAATTTTTTTCATAAAACATCAACATATAAAACATATCAAACATTATATATGTACATTAGCAGCAATACTTTCTTGTTCCTCCGGCCACGGTGCAACTTGTGACCGGGTAAAGTGCGACAGTCTCTTGTAGAAAAACGGTTTCCTTATAAAACCAGTAGGGGGCGCCTTAGAAAGCGCAACTATATACAAGGGGAAAGTGGCCGCTCTCAGTCCTCGGCCGGGTAATTGAAATAGGGACACACGGGTAACAGTTCACACTTTGTTCCAACGGGGAACATGTTTAAAGCAGCAACAGTTCACTGTACCCCGATGGGTAACTATTTACAGTCTCTTTACCGTACTTTAACGACGGCATCCTCCTGCTCCTTCTTTATCTTCAGACCCGTCCGGGTCCTCTTGCTCCTCCTCCGTCAGGCGATGCACATGGAGGGCGTAGGGTCCTTTGGCACACTTGTGCCGGGTGAACGTGACCTCGTCCCCTACGTACAGGTCACGACCTCTGTGTCCCTCCGGCAGATGGCTTTCTACGTCTCTGCGGGTGACAAAGACGTCGCCGGGGGTGTGATGGTCTCTTATGAAGCCCCACCCATGCTGCAGGTTGAATTTAATCACAGTCCCGGTGGTACGGGGACCATGAGCTGCACGGGGGTTCCTCCTGGTCCGGCTCTTCTGCCCTGCGCTCTGTTCCTGCAGCCGCTGCTCACGGATCCGCCTCTCTTTCCGCTCTTGCTCGAAGGCTGTCAACTGCTGGCGGCAGCACTCCACTCGCTCTGCTGCGGCTGCCCGCGTTTCTTGAGTGAACCCCATGAGGTCTCCTCCGGTGGGGTCCCACTCGAATTGTGCTTCTTCTAGCGGGAGCGGGGTTCTCCTGACGGGCTTCGGAGCCGGAATCAGGGGCTCGCACAGGGGCCTTGCTCTTTGGAGTTCCAGTTGGTAGTACTCCTGGGGCCATACAAAGGGCTGCCCATCCGGGCACGTGTGCTGGGCAAATAGATCTTCGCCCAGGTGCGGCACTCTAGATGTTGAGGGCGCGTTGATGGTAGCGGCGCCCGGGTTGACCAGGCCTTGCGACCAGGCTTGGGGCACCCTAAAGGTAAAGGGCACCGTAAGGACGGCGGTGCCCGGGGTTACTCGGCCCTGCGACCAGGCCGGTGGCTCCGCGGAGGTAGGGGGCGCTGTTGGAATTGCGGCGCCCGGGGGGGTACTAGGCCTTGCGACCAGGCCGATGGTATTTCCTGTTTAGTCGCGCTCAGGGTCGAGGCGTGTGACGTCACAGGGGTCGCGGCCGCGGCTTCTACTTGAGGCCTAGTCCGGCACGGTGACGATGCAGCGACGGGCACGGCAGGGGGAATTTCGGACTCTGCGACGGGGAGCTGGGGCAGGCACGCGGTTTCCCGGCTCGGGGTAGAGACGTCCCCTTTACCTGCCTCCGTTCGTTCGGCTCCCTTCTCGGCGCCGTCTCCGGCCTTGGGTCCTCCTGCACCATCCTCAGAGGCGGTCTGTCTCCTCGTCTCGGGTGGCGTGCTCCGCTGACGGGTTTCGGTCTGCTGGGCCATCTCACGGCTCCACTCCGCCAACGTCTCTCGCTGCACCTGGGCCATCCTCCGTGCGAGGCCCTCCAGCGCGGTCTGTGCACACTCCCGGTCTCGGGGGAGCTGTGCCAGGACCTCCACTAGGCCTAGTGGGGTTGTTGCTTGCAGCAGGCTCCTGACCACTGGGTCGGTGCTGCCTGTCTCTCCCTCCATCTCCGGGTGTGTTCTCTCCAGACTGCTCCAGGCGGCACCCATCTTTGCTCTTTTGTTCTGTCTCCGCCCACATTGAGGGTGGTCCCGGGGCAACTTGGTGCTTGTCAGTTCCAGGGGCAGTTCTTTCACGCTGATGGACACTTCTAGCATCACAGTCTCTGTTGGTGGGCGCGGTTTCCGCTTTTGGCGCCATTCTTCGACCTGGCCCACGATGGGAGGTGGCCTCTTGCCACCCTCTGGCACGCCCATAATGGCGTCCGCTCTTCCAAGGCGGGAAATCTTTGGAAATGGCGGGAATCGTCTCCCAGTGGCGGGAAACTCCATGGATGGCGGGAAAAAGCTGCAAATGGCGGACAACCGGCGGGAAACGACCTGTGATGGGGTCCGTTGGCGGGGACCCTCCGGAACCGGCGGGAGACTTCTTTTTGAGGTAACGGTGAACTTTTCTTCAGGCACGCAGTACCCGGTTGTTGCGGGCACGTGATCCTGCCGACTACGCCAAAGTTGACGCGCCCCCTGGGCCAGTGTTGTTTGGGGGATACCCGGAGCCGGATCAGATGGGGGTTGTAGTCTCCGAGTGGCGGTGACCCGGTCCGTGCCCAGGGTGTCAAGCTCAGTGTGTGGCAGTCCTACAGATGTTACTGGATGTTCTTTAGTGTCGACTACGCCACCCGTTGATTTGCGGTCAATACGGCCGCCGCTGCAGCAGGGTCCGCTGAGGCTGGTGGTGTGTGTGCAGCTCTGGTAGTATAACCCCCAACGGGAGGGGTATAGCCTCAGGGGGTCAGGTGTAGAGGATGGTGGTTGTGGTGGTGCAGTGTGGACGGTAAGAAGACTCAGAGTCGGGCTGTGCAGTTCAGGGTCTTTACTTACTGCTGTTCTTGTGGTCACTCTGGCCTTGAGTGACCGCCCGAGCCGTGCTGCGTCCACCAGGTCCTGGACTCGGCCAACCCCCAAGTAATTCTGGAGCGTGGTCCTGAGCTCCCTTTCTGACGTTCCTTTCCTCTGGCCTACCCCACCAGGGATCCACCTATGTCCGGCTCCCTCGGGCCTCTTGTTGGGTAAAACCCTTGTCTCTGGGTTCCCTGACCCTATTCTCGGTTTGCCTTCCGGGTGGATTTAGTGGGGGATCGTGGCAAATCCTGCCCACGACCTCCGGTCTCTGGCTGAGGATTAGTGCCCTCCACCAGCTTGGAATCCGGTACCCTTGTGCCAACTCTTCACCCTCTGGTCTAATTTTGGGTTCTTGGAGTTCCTTCTTCTCCCCCTCTGGGTCCTTCTCTTCTCCTCTCTCTCTTCTTTCAGGACTGCTTGACCCTCTACAACAGACTGACTGAAAACTGTCTGCCTGTCTGACCCTGATCTAAGATGGTTCCCACCTTATATACTCCCTCTATGTGTGAGCTCAGGTGACCAGCACCCAATGAGCTCCTAGCATTACCCAGACTGCTCCCCCTATCTGCCCCTACACTACTGGGATGTTCCACCCCCCCTCCCACTCCAGCCAGGGACAGACACTGTCGTACCTGCACATTTCTCTAGTGGGAGTACCATCGGTCTGTCCCCCGGAAATGGGATGTGTGTAGTGCATGCAGCCTACTGAGCTCAGTTCCACACTCCATCCTTACCCGGGAGTGGAATATCACACCTCTGGCTTGAGGTGCAATACCCCTGTAGCAGCCGAGTCCTCAGGGTGCTACATATACATATGATATCTTTTCATAAACAAACAGTATGTTAAACAATGCAAAGATTTAAAATACAATGAAAATATGGAGGACCTAATTACATCATTATTTAATGATAAGATGTTGAACTGCAACCAGCTTGTGATTGTTCACTTTAGAAAATTATATTATATTTGGGTCTGTGGGTACATTATATTATATGTGGATCTGTGAGGACATTATATTATATGTGGGTCTGTGGGGACATTATATTATATGTGGGTCTGTGGAGACATTATATTATATGTGGGTCTGTGGGAACATTATATTATATGTGGGTCTTTGGTGACATTATATTATATGTGGGTCTGTGGGGACATTATATTTATATGTGGGTCTGTGGGGACATTATATTATATGTGGGTCTGTGGTAACATATTATATGTGGGTCTGTGAGGACATTAAATTATATGTGGGTCTGTGAGGACATTATATTATATGTGGGTCTGTGAGGATATTATATTATATGTGGATCTGTGAGGACATTATATTATATGTGGGTCTGTGAGGACATTATATTATATGTGGGTCTGTGGGGACATTATATTATATGTGGGTCTGTGGTAACATTATATTATATGTGGGTCTGTGAGGACATTATATTATATGTGGGTCTGTGGTAACATTATATTATATGTGGGTCTGTGGGGACATTATATATGTGGGTCTGTGAGGACATTATATTATATGTGGGTCTGTGTGGACATTATATTATATGTGGGTCTGTGAGGACATTATATTATATGTGGGTCTGTGGGGACATTATATTATATGTGGGTCTGTGAGGACATTATATTATATGTGGGTCTGTGGGGACATTATATTATATGTGGGTCTGTGGTAACATATTACATGTGGGTCTGTGGGGACATTATATTATATGTGGGTCTGTGGGGACATTATATTATATGTGGGTCTGTGGGAACATTATATTATATGTGGGTCTTTGGTGATATTATATTATATGTGCGTCTGTGGGGACATTATATTATATGTGGGTCTGTGGTAACATTATATTATGTATGGGTCTGTGTGGTCATTATATTATATGTGGGTCTGGGGTAACATTATATTATATGTGGGTCTGTGGGAACATTATATTATATGTGGGTCTGTGGTAACATTATATTATATGTGGGTCTGTGGTAACATTATAATATATGTGGGTCTGTAGGGTGATTATATTATATGTGGGTCTGTGGTAACATTATATTATATGTGGGTCTGTGGGAACATTATATTATATGTGGGTCTTTGGTGCCATTATATTATATGTGGGTCTGTGGGCTCAATATATTATATGTGGGTCTGTGGGGACATTATATTATTTATGGGTCTGTGGGGACATTATATTATATGTGGAACTGTGGGGACATTATATTATATGTGGGTTTGTGGTAACATTATATTATATGTGGGTCTTTGGGAACATTATATTACAGTGCTGGCCAAAAGTATTGGCACCCCTGCAATTCTGTCAGATAATACTCAGTTTCTTCCTGAAAATGATTGCAATCACAAATTCTTTGGTATTATTATCTTCATTTAATTTGTCTTCAATGAAAAAAACACAAAAAGAATTGTCCTAAAGCCAAATTGGATATAATTCCACACCAAACCTAAAAAAGGGGGTGGACAAAAGTATTGGCACCGTTTGAAAAATCATGTGATGCTTCTCTAATTCGTGTAATTAACAGCACCTGTAACTTACCTGTGGCACCTAACAGGTGTTGGCAATAACTAAATCACACTTGCAGCCAGTTAACATGGATTAAAGTTGACTCAACCTCTGTCCTGTGTCCTTGTGTGTACCACATTGAGCATGGAGAAAAGAAAGAAGACCAAAGAACTGTCTGAGGACTTGAGAAACCAAATTGTGAGGAAGCATGAGCAATCTCAAGGCTACAAGTCCATCTCCAAAGACCTGAATGTTCCTGTGTCTTCCGTGCGCAGTGTCATCAAGAAGTTTAAAGCCCATGGCACTGTGGCTAACCTCCCTAGATGTGGACGGAAAAGAAAAATTGACGAGAGATTTCAACGCAAGATTGTGCGGATGGTGGATAAAGAACCTCGACTAACATCCAAACAAGTTCAAGCTGCCCTGCAGTCCGAGGGTACAACAGTGTCAACCCGTACTATCCGTCGGCGTCTGAATGAAAAGGGACTGTATGGTAGGATACCCAGGAAGACCCCACTTCTTACCCCGAGACATAAAAAAGTCAGGCTGGAGTTTGCCAAAACTTACCTGAGAAAGCCTAAAACGTTTTGGAAGAATGTTCTCTGGTCAGATGAGACAAAAGTAGAGCTTTTTGGGAAAAAGCATCAACATAGAGTGTACAGGAAAAAAAAAGAGGCATTCAAAGAAAAGAACACGGTCCCTACAGTCAAACATGGCGGAGGTTCCCTGATGTTTTGGGGTTGCTTTGCTGCCTCTGGCACTGGACTGCTTGACTGTGTGCATGGCATTATGAAGTCTGAAGACTACCAACAAATTTTACAGCATAATGTAGGGCCCAGTGTGAGAGGTCATGGGTCTTGCAGCAGGACAATGACCCAAAACACACTTCCAAAAGCACTATAAAATGGTTTGAGAGAAAGCACTGGAGACTTCTAAGGTGGCCAGCAATGAGTCCCGACCTGAATCCCATAGAACACCTGTGGAGAGATCTCAAAATGGCAGTTTGGAGAAGGCACCCTTCAAATATCAGGGACCTGGAGCAGTTTGCCAAAGAAGAATGGTCTACAATTCCAGCAGAGCATTGTAAGAAACTCATTGATGGTTACCGGAAGCGGTTGTTCGCAGTTATTTTGGCTAAAGGTTGTGCAACCAAGTATTAGGCTGAGGGTGCCAATACTTTTGTCCGGCCCTTTTTTGGAGTTTTGTGTGAAATGATCCATGATTTGATTTTTGCTTCATTCTCTTTTGTGTTTTTTCCTTGCAAGCAAATTAAATGAAGATAATAATACCAAAGAATTTGTGATTGCAATCATTTTCAGGAAGAAACTGAGTATTATCTGACAGAATTGCAGGGGTGCCAATACTTTTGGCCAGCACTGTATATGTGGGTCTTTGGTGACATTATATTATATGTGGGTCTGTGGGGACATTATATTATATGTGGGTCTGTGGGGTAATTATTTTATTTGTGGGTTTTGGTAACATTATATTATATGTGAGTCTGTGGGGTCATTATATTATTTGTGGGTCTGTGGTAACATTATATTATATGTGAGTCTGTGGGATCATTATATTATACTAGATGGTGGCCCGATTCTAACACATCGGGTATTCTAAAATATGTATGCGGCCGACCGGGTGCATACAGCAGAGCGGTGTTTAAATCTTGCGCCAAAATCGCTGATTGGTCGCGGCCGGCAACCGCGACCAATCAGCAAAGCAGTGTTTAAATTTGGCGGCCATATCGGTGATTGGTCGCAGGCGGCGGCCACGACCAATCTGCAAACCGTGTTAGTGAGGACTGGAGAGCGTGTTTAAATTTGGCAGCAAAATCGCTGATTGGTCGTGGCCGGCAACCGTGACCAATCAGCAAAGCGGTGTTAAAATTTGGCGCCTATATCGCTGATTGTTCACGGCCGGTGGTCGCGACTAATCAGCAGAGCGGCGTTTAAATTTGGCTCCAATAATGCTGATTGGTCGCTGCCAGCGAACGCGACCAATCAGCAGAGCGGTATTTAAATTTGGCGCCAATAATGGTGATTGTTCATGGCCGCGACCAATCAGCAGAGCGGTGTTTAAATTTGGCGCCAATAATGCTGATTAATCGCGACCGGCAACCGCGACCAATCAGCAGAGCGGTGTTTAAATTTGGCACCAATATCGCTGTTTGGTCGCGGCCGGCCACCGCGACCAATCAGCAAAGTGATGTTTAAATTTGGCGCCAATAATGCTGATTAGTCGCGGCCGGCCACCGCGACCAATAAGCAAAGCGGTGTTTAAATTTGGCGCCAATAATGCTGATTGATCAAGTTCGGCGACCGCGACCAATCAGCAGAGCGGTGTTTAAATTTGGCGCCAATATCGCTGTTTGGTCGCGGCCAGCCACCGCGACCAATCAGCAAAGCGGTGTTTAAATTTGGCGCCAATATCGCTGCTTGGTCGCGGCCGGCCACCGCGACCAATAAGCAAAGCGGTGTTTAAATTTGGCGCCAATAATGCTGATTGGTCAAGTTCGGCGACCGCGAGCAATCAGCAGAGTAGTGTTTAAATTTGGCGCCAATACTGCTGATTGGTGAACCACCAAACAATGAGGAGGGCACCATCTAATAAACGGGATCTACCTGCAGCATCTCATAAAATAGTAAGTATGAAAACAGCAAAAAGAAGAGATGCAAACTAGCAGTGATCACCCAAATAGTCAAAAAGTAACCAAATAATTATCAATAACAACAAAGATCCATAAAAATATATCAATTTATTGAATACAAATAATTCCTGACACATATACACAAAATGACAAACCGACAAACAAATAAAACACCATTAAAAATAGTATAGTATAGTATAGTAGCAGAGCGGGGTTTAAATTTGGCGCCAATATTG
Organism: Phyllobates terribilis; assembly: GCF_046119375.1. Lineage (NCBI taxonomy): Eukaryota > Metazoa > Chordata > Amphibia > Anura > Dendrobatidae > Phyllobates > Phyllobates terribilis. The sequence goes on along the minus strand of NW_027363826.1, from coordinate 232,964 downwards.
CTGATTGTTTGCGGGTGGCGGCCACGACCAATCAGCAGAGCGGTGTTTAAATTTGGCGCCAATTTCGCTGATTGGTCGCAGCTGGCGAACCGTGTTAGTGAGGACTGGAGAGTGTGTTTAAATTTGGCGCCAAAATCGTTGATTGGTCGCTGCCGGCGATCGCGACCAATCAGCAGAGCGGTGTTTAAATTTGGCGCCAATTTCGCTGATTGGTCGCAGCTGGCGGTCGTGACCAATCAGCAGAGCGGTGTTTAAATTTGGCGCCAATATCGCTGATTGGTCGCAGCTGGCGGTCGCGACCAATCAGCAGAGGGGTGTTTAAATTTGGCGCCAATATTGCTGATTGGTCGCGGTCGCCGGCCGCGACCAATCAGCAGAGCGTTTTTTAAATTTGTCGCCAATCTCGCTGATTTGTCGCGGCTGGTGGCCGCCACCAATCAGCAGAGCGGTGTTTAAATTTGGCGCCAATCTCGCTGATTGGTCGCGGGCAGCGTCCACGACCAATCAGCACAGCAGTGTTTAAATGTGGCGCCAAAATTGCTGATTGGTAGCGGGCAGCGTCCGCGACCAATCAGCACAGCAGTGTTTAAATGTGGCGCTAAAATCAGCACATCAGTGTTTAACCCCTTAAGCCCCGAGGGTGGTTTGCACGTTAATGACCAGGCCAATTTTTACAATTCTGACCACTGTCACTTTATGAGGTAATTACTCTGGAACGCTTCAACGGGTCCCCCTAATTCTGAGATTGTTTTTTCGTGACATATTGTACTTCATGATTGTGGTAAAATTTCTTCGATATCACTTGCGTTTATTTGTGAAAAAAATGGAAATTTGGCGAAAATTTTGAAAATTTAGCAATTTTCAAAATTTAAATTTTTATGCCCTTAAATCAGAGAGATATGTCACGCAAAAGAGTTAATAAATAACATTTCCCACGTGTCTACTTTACATCAGCACATTTTTGGAACCAAAATTTTTTTTTGTTAGGAAGCTATAAGGGTTAAAAGTTGAGCAGCGATTTCTCATTTTTCCAACAAAATTTACAAAACCATCTTTTTAGGGACCACATCACATTTGAAGTCACTTTGAGAGGTCTTTATTAGAGATGAGCGTTGTTCTACTCGAACTGTTCGCCAATCTCAAATTCGAGCTGTTTTGGGCGGTGTTCGAGCCGTTCGGCGAACACGAACAATTTGATAAAAATTCGGCTGTTCGAGGTTATGTTCGATAACTGTTCGTGCACCAAAATCATAACTGGATTTTTTCTCAGTAATGATGAAAATTAATGTTAATACGCAGTTTGAGTGTACAGCGGGGTGGGGGGAGGGGCAGGGGATGGATCTCTGCAGGAACAATGAAGATCTCCATTTTTTTTTCTCTTTCCCGCATTTGCAGTGGGGAGGTGCAATCTGTCAGCCTATCAGCAGCGCACACACGGAGCGAAGTGCTTTTTTTCACACAAGCAAGGGCATGTGTCATTGGCAGTGTATGTCACATGTCCTTGCCCTATAAGACCAAGCCATTTTCCCCGTCGCCACCATTTTCTCACTGCTGCAGCTGCGTGTTAGACGGCACCGCTGTTGCTGTGTGCGCTATACCTTGTTAATTTCAAGCCAATTTTCGCACAAATATACAGATAGCTTGGGAGTAGGGAATAGTTGTGATTGCAGTCCTTTTAAGGACTAGGTTACAGCATTTCCTACGACTTTTATCAGGGAGGTCTGTGCTCTTAAATAGATAGGTTGTGGGAGTAAAGACTAATTGTAATTGGAGTCCTTTTCAGGACTAGGTTACATCAGTTCCTATCAGTTTTTGCCAGGCAGGTCTGTGCCAGTGCTGTGCAAGTTTTTTTCACAGCATTTGGCTGAATCTAGCAAAGCTAATCCTTTTTGGCCTATTGCAGAGTGTGTTAGTCAGTGGAGTAGCCTATCTGTGCTGCAAGATATACCACCTGTGTATAGAATACCAATTTTTTTACTGCACCTAGTGAAGTAAAATCTTTTGGGCATAGCATCATTCTATTAGTCCATCTATACTGACCTCCATCAGGTTGCAAATTAAAACTAATTTTTATCTGCATCTACAGTACCTCTGAAAAAATATTTGGGCTTCTAGCTGTGTGTGGGACTTGTTGTATTAGTCCATCTATACTGACCTCCATCAGGTTGCAAACTAAATATATTTTTTTCTGCATCTACCTCTGAAAAAATATTTGGGCTTCTAGCTGTGTGTGGGTCTTGTTCTATTAATCCATCTATACTGACCTCCATCAGGTTGCAAACTGAATATAATTTTTTTCAGCATCTAGCTCTGAAAAAATATTTGGCCTTCTAGCAGTGTGTCGGACTTTCTCTATTAGTCCATCTATACTGACCTCCATCAGGTTGCAAATTAAAAATAATTTGTATCTGCATCTACAGTACCTCTGAAAAAATATTTGGGCTTCTAGCTGTGTGTGGGACTTGTTGTATTAGTCCATCTATACTGACCTCCATCAGGTTGCAAATTAAAAATAATTTTTATCTGCATCTACAGTACCTCTGAAAAAATATTTGGGCTTCTAGCTGTGTGTGGGACTTGTTGTATTAGTCCATCTATACTGACCTCCATCAGGTTGCAAACTGAATATATTTTTTTCTGCATCTACCTCTGAAAAAATATTTGGGCTTCTAGCTGTGTGTGGGACTTGTTGTATTAGTCCATCTATACTGACCTCCATCAGGTTGCAAATTAAAAATAATTTGTATCTGCATCTACAGTACCTCTGAAAAAATATTTGGGCTTCTAGCTGTGTGTGGGACTTGTTGTATTAGTCCATCTATACTGACCTCCATCAGGTTGCAAATTAAAAATAATTTGTATCTGCATCTACAGTACCTCTGAAAAAATATTTGGGCTTCTAGCTGTGTGTGGGACTTGTTGTATTAGTCCATCTATACTGACCTCCATCAGGTTGCAAATTAAAAATAATTTTTATCTGCATCTACAGTACCTCTGAAAAAATATTTGGGCTTCTAGCTGTGTGTGGGACTTGTTGTATTAGTCCATCTATACTGACCTCCATCAGGTTGCAAACTGAATATATTTTTTTCTGCATCTACCTCTGAAAAAATATTTGGGCTTCTAGCTGTGTGTGGGACTTGTTGTATTAGTCCATCTATACTGACCTCCATCAGGTTGAAAATTAAAAATAATTTGTATCTGCATCTACAGTACCTCTGAAAAAATATTTGGGCTTCTAGCTGTGTGTGGGACTTGTTGTATTAGTCCATCTATACTGAGCTCCATCAGGTTGCAAATTAAAAATAATTTTTATCTGCATCTACAGTACCTCTGAAAAAATATTTGGGCTTCTAGCTGTGTGTGGGACTTGTTGTATTAGTCCATCTATACTGACCTCCATCAGGTTGCAAACTGAATATATTTTTTTCTGCATCTACCTCTGAAAAAATATTTGGGCTTCTAGCTGTGTGTGGGACTTGTTGTATTAGTCCATCTATACTGACCTCCATCAGGTTGCAAATTAAAAATAATTTTTATCTGCATCTACAGTACCTCTGAAAAAATATTTGGGCTTCTAGCTGTGTGTGGGACTTGTTGTATTAGTCCATCTATACTGACCTCCATCAGGTTGCAAATTAAAAATAATTTGTATCTGCATCTACAGTACCTCTGAAAAAATATTTGGGCTTCTAGCTGTGTGTGGGACTTGTTGTATTAGTCCATCTATACTGAGCTCCATCAGGTTGCAAATTAAAAATAATTTTTATCTGCATCTACAGTACCTCTGAAAAAATATTTGGGCTTCTAGCTGTGTGTGGGACTTGTTGTATTAGTCCATCTATACTGACCTCCATCAGGTTGCAAACTGAATATATTTTTTTCTGCATCTACCTCTGAAAAAATATTTGGGCTTCTAGCTGTGTGTGGGACTTGTTGTATTAGTCCATCTATACTGACCTCCATCAGGTTGCAAATTAAAAATAATTTTTATCTGCATCTACAGTACCTCTGAAAAAATATTTGGGCTTCTAGCTGTGTGTGGGACTTGTTGTATTAGTCCATCTATACTGACCTCCATCAGGTTGCAAACTGAATATATTTTTTTCTGCATCTACCTCTGAAAAAATATTGGGCTTCTAGCTGTGTGTGGGTCTTGTTCTATTAATCCATCTATACTGACCTCCATCAGGTTGCAAACTGAATATAATTTTTTTCAGCATCTAGCTCTGAAAAAATATTTGGCCTTCTAGCAGTGTGTCGGACTTTCTCTATTAGTCCATCTATACTGACCTCCATCAGGTTGCAAATTAAAAATAATTTTTATCTGCATCTACAGTACCTCTGAAAAAATATTTGGGCTTCTAGCTGTGTGTGGGACTTGTTGTATTAGTCCATCTATACTGACCTCCATCAGGTTGCAAATTAAAAATAATTTGTATCTGCATCTACAGTACCTCTGAAAAAATATTTGGGCTTCTAGCTGTGTGTGGGACTTGTTGTATTAGTCCATCTATACTGACCTCCATCAGGTTGCAAATTAAAAATAATTTTTATCTGCATCTACAGTACCTCTGAAAAAATATTTGGGCTTCTAGCTGTGTGTGGGACTTGTTGTATTAGTCCATCTATACTGACCTCCATCAGGTTGCAAACTGAATATATTTTTTTCTGCATCTACCTCTGAAAAAATATTGGGCTTCTAGCTGTGTGTGGGTCTTGTTCTATTAATCCATCTATACTGACCTCCATCAGGTTGCAAACTGAATATAATTTTTTTCTGCATCTAGCTCTGAAAAAATATTTGGCCTTCTAGCAGTGTGTCGGACTTTCTCTATTAGTCCATCTATACTGACCTCCATCAGGTTGCAAACTGAATATATTTTTTTCTGCATCTGACCCAGCCAATAGTTTTGGCCTAATACCACAGTTTGGCCACTCAGCTCTGCTCGGTTACCATCCATTGTTTTTTTGTGCAAACAACTCCAGAGTTGTGAATTAGTTAACCACCAAAATGAGTGGAAAAAGGCCTGCTGCTGGTGGAAAGGGGAATAGGCGTGTTGGGAAGGGGAAAAAAGGTTGTGTCCGTGGGGTAGGTGTTAAAGCAACAGTAACATCTGCAGAAGAAAGACCATCTTCCAGCCAAACTAAAATGTCTACTTCTTTTAGCGGACAATGTGATAAGATCCCTTTCTTACGGCCACGCCAATCGCTACAAATTCCAGATGAGGCACAAAAACAGCAGGTGCTTCAACGGATATCAAGTGCTCCTTTAAGTGGGCTCTCCTCCACATCAACTTCAACATCACAAATACTCCAGTCCTCAAAGGTGTCACCCAAATCGCACTTGCTTCCTCACAGCTCCCAAATCTCCAGCTGCCCGTCTGAGTATGAGGTAGAACAGATGGTTGAGTCTGCAGAGCTGTTTACTCATATTATAGCCTGGGAATCAGAGGTCGACTCCAGCGCTTCTGTGAATCCAGACGAGGAAATGATCTGCACTGATGCCCAGAATCTTTATGAGTCGGATCCAGGATCAGACGCAGAAGGTTCTGACCATAATGTAGACCCTCATTCCCAAACTGTAACTCCTGTTGGTGGAGACAATGAGGAAGACGATGATAAGACTCAAATACCTGATTGGAGCGACAACTTTAGTTTTTTGTCAGGGCAGGAACAGGTTGGCTCTGAGAACGACGGGTGTGATAACACACAGGGTGATGATGATGAGGTTGGAGATCCCACTTACTGTCAACCCACAGTCAGCCAAGAGATGAGGTCAGCAGAGGAGGTGGAGGAAGATGCTAGTGACGACGAGGTCAGGTTGCGCCTTCCTGGACAGAGACGTAGTACTGGAAGCACGTCAACAACTGCATCCTCAAACACAACTCTGCCTCTCACCACAAGTCGTGGTGGCTCTTCAGGTCGCATGGGTGCTAAGCCTTGCATAGCCTGGGCATTTTTTCAGATCGATAAAGATGACCCAACTCGTGTTATCTGTAACATTTGTCAGCAAAAGCTAAGTAGAGGCCAAAAAATACATAGTTTGAGTACTTCATGCATGAACCGGCACATGGACATGAAGCATAAGTTGCAGTGGGAAGCTCAGTGTGCTACAATGCGGCCTAGCCGGCCGGGCCAACCACCGTCTGCCATATCTTGTGCATCCGCGGCCTCTTCATCCTCTGTGACTGGGGGGACAGCAGTCACACCTGTTTTGGGGCGCAGACCTGCCACCTCTTTACCCGCAACAGCCAGCGTGATTGGCGAGTCATCATTTTCTTTGGAGGTGGTAACAGCAGCTGGTGTTGAGCGCTGTCCGACATCGATAGCACCACCTTTGGATCAAGGCAACCTAACATGTCCGCCTGCATCTTCCTCACAGACCGGCAGTTTGCCGGGGACACCCTTATCAACCCCGTCTAAGCACAATAGCCAGCCCTCGGTCCCTCAGATGTGGACAAGTAAAAGACCATTTCCTCCTAGCCATGAGAAAGCTAAGAGGTTGAATTTCACCATCTGCAAGCTCTTGGCTACAGAAATGCTGCCTTTCCGCCTGGTGGACACAGAGGATTTTCGAGACCTTATGTCCGTCGCAGTGCCCCAGTACCAGATGCCCAGTCGGCACTACTTCTCAAAGAAAGGTGTGCCTGCGCTCCACCAGCATGTCGCACACAACATCACCGCTTCTTTGAGAAACTCTGTGTGTGACAGGGTGCATTTCACCACAGACACTTGGACGAGTAGGCATGGACAGGGGCGTTACATGTCGCTGACTGGGCACTGGGTAACTATGGTGACAGCAGGACAAGGGGCTGCTGTCCAAGTCTTGCCGTCCCCACGAGTTGTGCGTCAATCCTCTTTATGTCAAAGTTCCTCCACTGCTTCTGCCTCCTCAACCTCCTCTCGGTCTTCCACCTGCACCCAAAGCCTGTCTGGTCATGCCACAAGCTTTCTAACTGCGCAGAAGGGATCCTGCACACCTCCTTACTATGCTGGCAGTAGGGCTCAACGTCATCAGGCGGTTTTTACATTGAAATGTCTGGGAAATGTGAGTCACACAGCTGAGGAGTTGTGGTCAGCTCTGGAGAACCAATTTCATGAATGGTTGTCTCCACTGGACCTGAAACCAGGGAAGGCCGTGTGCGACAATGCTGCAAACCTGGGTGCGGCCCTTCGCCGGGGCAATGTCACACACGTGCCTTGTATGGCTCACGTGTTGAACCTGGTTGTCCAGCAATTTTTAGCCCACTATCCCAGACTAGATGGCCTTCTGCAGAGGGCACGGTCGCTGTGTGCTCACTTCCGCCGTTCGCATCCCGCAGCTCAGCGACTTACATCTCTACAGAAGTCGTTGGGCCTGCCACTTCACCGGCTAAAATGCGATGTGCCTACCCGGTGGAATTCAACTCTGCACATGTTGCAGCGACTGTGGCAGCACCGACAAGCCCTGGTGCAATACGTTCTGACGTATAGCCTGGGCCAACGAGATTCAGAGGTGGGGCAAATCACGCTGGAGGAGTGGTCTCAGATCAGGGACCTATGCACCCTTCTGCACAGTTTTGAAATGGCGACGAAGATGTTTAGTGCTGACGATGCCATTATCAGCATGACTATTCCGGTGATTTACATGCTGGAGCACATGTTAAACAGAATTCGGAGTCAGGTGGTGGCACAAGAGGAGGTGGAGGAAGTAGAGGAGGAGGAGTTGTATGCGGAAGGGCTAACATCTGCAAGGTCCAGACGGTCGGCAGCACCAAGGCGGCAGGCATGTGAGGGTGGGGGAGATGGTTTTACCAGGGCGCATGGTAGCAGCCAAACTAGTGAGGAAGGTGCAGGAGCCCAGGAAGAAGTGGAGGACGAACTGATGGAAGACTCATCAGATGAGGGAGACCTTGATCACATTTCTGTTGTGCGAGGTTGGGGGGAGAGGACAGAGGAAGGAAGCATGATTGTTACCTCGCCACCAACACAACAGGGACTTGGTGCTCCTGGATGCGCAACACACATGAGTGCCTTCTTGCTGCACTACCTGCAACATGACCCTCGAATTGTGAGAATTAGAAATAATCCTGACTACTGGGTTGCCACACTGTTAGATCCCCGGTACAAAAGTAAATTTGCAGAAATTATTCCTGCCATAGAAAGGGATGCACGCATGCAGGAGTATCAGCAGAGACTGTTGCAGAATCTTACATGTGCTTTTCCACAAAATACCAGTGGTGCACGTAGTGAATCTCACAGTTCCAACTTGCCAACCGTGGGACCGTCAAGTGTTCAGCACTCAAACCGTAACAGAACCACAGTATCTGGTGGTAACATCAATTTTGCGGAATCATTTCACCACTTTTTTAGCCCATCCTTTGCAAGGCCACAGGAGACAAGAAGTCTGACACATAGTCAACGCCTAGAGACGATGGTACAGGAGTATCTCCAAGTAAACATTGAAGCCACGACTGTGTCACTGGACCCTTGCTCTTTTTGGGCTTCCAATCTGGATAAATGGCCGGAGCTAGCCACTTACGCCTTGGAGATCTTGTCATGCCCCGCAGCCAGCGTTCTGTCTGAACGTGTGTTCAGCGCTGCTGGTGGTGTGCTGACAGATAAGCGCACGCGGCTCTCCACTGATAATGTACACAGACTCACGTTCATAAAGATGAACAAATCATGGATCCGAAACGACTTTTCTACCCCTGTGTCATCCTGGGGAGAGTAAAAGCTTGATGATTGTTTAAAATCACCCTACCAACCGTTTTAAGCTTTCAAATTACTAATCATGTTTATCTGTATCTTGACTGGAAAATAATTTGGGCTTTGTAGCAGTGTGCAGCACTGATCCTATTAGGCCATCTATAATAAGCTCCACCAGATTTAAAATTAAAAATAATTTTTAGCTGCATCTAGCCCGGAAAATAATTTTGGGGCTCCGAGATGCGCAAGACACATAAGTGCCTTCTTGCTGCACTACCTGCAGCATGACCCTCATATTGTCAGAATTCGAAGTAATCATGACTACTGGGTTGCCACACTCTTAGATCCCCCAAACTTTTCGATCAACCTTTTCATTTTAATAAAGACCAAAAAAATGGTCATTTTTGAAATTATAAGCATTAGCAGGTTGTTAGAAACTGAAATCAAACAGTTTTCAACTCAAAACTTTATTCTAGGTGATGTTACATTTTCACATAGGACCCCTTGTTCGAAAGGAGCTTCTGAACTCTCTCGTCCATTGAATTTGTCAGGTTTTGGATGGTTTCTGCTTCAATTGTTTTGCATGAGGACAGAATACCCTCCCAGAGCTGTTGCTTAGATGTGAACTGCCTCCCGCCATCATAGACACTCCTTTTAATGATGCTCCAAAGGTTCTGAATGGGGTAGAGGTCAGGGGAGCATGGGGGTCACACCATAAGTTTGTCCCCTTTTATGCCCATATCAGCCAGAGATGCAGATGTTTTATGTGCAGCATGAGATGGTGCATTATCATGCAGAAAAATGATCTTGCTGTGAAATACACGGTTCTTCTTCTTGAACCATGGCAGGAAATGCTGTTTGAGAAAATCCACATACATTATGGAGTTCATCTTTAGCGCCTTCAGGGATCCTAAAGGGGCCGACAATCTCTCTCCCCATGATTCCAGCCCAAAACATTACTCCACCTCCTCCTTGTTGGCGCTGTAGCCGTGTTTGCGTGGGGTGTCCATCAACCAGCCATCCTCCACTCTATCCATCTGGACCATCGAGCGCTGCACGGCACTCATCCGTGAACAAAACAGTTTTGAAATCAGTCTTCATGTAATGTTTGGCCCACTGGAGCCGTTTCTGCTTGTGTGAAGTGGATAGAGGAGGTCGACAGGATGGCGTATGCACAGCTGCAAACCTCTGAAGGACCCTGCATCTTGTTGTTCGGGGGACGTTGGAGGCACAAGCAGCTTCAAAAACTTGTCTGCTGCTATGACAAGGCTTTTTTGCCGCTGCTCTTTCAACCTGACGTAATTGCCTGTAGGAAAGAGTCCTCAATTTGCCCTTATCAGCACGCACACGTGTGTACTGTGAATCAGCTACATACTTCTTGATTGCCAAGACACTTCATCCTGATCATCGCACAATGTTGATTGTAGTCATGCCTTGACCTAAACACTCCACAATTTGTTGCTTCTCAGCAGCCGACACATCCTTTTTCTTTCCCATTTTGGCAGAAAATGTAGGCTGCTGAATAATGTGAGAGAGCCTTCTTAAGTAGTCTTGCCTTTCATTGGACACACCTGACAAACTAATTAGCACTGGTGTCTGCAATTGCTTACAGTGATATAAAGAGCCCTGACACACATCACCATCAATGAGTTTAACTGACAAACAAACAAATTCTTCCCTTATCACTCCTAAACACTTTTTGCATAATAATTTGGAACACAATGTACATGTGCTTTTCCACAAAACACCAGTGGTTCACGTAGTGAATCTTACAGTTCTAACTTGCCAACCGTGGTCTGTATGGAGTTGTTCAATAAAGGGCCCAAAATTAAGATAACATAGATGGGAGAGGTCTCTATGAATAGGAATTCCTAAGTATTTGATACCCTGTGAGGGCCAGGCAAAGGGAAAGTTGGACTGGATGGAATCCTATATGGATTTGGGGAGGGAGACATCGAGGGCCTCAGACTTCGCTGCATTGATTTTAAAATTTGACCATGTAACAAAGTGATCTATTTCAGCCATAACAGCATGGATGGATATATGTGATTGAGTGATATATACTAGGACATCATCAGCAAATAGAGAGCACTTGTACTCGGCGCCTCCCACCTCAATCCACCTAATATTGGGGTTATGGCGAATTGATGAGAGCAGGTGCTCCGTCACTAGGATGTATAAGAGAGGGGACAGAGAACATCCCTGCCTTGTCCCATTGGTGATTGTGAAAGGTGATGAAAATGTTCTGACGCGCCCCCTGGGCCTTGGGACACCCGGAGCCGGACCCTTTTTGGTGGATGCTGGTGGTTGTAGTCTCCGTGGCGGCAACCCGGTTCCGTGGCTCAGGGCGGTCAAACCAGTGGCGGAACTATTTATGTGGTTTTGATGTTTAAATGTCCGACTACGCCACCCGTGGATTGCGGTCAGAGTGAACCGCCGCTCCAGGGCAGACCGCTGAGGCTGGTGTTGTGGGTGCAGCAGAGCGTAGCATAACTCCCCACGGGAGGAGTATAGCCTCAGGGCAGTGTATGCGGAGGATGGGGGTGATGGTGCAGGGCAGCAGCAGTAATGACACGGAGTCAGTGATGCAGTCCAGGGCCTTTACTCACAGTTCTTATTATCCAGACCACGTCTGCAGGTAACGGCTGCCCACGTCGTACTGTGCTCACCAGGTGAGGGGCTCAGACAACTCCCAGATAACTTTGGAGCGCTTCACAGGACCCCCTTTGTGTGTCCTTTGTCTGGCCTTTCTTACCAACCCTTCTGTCCGGCTGCCTCGGGCCTCCTCTTGGTAAACTTGGCGCCAGTTTCCCTGACCCTATGTGGTGCCTTCCTAGCGGGTGTAGCGAGGGGCTGCGCCACATAAAATGTCACAGCCTCCTGTTTCTAGCTGAGGGTCGTTTCCTGCCTCCACTAGTTTCGGGGACCGGTCTCCCCCTTTGGCCTGACCCCTCCACGCAGGTGGATTCTGGCGTGCGGTGGCGACTCGCCCGTCCGCACCCCTGAGATCCCTTCGTTCCTCGTTCCTGGAGCCTTCTCCGCTCCTCTTCCTTCCTTCTCCCTCTTCCAGGCCTGGGCCTCTGTTACTAGGCCCGCCTCCGGAGCAGAGCTCATGCAGAGCCCCTGCTCCCTGCCACTTCTGCTCAGACTTCTCTGCACTGAACTAAGATGGTGCCCACCTTTTATACTCCCTTCTCAATGCACCCAGGAACTGCTTCCTCCCTGCTCCTGCACTACAGGGTTCCCCTTCCTCAGTGTTCCCTCCCCCCCACTCCAGCCAGGGACAGGGACTGTCGTGCCCATCTCAGGGGCATATTGGTCGCCCTGCCCCACGGCAATGTGGTGTAATGCATGCAGGTGTCGGGTCCTGATCCACACTACATCCTTACCTGAGAGTGAGATATCACACCTCTGGGTGAGGTGCAATACCTCTGTAGCAACCGAGCCCTCAGGGTGCTACAGTTCCATTTATCTTCAGCCTAGGTGACGTATTGCGATACAGGGCCGTGATTTTGGCTATAAAAGGGTCCCCTAGACCCCTACCCCAAGCTTTTTAAGAGAATCATATATGGCGTGCCAGGAGACTCTATGGAATGCTTTCTCAGCATCCAACGAGAGTATCTAATTACAAATTTTTAACTGCATCTAGCCCAGGAAATACTTTGTGCCTAGTAGCAGGGTCTGCTAGTCAGCGGATTATCCCGGCTGTTAAGCAAGCTACACCACCTGTAGTTTGGACACTTCATTTTTTCAAAGGAAATGCTTCGGGACCACGGGATACTCAGTGAAGAGCATCAGGAGGCACCCCAAGGCATAGGGGCTGGGACTGGCAGTAGGATGCCTTGCGGTGGACAGCCGAGCTCGATCCTTATAAAAGCTTTTTAACTGCAGCAGCTTTAGTGGACGCTACTGGAGCTGGAATTACGCGGCTGCTGGCATGAGACTTGCCCTCCAATAGATCCTTGTAAATGGATTTAAAGTGTATTCATTCAAATTAGAGAGACAATTTAAATTAAAAAGCTTAGAGCTGCCTCCACCACAGGGGGGCTCGCTCGACCCACCAGCGGACAGGCACCAGTATTGGGAGAGGGGGGCTGGCCATCAGGGTTCACCGCGGCTCTGGCACAAACCCGGCGACACGGAGGTGGCACGGGCAGGAGCGGACTGGCCGTGTCGGCTTCTCACTTTTTGGATTTTAGAAGGGCATGACATGCCTATATCTGTGTCTCCCCCTCCTTTTACTCCTCCACCTCTTTTATTTTCGCATGACTATATGTACTTGTCACTTTTCCATGTGTTAGTTATGTCTTCTGAGCAGTTTGTCAGCTTTTGGACACCTTTGAAGGTGTTTTCTATGTGTTTCTATGTGTTTTTGTTTGCCTGCCATTGGTTTTAACGGTGTTCGAAGGTGTTCGACGAACAGTTCGACGAACAGTTCGGCGAACACACGGGTGTTCGACGAACCGAACCGAACTCGAACACTACGGGGGTGGCTCAACACTAGTCTTTATGACAGAAAATACCCAAAAGTGACACCATTCTAAAAACTGCTCCCCTCAAGGTGCTCAAAACCACATTCAAGAACTTTATTAACCCTTCAGGTGCTTCACAGGAATTTTTTGAATGTGGAAGAAAAAAATGAACATTTAACTTTTTTCACAAAAATGTTACTTTAGACCCATTTTTTTTTATTTTCACAGGGGTAACAAGAAAAAATGGACCCCAAAATTTGTTGTGCAATTTACCCTGGGCACGCAGATACCCAATATGTGGGGAAAAAACACTGTTTGGGCGCACGGCAGGGCTCAGAAGGGAAGGAGCGTCATTTGACTTTTTGATTGTAAAATTTGCTTGAATAATTAGCGGACGCCATGTTGTGTTTGGAGAGCCCCAGTGTGCCCAAACATTGGAGCTCCCCCATAAGTGACCCCATTTTGGAAACTAGACCCCCCAAGGCACCTATCTAGATGCATAGTGAGCACTTGGAACCCCCAGGTGCTTCACAAATTGATTTGTAAAAATGAAAAAGTGAAAAAAAAAACACTTTTTCATATTTATGAATCAATTTGTGAAACACCTGGGGGTTCCAAGTGCTCACTATGCATCTAGATAGGTGCCTTGGGGGGTCTAGTTTCCAAAATGGGGTCAATTGTGGGGGAGCTCCAATGTTTGGGCACACAGGGACTCTCCAAAAGCAACATGGTATCTGCTAACAAATTGTCGGCTCAAATTGTTAGCGGACATCATGTTTCATTTGGAGAGCCCCTGTGTGCCCAAACATTGGAGCTCCCCCACAAGTGACCCCATTTTGGAAACTAGACCCCCCAAGGCACCTATCTAGATGCATAGTGAGCACTTGGAACCCCCAGGTACTTCACAAATTGATTCGTAAAAATGAAAAAGTGAAAAAAAAACATTGTTTTTTGCTTCGTTTTTTTTTTTTTTTTTTACCGTGTTCACTGAATGAGTTAACTAGTGGGACAGTTTTATAGGTCAGGTTGTTCCGGACGCGGCGATACCAAATATGTGTACTTTTTTTGTTTTTTTGTTTTTTTTTTATAATAATATTTATTGATGGGTACATTATATTTTTATTTTTGGTGGATTATTTTTTTTTTTTTTTTTATATTTTTGCAATTTTTTTTTTTTTTTTTCACTTTCTGACAGTTTTTATATTTTATTACTTTGTCCCACTCTGGGACTTTCACTTTTTTTTCTCTGATCGCCTGCATGGCACAGGAATGAAGCACCATCCCTGTGTCATGCAGGCTCTCAGCGCTGGACAGGGAGAAGATTGTTTGGAGATGCACTGCGCATGTCCAAACAATCTTCCTGCTGTCTGGTGACCCGGATGTTGTCATGACGACATCGGGTCGTCATGGCAACACCCGGGAAGCCTTTGCAGACAGCGCTGGAAGCCGGAAGAGGAGGTGAGTATCTGCGATCACCTCCCCTTCCCCCCGCAATGCTGCGATCGACTTCGATCGCAGCATCGCGGGGGTTAATGTGCTGGGAGCGGTCCCTGCACATAGTATCGGGTGTCAGCTGTGAAAATCAGCTGACACCCGGCGGCGATCACGCCCGCACAGCCTGTGTGCGCGCGCGCGATCGCCATGACGTACTAATACAGGTCTGGCTCTTAAGTCCCAGGGCACAGACGCGTATTAGTACGTCAGATGTTGTTAAGGGGTTAAATGTGGCTCCAAGATCGCTGATTGGACGCGTGCAGTGGCCGCGACCAATCTGCACAGCGGTTTTAACTTTTGCGCCAAGATCACTGATTGGTCGCGGCAGGAGAGCGCGACCAATCAGCGAATCGTATTGGTGAGGACCGGGGAGCGGAATCGTATTGGTGAGGACCGGGGAGCGTCGCTGTTTGTGCGGGTACTTCCGCTGCGAGAAGCCGGGAGATGAGCGACTGCTCGCAGCAGAAGTGTCCCGACCCGCAGCGCCGCTCCCCGGTCCTCCCTTGACACCCTAGCCGCATGGATGTCAGCGCCGCTGCCTGTGCGGCTACTTCCGCTGCAAGAAGCCGGGAGATGAGTGGCTGCTCGCAGCAGAAGTATCCCGACCCGCAGCGCCGCTCCCCGGTTCTCCCTTGACACCCTAGCCGCATGGAGGTCAGCAGCGCCGGCGGTCGAGGTCCTTCTGCTGCTATTGGCCGGGAGATGAGCGCCTTGCGCCGGTCATCTCCCTGCTGCATCTCCGTCCCGCAGATGAGCCGCTAACGGCCGCCATCTTTTTTCAGAAATCCCGCGGCGCTGATTGGCCACTGCCAGACCAATGAGCGACGCGGGATTTCCTGCACAGACAGAAAGACAGACAGACGGGATAAGACGATTATATATATAGATGTGTCCTGTGTGGTGTAGTATATAGAGGATCTGTCAGCTCTCCTGTGTGGTATAGTATATAGAGGATCGGTCAGCTCTCCTATGTGGTATAGTATATAGAGGATCTGTCAGCTCTCCTGTGTGGTGTAGTATATACAGGATATATAATTTCTCCTGTGTGGTGTATTATATAGAGAATGTGTCCTGTGTGGTGTAGTATATAGAGGATCTGTCAGCTCTCCTGTGTGGTGTAGTATATAGAGGATCAGTCAGCTCTCCTATGTGGTATAGTATATAGAGGATCTGTCAGCTCTCCTGTGTGGTGTAGTATATAGTGGATCTGTCAGCTCTCCTGTGTGGTGTAGTATATAGAGGATCTGTCAGTTCTCGTGTGTGGTGTAGTATATACAGGATCTGTCAGCTCTCCTGTGTGGTGTAGTATATAGGTAGTTAATAGAGGATCTGTCAGCTCTCCTGTGTGGTGTAGTATATAGAGGATCAGTCAGCTCTCCTATGTGGTATAGTATATACAGGATCTGTCAGCTCTCCTGTGTGGTGTAGTATATAGAGGATCTGTCAGCTCTCCTGTGTGGTGTAGTATATAGAGGATCTGTCAGCTCTCCTGTGTGGTGTAGTATATAGAGGATCTGTCAGCTCTCCTGTGTGGTGTAGTATATAGAGGATCTGTCCGCTCTCCTGTGTGGTGCAGTATAGAGGATCTGTCAGCTCTCCTGCGTGGTGTAGTATATAGGTAATTAATAGATGATCTGTCAGCTCTCCTATGTGGTATAGTATATAGAGGATCTGTCAGTTCTCCTGTGTGGTGTAGTATATAGAGGATCTGTCAGCTCTCCTGTGTGATGTAGTATATAGAGGATCTGTCAGCTCTCCTGTGTGGTGTAGTATATAGAGGATCTGTCAGCACTCCTGTGTGGTGTAGTATATACAGGATCTGTCAGCTCTCCTGTGTGGTGTATTACATAGAGGATCTGTCAGCTCTCCTGTGTGGTGAAGTATAAAGAGGATCTGTCAGCTCTCCTGTGTGGTGTAGTATATAGAGGATCTGTCAGCTCTCCCGTGTGGTGTGGTATATAGAGGATCTGTCAGCTCTCCTGTGTGGTGTATTACATAGAGGATCTGTCAGCTCTCCTGTGTGGTGAAGTATATAGAGGATCTGTCAGCTCTCCTGTGTGGTGTAGTATATAGAGGATCTGTCAGCTCTCCCGTGTGGTGTAGTATATAGAGGATCTGTCAGCTCTCCTGTGTGGTGTAGTATATAGAGGATCTGTCCGCTCTCCTGTGTGGTGCAGTATAGAGGATCTGTCAGCTATCCTGCGTGGTGTAGTATATAGGTAGTTAATAGAGGATCTCTCAGCTCTCCTATATGGTATAGTATATAGAGGATCTGTCAGCTCTCCTGTGTGGTGTAGTATATAGAGGATCTGTCAGCTCTCCTGTGTGGTGTAGTATATAGAGGATCTGTCAGCGCTCCTGTGTGGTCTAGTATATAGAGGATCTGTCAGCTCTCCTGTGGGGTGTAGTATGTAGCGGATCTGTCAGCTCTCCTGTGTGGTGTAGCATATACAGGATCTGTCAGCTCTCATGTGTGGTGCAGTATAGAGGATCTGTCAGCTCTCCTGTGTTGTGTAGTATAGAGGATCTGTCAGCTCTCCTGTGTTGTGTAGTATATAGAGGATCTGTCAGTTCTCCTGTGTTGTGTAGTATATAGAGGATCTGTCAGCTCTCCTGTGTTGTGTAGTATAGAGGATCTGTCAGCTCGCCTGTGTTGTGTAGTATAGAGGATCTGTCAGCTCTCCTGTGTTGTGTAGTATATACTGTATCTCCTGCTGACGATTCTCCTGCTGCCTGTGACATCACATTGAAAGAGCAGCTCCTACTCTTTCATCCTGCTCTGTCGGCGAAGCACCACTGCCGACGTCATTTAGAAGGAAAGCCAGCTCCCCGCTGCCTAGATGGGGGAAGTTGACTGTCAATCAGCAAGACTACTCAGCAGTGACACTTGTCGGACACTGCAGATTTCATGAAGAGGTGTGTACAGTGTCCATTTTAGGACATGATCAGATATCAAAGTCAAACATGAGAATAATGTCAGTTTGAGGCTAAATACCCTGTCTGAGAACTGACTTTAACATGTGACTTTGATATGTGACTTTGACATCTGACTTTTACAACTGATAATAATAAAAAAAAAGTTCACTGTACGATGCTGGGACTTGAACCCAAAACTCTGCCTAGAAGCCAGTACACCTACCATTGAGCTATACACTCAGTTGAAATAACTTAGGCATTCTATTTGGTTGTGATTTTCAGTGCAAATCTGTCTGAAACTCATTGGGACTTCTACACAGACCTCGTCCATGTCGAATTCAAATGATGTGTGACTTTGATATGTGACTCTGATATCTCACTTTTTTCAAACATCAGAATCAGAATCACAATGACTTTTAAACACCCTGAGTATTTTCAGGGTTGATCCCATAAGCCAAGAAAAACTACCAGTCCCTATCATTTGACCCTATGGTTGAAATTTAAAGCTTCAGGCTCATTTAGTGGAGCTTCTGGGTTCAAATCCCAGAAGCAGAAGAATATATATACAGTACAGTTGAAACAAGAAGTTTACATGTACTGTATGTAAATGCCTTAAAACATTATCTCTCTCTCATTATTCTGGCATTTGGCAAAATTAAAACTTATTGCGATCCTAATTGATCTAAAACGGGAAAGATTTATTCTGATTTCATGTCAGATATTGAGAAAAACATGCATATGTGTCTTTTTATATAGTGTATGTAAACTTCTGGTTTCAACTGTATATATATATATATATATATATATATATATATATATATATATATATATATATATATATACAGTACAGACCAAAAGTTTGGACACACCTTCTCATTTTAAGATTTTTCTGTATTTTCATGACTAAGAAAATTGTACATTCACACTGAAGGCATCAAAACTATGAATTAACACATGTGGAATTATATACTTAACAAAAAAGTGTGAAACAACTGAAAATATGTCTTTTATTCTAGGTTCTTCAAAGTAGCCACCTTTTGCTTTGATGACTGCTTTGCACACTCTTGGCATTCTCTTGATGAGCTTCAAGAGGTAGTCACCGGAAATGGTTTTCACTTCACAGGTGTGCCCTGTCAGGTTTAATAAGTGGGATTTCTTGCCTTATAAATGGGGTTGGGACCATCAGTTGTGTTGTGCAGAAGTCTGGTGGATACACAGCTGATAGTCCTATTGAATAGACTGTTAGAATTTGTATTATGGCAAAAAAAGTAGCTAAGTAAAGAAAAACGAGTGGCCATCATTACTTTAAGAAATGAAGGTCAGTCAGTCCAAAAAATTGGGAAAACTTTGAAAGTGTCCCCAAGTGCAGTTGCAAAAACCATCAAGCGCTACAAAGAAACTGGCTCATATGAGGACCGCCCCTGGAAAAGAAGACCAAGAGTCACCTTTGTTTCTGAGGATAAGTTTGTCCGAGTCACCAGCTCAGAAATCGCAGGTTAACAGCAGCTCAGATTAGAGACCAGGTCAATGCCACACAGAGTTCTAGCAGCAGACACATCTCTACAACTACTGTTAAGAGGAGACTTTGTGCAGCAGGCCTTCATGGTAAAATAGCTGCTAGGAAACCACTGCTAAGGACAGGCAACAAGCAGAAGAGACTTGTTTGGGCTAAAGAACACAAGGAATGGACATTAGACCAGTGGAAATCTGTGCTTTGGTCTGATGAGTCCAAATTTGAGATCTTTGGTTCCAACCACAGTGTCTTTGTGCGACGCAGAAAAGGTGAACAGATGGACTCTACATGCCTTGTTCCCACCGTGAAGCATGGAGGAGGAGGTGTGATGGTGTGGGGGTGCTTTGCTGGTGACACTGTTGGGGATTTATTCAAAATTGAAGGCATACTGAACCAGCATGGCTACCTCAGCATCTTGCAGTGGCATGCTATTCCATCCGGTTTGCGTTTAGTTGGACCATCAGTTATTTTTCAACAGGACAATGACCCCAAACACTCCTCCAGGCTGTGTAAGGGCTATTTTACCAAGAAGGAGAGTGATGGGGTGCTACGCCAGATGACCTGGTCTCCACAGTCACCAGACCTGAACCCAATCGAGATTGTTTGGGGTGAGCTGGACCGCAGAGTGAAGGCAAAAGGGCCAACAAGTGCTAAGCATCTCTGGGAACTCCTTCGAGATTGTTGGAAGACCATTTCCGGTGACTATCTCTTGAAGCTCATCAAGAGAATGCCAAGAGTGTGCAAAGCAGTCATCAAAGCAAAAGGTGGCTACTTTGAAGAACCTAGAATATAAGACATATTTTCAGTTGTTTCACACTTTTTTGTTAGCTATATAATTCCACATGTGTTAATTCATAGTTTTGATGCCTTCAGTGTGAATGTACAATTTTCATTTTCATAAAAATACAGAAAAACCTTTAAATGAGAAGGTGTGTCCAAACTTTTGGTCTGTACTGTATATATAGTACAGACCAAAAGTTTAGACACACCTTCTCATTTAGACTGTGTGCCCACGATGCGTTTTTAAGCGTTTCTGCAGCGGCAAAAACGCTGCAGAAACGCTAAAAAAAAGCATGGTAGAAGGCCTGCCATGTCCCCCAATGATAATCCGCATGTGCTATGCACATTCTGCGGAGATTTTCGCTGCGGATTATCATTGCGGAAAAAAACGCAGCACTACCAATTATTTTGCGGAAGTGCTGCGTTTTCGCCGCCTTGACTTGCATTGCAATGCGCCAATTCCGCATTGCAATGCAAGGTTGCATGGATTTATATAGTGTGACCGAGTTGTCAAGCACTTTCCAAGTGATGCTAAAATCGCTTGGAAATCGCTTGACACCCGCATTCGGAAATGCAAGTGAAGAACGCTTCATTTCCGCATGTCCCTGGCAGGAAAACGCATGTACAATCCGCATGCGTTTTTTTCTGCCAGGGAGATGCAGAAACGCTCAGGAAAAAATCCTGAGCATTTCTGCATCGTGGGCACATAGCCTTAAAGATTTTTCTGTATTTTCATGACTTTGAAAATTGTACATTCACACTGAAGGCATCAAAACTATGAATTAACACATGTGGAATTATATACTTAACAAAAAAGTGTGAAACAACTGAAAATATGTTTTATATTCTAGGTTCTTCAAAGTAGCCACCTTTTGCTTTGATGACTGCTTTGCACACTCTTCGCATTCTCTTCATGAGCTTCATGAGGTAGTCACCGGAAATGGTCTTCCAACAATCTTGACGGAATTCCCAGAGATGCTTAGCACTTGTTGGCCCTTTTGCCTTCACTCTGCGTTCCAGCTCACCCCAAACCATCTCGATTGGGTTCAGGTCTGGTGACTGTGGAGGCCAGGTCATCTGGCGTAGCACCCCATGACTCTCCTTCTTGATCAAATAGCCCTTACACAGCCTGGAGGTGTGTTTGGGGTCATTGTCCTGTTGAAAAATAAATGACGGTCCAACTAAACTCAAACCGGATGACATAGCATGCCGCTGCAAGATGAAGTGGTAGCCATGCTGGTTCAGTATACCTTCAATTTTGAATAAATCCCCAACAGTGTCACCAGCAAAGCACCCCCACACCATCACACCTCCTCCTCCATGCTTCACGGTGGGAACCAGGCACGTAGAGTCCATCCGTTCACCTTTTCTGCGTCGCACAAAGACACGGTGGTTGGAACCAAAGATCTCAAATTTGGACTCATCAGACCAAAGCACAGATTTCCACTGGTCTAATGTCCATTCCTTGTGTTCTTTAGCCCAAACAAGTCTCTTCTGCTTGTTGCCTGCCCTTAGCAGTGGTTTCCTAGCAGCTATTTTACCATGAAGGCCTGCTGCACAAAGTCTCCTCTTAACAGTTGTTGTAGAGATGTGTCTGCTGCTAGAACTCTGTGTGGCATTGACCTGGTCTCTAATCTGAGCTGCTGTTAACCTGCAATTTCTGAGGCTGGTGACTCGGATAAACTTATCCTCAGAAGCAGAGGTGACTCTTGGTCTTCCTTTCCTGGGGCGGTCCTCATGTGAGCCAGTTTCTTTGTAGCGCTTGATGGTTTTTGCAACTGCACTTGGGGACACATTCAAAGTTTGCCCAATTTTTCAGACTGACTGACCTTCATTTCTTAAAGTAATGATGGCCACTCGTTTTTCTTTACTTAGAATTTGTATTATGGCAAGAAAAAAGCAGCTAACAGTCTATTCAGTAGGACTATCAGCTGTGTATCCACCTGACTTCTGCACAACACACCTAATGGTCCCAACCCCATTTATAAGGCAAGAAATCCCACTTATTAAACCTGACAGGGCACACCTGTGAAGTGAAAACCATTTCCGGTGACTACCTCTTGAAGCTCATCAAGAGAATGCCAAGAGTATGCAAAGCAGTCATCAAAGCAAAAGGTGGCTACTTTGAAGAACCTAGAATATAAGACATATTTTCAGTTGTTTCACACTTTTTTGTTAAGTATATAATTCCACATGTGTTAATTCATAGTTTTGATGCCTTCAATGTGAATGTACAATTTTCAAAGTCATGAAAATACAGAAAAATCTTTAAATGAGAAGGTGTGTCCAAACTTTTGGTTTGTACTGTATATACACAGTGGGGAAAAAAGAATTTAGTCAGTCACCAATTGTGCAAGTTCTCTCACTTAAAAAGATGAGAGAGGCCTGTAATTGACATCATAGTTAGACCTCAACTATGAGAGACAAAATGAGAAAACAAATCCTGAAAATCACATTGTCTGATTTTGAAAGAATTTTTTTTAAAATTTTGGTGGAAAATAAGTATTTGGTCAATTACAAACAAGTAAGATTTCTGGCTCTCACAGACCTGTAACATCTTCTTTAAGAGGCTCCTCTGTCCTCCACTCATTACCTGTAGCACTGGCACCTGTTTGAACTTGTTATCAGTATAAAAGACACCTGTCCGCAACCTCAAACAGTCACACTCCAAACTCCACTATGGTGAAGACCAAAGAGCTGCGAATGACACCAGAAACAAAATTGTAGCCCTGCACCATGCTGGGAAGACTGAATCTGCAATAGGCAAGCAGCTTGGTGTGAAGAAATCAACTGTGGGAGCAATAATTTGAAAATGGGAGACATACAAGACCACTGATAATCTCCCTTGATCTGGGGTTCCACACAAGATCTCACCCGTGGGGCCAAAATGATCTCAAGAACGGTGAGCAAAAATCCCAGAACCACACAGGGGCATCTAGTGAATGACCTGCAGAGAGCTGGGACCAACGTTACACAGGCTACCATCAGTAACACACTACGACGCCAGGGACTCAGATCCTGCAGTGCCAGACGTGTCCCCCTGATTAAGCCATTATGACGCGCCCCTGGGCCTGTGTCGCGCTGCGTTGCGCACGCGGGAGCTTACCCGGAGCCGGATCTCTTGAGGGTTGTAGTCTCGTGGCGGTGATCCGGTCCGTGCCCAGGGAGTCAGACTAAGTGGCGCTGTATTAGCGGTAGATGTTGGACGACTACGCCACCCGTTGAGTACAGCTAAGGAGCTGCTGCTGCAGGGCAGACCGCTGAGGCCGGTGGTAGGATTGTGCAGCGTGATAGTATAACCCCCAACGGGAGGGGTATGGCCTCAGGGCAGCCGACGTGGATGATGGGGGTAGCAGGAACCACTCGGAGACGGTACGGTGTAGTTCAGGGTCTTTACTGGTGACAACGATAGACCCTCCCGGAGTACTGGCTAGCGATTGGGGCCTGGTCAGTCCTTGAGCAGATGGGATCTCCCCTGGCCAGGCGGAGTTGTAGGCCTCCCAAACTAACGATACTCTTCTGGCTACCTTGCTAGAAGCGGGTATAAGTAGCCCACGTCCCTGAGTGTACCGTGTGGTGCTCACCCGTATGGCCGGTGACTCGGGGCCTTCTAGTAGCTTCCGCTCCACGACGGCGGTGCTGGTCCCACGCGTGTGACCGTGCCTTCGGGTTTCTGGGCCAGAGGACCTGCAATCCCCTGCCGGTCGGTTTCTGCTGCTGGATAGGAGTTAGTCCCCACAGCCTCGGACTCCGGGTCCGGTGATAACTTCTCAGTCAGGGCGAGCTCTGCAGCTGCCAGCCCCTGACTCCTTGTAGCACTGCTCCCACAGAGCTCCTGATGTTCTTTTCTTATATCTGCTTCTCTTCTCTGTCTCTACTTCTTCTCTACTCACTAACCCTGCCTCAGCCCTAGGTTTATATAGGGGAAGTTCTTCCCCTCCCAGGGACTGGGCAGGAGGTGTGGCATGCACAGGATCCCTGACCAAGAGACCTCCCACCTGCGCTCAGACATAACATTGCCGTTACTGTGGAAACCAGACCCCTGGGGTGCCACATTCCCCCCTAGTGAAATTTAGTACTCCGGGACTAAACATATTTTTAGAAAAACATAACAAGATAATAACAATAATAATACAATAAGAAAAACACATAAAGATGGTTACGGCGTGTCCGCAACCGGGCGCAGTCTTTGAAGAAAAGCAAGGTGTCCATTTCACCAAAACAGGGAGACGTAACCAGGTAGGGGTCTGTCCTGCCCCGAGTCCTTAACAGTCTTTAGTCCGTCCTGGGTTACGCTCCAACTATACACAAAGGATTCCCGGTAAATCCACCAAGGACTCCTATAAATAACTAGAAACACATAATTATACACAAGCAACAAGAAAAACAGGTAACCACAAATAAAACAATTTATACACTTCAAATCCTCCAACGTGCGGGTAACTGGCCTCTAGTGGCCCTAGTGGACCTACGGAGCTGACTGTCTAGCCCTGAACTACAGGGTGTAGGAGCTGTCAAGGGTAAACTGGGCAGCTGTCTACCGGCTCTTTGACTCACTAGGGGTACGGCAGGCTCACTATAAGCAGAGGGTTGATCCTCCTGTTCTGCTTGTGTGGAGTCTTCTGCCTCCTGGACCGGCTGCTCTTCCAGCTCTACCTGTTGCTCCGTAGGCACTTGGGATGCTGGTTGGAGGAACGTGAGGACGGGTACCACAACTGCACCATTGACTTGAGTCCAGGACCGAGGGAAGTCTCCGAGCACAGTACTAACCATATCTTCCCTTTCCTCTACGGGTTGATGGTCTTCCTGTTCCTCTTCAGGGTTCCGTAGCTGTTCAGGACACTTCTTCAGGTGATCCCGGGATACAATGGCTATGGTCTCCCCTCCGTCTTTACTGATGGTACAGACTTTCGGGTTCTCGTGGCTTGAGGGCAGTACGGTGTACGGGTCCTTCTCCCACTGGTCTTCCAACTTGTGGAGCCGTCTTTTCCTCTTCAAGACCTGCTCTCCGGGTACCAGGGGAACAGCGGGAGCATACTGGTTGTAAGTTTTCTCTTGTCTTTCCCTAGCCTGACAGAGACTTCGCTCCACGCTCTCCTGTACTTTCCGGTACTGCTGCTGCCTCTCTGTGTCCCAGTCTGCTTTTGGTGAAGTGTCCTCGGGTGTCAGGACTCCCATTTCCAGGTCAACAGGTAACTTACCAGGTCTCGCCCTCATTAGGTAAGCCGGGGTACAGTTGGTGGAACCTACCGGGATGTGGTTGTATAGGTCCACTAGATCGGGCAGCTTCTCAGGCCACAGACTGCGTTCTTCCAGGGGCAACGTTTTCAGGAGATCCATTACCACCTGGTTCATTTTCTCACAAAGTCCATTAGTTTGCGGATGATAGGGTGTCGTCCTTATCTTCCGGCAGCCATACAGATTGCAGAATTCCTGGAAGACCTCCGCTTCAAAGGCAGGTCCCTGGTCCGTCAGCACTTGGTCCGGGTACCCGTGTGGACGGCAGAAGTGCTGCTGGAAGGTTCTAGCTGCTGTTTGAGCCGTTAAGTCCTTAACGGGGACGACAACCAAGAACCGGGAGTAATGATCCACAATGGTTAACGCGTAGACGTAGCCACTTCTGCTTGGGGTCAATTTTACATGATCCAAGGCTACCAGTTCCAACGGCTGCCGGGTGACGATGGACTGCAGGGGAGTCTTCTGGCTGGCACGGTCCTTCCTTCTTAGGTTGCACGGGCCACAGTCTCTGCACCACCTCTCGATGGTTCCCCTCATGCCTACCCAGTGGAACCGCCCACGCAGCAGGAACTCCAGCTTCTTCCATCCGAAGTGTCCAGCCCCGTCGTGGTATGCTTCCATCACCATGGCTGCGTCTCTCCGTGGCACCACTACTTGCCAGATTAGTTCATGCGTCCGGGAGTTAACCATTCTGCGGCACAACTTCCCCTTGTAAAGGAACAGTCGACTCTTCTCAGCCCACAGTTGCTTGGCTTCCTCCGGAGCGTCTGGGTCAAGGCGAGCCTCTGGCCGAGTCAGCATCTCCTTCACCAGCCGGACGGCAGGGTCACTGTCTTGCGTTTCCTCCCAGTTGTAGTGAGGCAAGGGGTTAAACGTAGCGGCTTGCTTACTCCTTACCCGATGGGAATACTGGATAGTCCCATGACGGTGGAACGCGGGGAGTTCGACTTCTTCCAGTCCCTCTGGATCTTCTCCTACGTCTGGTAGGTTTGGCATCCTGGACAGGGCGTCCGCGTTGGTATTGGAGCGTCCTGCCCGGTATTTGATTGTGAACTCGTAGTTGGACAGACGGGCCATCCATCTCTGCTCTAGGGCACCGAGTCTTGCCGTGTCCAGGTGTGTCAACGGGTTGTTATCCGTGTACACGGTGAACCGGGAAGAAGCGAGGTAGTGCTTAAAGCGTTCGGTGACTGCCCACACCACTGCCAGGAACTCTAGCTTAAATGAGCTGTAATTCTCAGGGTTTCTTTCGGTGGGTCGCAGTTTTCGGCTGGCGTAAGCGATTACTCGTTCTTTCCCCTGCTGGATCTGGGATAGCACGGCTCCTAGCCCGATGTTACTTGCGTCGGTGTAGAGGATAAAGGGCTGGCTGTAATCAGGGTACGCCAGGATTTCATCCCCCGTGAGGGCCATCTTCAGCTGGCGGAAGGACTCTTCTTCTAACTTCTCCCATCTGAAGGGTAGCTTCTGGTTCTTGACCTTCCGGGACTGGCCTATCAGGAGGTCCTGCATAGGAGCTGCCTTTTTGGTGAAACCGGGGATGAATCTGCGGTAATAGCCTACCAACCCGAGGAACTGCCGCACTTCCTTTACACTGGAGGGACTTGGCCATTCCTTAATTGCGGTGATCTTATCAGGGTCGGGAGCCACTCCATCAGCGCTCACCACGTGTCCCAGGTACTGCACCTTTGGTTTCAGGAGGTGACACTTGGAGGGTTTCACCTTTAGGCCGTAGCTTGCCAGAGCTTCGAACACTTCCGCCAGGTGTTTCAGGTGGTCCTCATACGTCTTGGAATATACGATGACATCGTCCAGGTACAGCAGGACCGTCTCGAAGTTTCTGTGGCCCAGACAGCACTCCATTAATCGTTGGAAGGTTCCTGGTGCATTGCAGAGTCCGAACGGCATGCAGGTAAAGTCGCTAAGTCCCATCGGGGTGGTGAATGCGGTCTTCTCCCGGTCCGCCTCTGCTACAGGAACCTGCCAGTACCCACTAGTGAGATCCAAGGTAGAGAAGAAGTTAGCAGATCTTAAAGCAGCCAAAGACTCCTCTATCCTTGGTAAGGGGTACGCATCCTTGTGTGTGATATGGTTGATTTTCCGGTAATCTACACACATCCTCATGGTGTTGTCTTTCTTTTTGACTAAGACTAGTGGAGCTGCCCAGGGGCTACAGCTATCCCTGATCACCCCAGCCTCCTTCATGTCTCTAAGCATCCCCTTGGCGTGTTGGTAGTGTGCAGGGGGTACGGGTCGATACCTCTCTTTTATGGGAGGATGGTCTCCCGTGGGGATGTGGTGTTCTACCCCCTTGACTCGCCCGAAGTCTAACGGGTGTTTACTAAACACTCTCTCGTACTCTTGAACCACCCGATAGACTCCCTGTTTCTGGTGTGAGGGAGTGGAGTCAGTACCCAAATGTAGTTGCTGACACCAGTCCTCCATTGTTTTCTGAGAGCCGTTACCTTCCTCCGGGGAAGATGGAGGCAAGGGTTCTACGGACTGTATGGAATCTTGATTGATGGTATACAATTTGGCTAGCGTGGCATACCGGGGCAGGTACACTTCCCTCTTCCCGATATTTATTATGCGAACGGGCACCCTCCCATGGCGTACATTGACCACCCCTCGTGCTGTCAAAATGGTGGGCCTACTGTCTGAGTAAACTGGTTCTACCATTGCCTGGTAATCTCTACCTCTCAGACCAATAGCTGCCCGGCACCAAATCATCATTTCACTTTTCGGGGGCATGGCAATAGGGAAAGGGTCACACATTCGCACGCTACCAATCTCACCACCGGAGAGTTCTAGCTGTTGCCGTCGCATCAGTGCCCGGATCTCTTTCTGGAGCACTCGCTGCTGGCCGGAGCTGGCGTTCTTGGCAACCTGCTGTAAAAGGAAAATCACCTCTGCAAGACAATTTTCAATTACATTAGTTCCTAGAGTTATCTTTGGGTGACTCTCGTGTTTGTCAATGTCTACAATGATCAGTCCCTGTGCTGCCAGTTCGACTCTACCGATTTTAATGGTCACCTCTTTAAATCCAATCTGTGGCACGGGCTGACCATTGCTGGCGATGATACTCAAGTCGTCGTCAGGGTAGCGGGTGATATCCGAGTCATTCCAGTACTGCTTGAAGAGCACGTACGGGATGGTGGTGACCTGTGACCCGGTGTCCAGTAGGGCACTCATAGGAATGCCATCCAGTACCACGGGTAAGACTGGACGTCCTCCCACATATTTGTCGCGCCAGTTCGATGGGCCTGGTGATCTTTTTCCTGGGGGTTGGCCCTCTACCCCAGGTTGTGCCAGTTTAAAGGACAGTACCTTGCCATATGTCCGGGTTGATTGCAGCGGCGGCAGATGGGTCGTCCGTCCTCGTTGTATCGGTCGCTGGGTCTTCCTCTGGCCGGTGGGGTCCTCCTTGGTCGACGCCACGGGATGTCCTCCGGTCCGGATGCCAGCTGGATCTTCCCTGGAGTGGAAACCTGTAAAGACTGCACAGTTCGGGTTAGCGCAGCAACGCGTTTAGCTAGCTCTTGGACCTGATGGTGCAGGTCTGGAGCCGGGTCATTGTTCAAAGCCTGCGCATCAGCTCCCACAGGCCCTGCCGACAAGGGCGCCGCCTCCTGGTGGTAAGTGGTAGTGGGGCGTCTGGGGGTCACAACGCCACCTGGTGCCGGTTCTCGAAGCACCCGGATGGCTCTGTCCTTGAACTGTGCAAATCCCAGATGAGGGTCCTGTAAGGCCATTGCCCGCAACTGGGTTCGGTGGGCATTGCAATATAAACCCTCTATAAATTGTTCAGTCAACAGCCTGTCCTCGTCTCCCACGCCGTCAGGGTCGGTCTGCTTAATGGCTCTCAGGGCCTCTTGTAGGTTCAGGGCATAGTCCCTTATACTCTCATGTGCCCGCTGTTTGCACCCGTAGAATCTAAGCTTGATCTCGGCTGAGGTGCGGGTATCAAAGGTGTCCCTCAGCCGGGTTAGTATCCCTGCGACAGTCCTCCCCCCAGGTGGCCAGGACTTTACCTCCCTTTGGGCTGCCCCGGTTAATTGGGCCACCAGGATGCTCACTTTTTGCTCCTCTGTGAGGGGGTACACCTGGAAGAGGCTATCCAGCTTTTCTCTAAAGTCATGCAGGGTATGTGACTCCCCTGAGTACTGGGGTAGCCAGGCTGCCCCCGGGATATAGGGCATGGTGAAAGGCATGACCGCAACAGCGGTGGCGCTGGCGGGGGGTGAAGCTCTCCTCCGTATCCGGCATCCTTCTCCCCCCTAGTGGACCGTGGCCTACCTTGCGATGATCCTCTTCCGTAGGCCGCGGCTCCGCAGTGAATCGTCAGGGTTGAGGACCTTCCGTCGCGCTCCTGTGACGTCGGCGTCTGCTGGGCTCCTTCCAGGACCTTACGCAACGTCCGGACGTGAGGCGGGGCTTCAGTTCTCGCGCGCTTTCGGAGTCCACGCCCCTCTACTTCCCGCGCGGCGTCCTCAAGATGGCGTCCAATGGCGGGAAAACTCCACGTATGGCGGGAAGAAGGCTGAAGATGGCGCCGGATGGCGGGAAAACTCCACCGATGGCGGGAAGGAAGCGGAAGATGGCGCCGGATGGCGGGAATCTTCACCACAGGTAAGTTTGAACAGTCTTTTTCAGGCACGCAGTACCCGGTGGTTGCGGGCACGAGATCCTGCCGACTACGCCAAAAGTTGACGCGCCCCTGGGCCTGTGTCGCGCTGCGTTGCGCACGCGGGAGCTTACCCGGAGCCGGATCTCTTGAGAGTTGTAGTCTCGTGGCGGTGATCCGGTCCGTGCCCAGGGAGTCAGACTAAGTGGCGCTGTATTAGCGGTAGATGTTGGACGACTACGCCACCCGTTGAGTACAGCTAAGGAGCTGCTGCTGCAGGGCAGACCGCTGAGGCCGGTGGTAGGATTGTGCAGCGTGATAGTATAACCCCCAACGGGAGGGGTATGGCCTCAGGGCAGCCGACGTGGATGATGGGGGTAGCAGGAACCACTCGGAGACGGTACGGTGTAGTTCAGGGTCTTTACTGGTGACAACGATAGACCCTCCCGGAGTACTGGCTAGCGATTGGGGCCTGGTCAGTCCTTGAGCAGATGGGATCTCCCCTGGCCAGGCGGAGTTGTAGGCCTCCCAAACTAACGATACTCTTCTGGCTACCTTGCTAGAAGCGGGTATAAGTAGCCCACGTCCCTGAGTGTACCGTGTGGTGCTCACCCGTATGGCCGGTGACTCGGGGCCTTCTAGTAGCTTCCGCTCCACGACGGCGGTGCTGGTCCCACGCGTGTGACCATGCCTTCGGGTTTCTGGGCCAGAGGACCTGCAATCCCCTGCCGGTCGGTTTCTGCTGCTGGATAGGAGTTAGTCCCCACAGCCTCGGACTCCGGGTCCGGTGATAACTTCTCAGTCAGGGCGAGCTCTGCAGCTGCCAGCCCCTGACTCCTTGTAGCACTGCTCCCACAGAGCTCCTGATGTTCTTTTCCTATATCTGCTTCTCTTCTCTGTCTCTACTTCTTCTCTACTCACTAACCCTGCCTCAGCCCTAGGTTTATATAGGGGAAGTTCTTCCCCTCCCAGGGACTGGGCAGGAGGTGTGGCATGCACAGGATCCCTGACCAAGAGACCTCCCACCTGCTCTCAGACATAACATTGCCATTACTGTGGAAACCAGACCCCTGGGGTGCCACAATTACATGTCCTGGCCCATCTGAAGTTTGCTAGAGAGCATTTGGATGATCCAGAAGAGTATTGGGAGAATGCCATATGGTCAGATGAAACCAAAGTTGAACTGTTTGGTAGAATCACAACTCATCATGTTTGGAGGAGAAAAAATGCTGAGTTGCATCCAAAGAACAGCATACCTACTGTGAAGCATGGGGGTGGCAACATCATGCTTTGGGGCTTTTTCTCTGCCAAGGGACCAGGAAGACTGATCCATGTACATAAAAGAATGAATGGGGCCATGTATCGTGAGATTTTGAGTGCAAACCTCCTTCCATCAGCAAGGGCATTGGAGATGAACCATGGCTGGGTCTTTCAACATGACAATGATCCCAAGCCACCGCCAGGGCAACGAAGGAGTGGCTTCGTAAGAAGCATTTCAAGGTCCTGGAGTGTCCTAGCCAGTCTCCAGATCTAAACCCTATAGAAAACCTTTGGAGGGAATTGAAAGTCCGTGTTGCCTAGCGACATTCCCAAAACATCACTGCTCTAGAGGAGATCTGCATGGAGGAATGGGCCAACATACCAGCAACAGTGTGTGCCAACCTTGTGAAGACTTACAGAAAACGTTTGACCTCTGTCATTGCCAACAAAGGATATATAACAAAGTATTGAGATTAACTTTTGTAATTGACCAAATACTTATTTTTCACCAAAATTTGAAACAAATTTCTTTCAAAATCAGACAATGTGATTTTCAGGATTTGTTTTCTCATTTTGTCTCTCATAGTTGAGGTCTAACTATGATGTCAATTACAGGCCTCTCATCTTTTTACGTGGGAGAACTTGCACAATTGGTGGCTGACTAAATATTTTTTTCCCCACTGTATATCTATAAAATAACGGGAGATGCGTACCTCTGTCTGAAGCCTTTATAGACTGCACAAGCGTGACACGCCTGCGCAGTCTGGCTCCAAACAGAAGCACGCATGGAGCCATTACAGGTAAGAGGAGTGTGTATGGCGCCGGAGATCACGGTATGCGTAGACACTGAGTGCATACCGCGAACTCCGGCGCCATGCTTACATACTTACTTGACCGGGAGGAGCGTTGCCGGAGACCGGGGCAGGAGTGAAGGCGTCGGAATCGGCGCATGTGCATAGCGCTATCCGCCGCCATTTTACTGAAGATACATTCGCAGCAAAATGGCGGCGGACAGCGCAGTATGGGCACGTGCGTACTCCGGAGCCACACTCCATCCCCGGCCTCTGGCAGAAAAGGACACCGCAGCGCTGGAGCACAGGGAAGAAAGGTGAGTATAAGTGTTTATTTTTTTATATGTGGGCAGCGTAAAAGGGATGAGGGGTGTCATACATACCAGGATTGTGGGGTGAGGGGACCATACACACCATGCTAGGGATGAGGGGTACCATGCATACAAGGATTGGGGGGTGAGAAGTGCCATGCATGCCAGCATTGGGGATGAGGGGGCCACACATACCAGGATTGGGGGATGAGGGGTGCCATGCATACCAGGATTAGGGGGTGAAGGGCCACATATACCAGCATTGGGGGATGAGGGGTACCATACTTACCAGGATTGGGGATGAGGGGCCCACACATACCAGGATTGGGGGATGAGGGGTACCAAGCATACCAGGATTGGGGGATGAGGGGTACCATACATACCAGGATTGGGAGATGAGGGGTACCATACATACCAGGATTGGGGGATGAGGGGTACCATACATACCAGGATTGGGGGATGAAGGGTACCATACATACCAGGATTGGGGGATGAGGGGTGCCATACATACTAGGATTGGGGGATGAGGGGTGCCATACATACCAGTATTGGGGGATGAGGGGTACCATACATACCAGGATTGGGGAATGAGGGGTGCCATACATACCAGGATTGGGGGATGAAGGGTACCATACATACCAGGATTGGGGGATGAGGGGTACCATACATACCAGGATTGGGCGATGAGGGGTGCCATACATACCAGGATTGGGGGATGAGTGGTGCCATGCATACCAGGATGAGGAATGGGGTGCAATACATACCAGGATTGGGGGTGAGGGGTGCCATGCATACCAGAATAGGGATGAGGGGTACCATGCATACCAGAATAGGGATGAGGGGTACCATGCATACCAGGATGAGGGATGGGGTGCCATGCATACCAGGATGAGGGATGGGATGCCATGCATACCAGGATGAGGGATACCATACATACCAGGATAGGGATGAGGGGTACCATACATACTAGGATGAGGGATGGAGTGCCATGCATACCAGGATTGGGGGATGAGTGGTGCCATATATACTAGGATGAGGGATTGGGTACCATACATACCAGAATTGGGGGATGAGGGGTGCCATGTATACCAGATTTGGAATGAGGGGTGCCATGCATAGCAGGATTGGGGATGAGGGGTGCCATGCATAGCAGGATTGGGGATGAGGGGTGTCACGCATACCAGGATTGGGGATGAGGGGTGCCATGCATAGCAGGATTGGGGATGAGGGGTGCCATGCATAGCAGGATTGGGTATGAGGGGTGCCATGCATAGCAGGATTGGGGATTAGGGGTGCCATGCATAGCAGGATTGGGAATGAGGGGTGCCATACATACCAGGATTGGTTATGAGGGGGCCATGCATACCAGCATAGGAATGAGGGGTACCATGCATACCAGGATAGGGATGTGGGGGGCCATGCATACCAGGATTCGGATGAGGGGCCATGCATACCAGGATAGGGATGAGGGGTACCATGCATACCAGGAAGAGGGATGGGGTGCCATCCATACCAGGACAGGGATGAGGGGTACCATCCATACCAGGATGAGGGGTACCATACATACCAGGATAGGGATTGGGTACCATGCATACCAGGATTGGGGGTGAGGGGTGCCATGCATACTAGGATTGGGGGTGAGAGGTGCCATGCATACCAGGATTGGGGGTGAGGGGTGCTATGCATACCAGGATTGGGGGTGAAGGGTGCCATGCATACCAGGATTGGGGGTGAGGGGTGCCATGCATACCAGGATTGGGGGTGCCAAGAGAATGCCAAGAGTGTGCAAAGCAGTCATCAAAGCAAAAGGTGGCTACTTTGAAGAACCTAGAATATAAGACATATTTTCAGTTGTTTCACACTTTTTTGTTAACTATATAATTCCACATGTGTTAATTCATAGTTTTGATGCCTTCAGTGTGAATGTACAATTTACATAGTCATGAAAATACAGAAAAATCTTTGAATGAGAAGGTGTGTCCAAACTTTTGGTCTGTACTATATATATATATATATATATATTTTTTTTTTTAATTATGCTGGTTAGGACACAAACTACAGTGATATTTTACTTTTAATATCTGACATTTTGATTGTCATCCTGCCATGTTAAGAAAGAGTTTCAGACACGCTGTCTATTTGCATGATAAATCACGTAGCCAAAGTAAATTAGGAGGCACTAATTTACTATATATCAATTTCCATGTGACTGTACGTTTGCCGAGCTTCTTAAGAAAGGGTCTAATGACCAAATTTATTTTTTGTAAATTTTTCTTTCCATCCACAAAAGAACTGCCTGCAAACTCCAGACCACTGGCTGCAAATTCATAAGTCTGCAGTCACACTGTCACGGGTGTGTCAGAAGTGACAGACAGTCGCCTTGATGTTGGTTGCAGGAGATCTCTTCGTTTGGTATTACAGACACCTTCTTAGAGGCTAGAAATCCTATCAATGAAGGAAATGCCAATAATTAAAGTTAGTTACCCAACTAACCAAAGACCTTATAAAGAGTACCCAACAGGCTTTATATAATGCAATAACCTTTATTATACAAAAAAGATTAAAAAATACACACAGGCAAGGACATTAAAAATGCAACAAACAAATTAAAAATTAATATAAGAGGGGGGATGAGCATGTCCGCAATAGATAAATTAATAATTGCACTTCATGATTATACAACAAAAGATGAATACACTAGGTCCGTAATTTATGTACATACACAGCTATATATTTAATATGGATGGTCAATTCCAAGTTAAATCATAATGAACACATATAGTTTAGTCATTCAGATATAGTAAATAATGCCGATGTCTTTAAGATCAAGTGCAATGCTGACATGTTGTATTATATTACATCACAAAGCTGGACCACAGAAATAGTATATGTGGCGCCCCTGAGGGTTCAGTCGCCACAGAGGTACTGCCCCTCACCCAGAGGTGTAGTGCCTCCTTCTCTCAGGTAAGGAGGGAGTGCTGCCCGGAACCCCCAACACCCGCACACAACACTACACTACTCCATGCCAGCTGGAAGGGCAAGATGCATTGTGTCTCTGCTGAGCCCTGTCCCTGGCTGGAGTGGGGGGAACCAAAGAGAGGGGGAACCAGTAGTGGGTGTGGGTGGAGGATGTAGTGTAGGGGAGCACCATTGTAGGAGGTATTTAAAGGGAAGCCATCTTAGGGTGGCAGGTCAGTGAGGACAGTCAGTCAGTGAGTAGTAAGGAGAGGAGGGGAGCAGAGTCTCTTCAGGAGCTCTGCTCCACAAGTGGGGCCTAGTAACAGAGGCCCAGGAGGGGAGCAGAGGATGAAGGCTCCGGTAACTGAAGGGGTACCAGGGGTACGGAAGGAGCAGGAAGCCACCCGTACACTCTAATCTGTCAAGTGACGGAGGGACCAGGCCGCAAGAAGGGAACCAGTCCCTGGACCAACCGTTTTACTCCAGGTCTCGGCTGGAAAACTGGAGGCTTCTGCACTTTCATGGTGCAGTTGCCACAGTCTCACCCTAGTCACCGTGAAGGGCATCAAGTAGGTCCGGGAACCCCAGGTTGCCCAGGCGGACTTCAGAGCACCCGATCAGGACTGTGTGTGGGAAAGCGCAGGGCAGGAGGGAGAAGACCCGGCGCGAGAAGTCGGTCTAGTAAGGAACATAAAGAAAGTGGGGTTCCGTCAAGCGCTCCTGATATACTTGAGAAAGTGCTGGACCCCTTACCAGGTGGACGCAGTGCGACGCGGAGGCTGACACCCGTGCAGTGTACCTGAGAAACTTGAACAAGAACTGTGAGTAAAACTCAGATGACTGCACTGCCTCCGTCAGTTATTTCCACTGCGCCATCTCTCCTGCACCACAAGCCCCAGCATCACCACGATCTACACCTACACTGCCCCGGGGGCCCGCTCTGCCTGTGGGGAGCAGAAACATCCCAGCTGCCATCCTTATCACCCCCCCCCACCCCCCCGGAGGTCTGCAGCAGCGCCGGTAACCATTACCGGAAACCACAGGTGGCGTCACGAGACAAACTGTACACTAAAACCCCTTTTTAAAGAGAGACCCAGAGTACGGGCCCGGGAGCCGACTGCCGTGACCTCCTAAACAAGGTAAAAGGCCAGGGTACCGAGTCCCCTTTATCTCCCTGGGTGACACATATATATACACCACTAGAGGTCAGTAAAATCTCAGTAAATAAAGCAACTCAGCTTATAAAATTCTCAAGTGAGGTATCCCAATGATAAAAGTGCAGAGTGCCTTAACATAATACAAATAAGAAAAAATGGCCAAAAGTGCAATAAACATCCAGATGTTAGTAATAGGGACATACCACAACCCCCTCACACCACTCCAATGCCGCTTCGCTCCTGCTTCATCAGGGAGTGTGGTGTGAGGGGATGTGGGAGTTTTATATTGACAATTCCACAGCTGCAAATGATTACAAAAATGGGTAGCGCCATCTTACTGGGCACCGCTGTCCTTAGAGGCTGTGTCTCTAGGACCCAGGGGCTACCTTCCTCTGGCTAATTAACACCCTGGCCTGGGTGTTTAAATACCTGCTGTCTGCTAGAGGGAGGTGCCGGCGATACTCACATTATCCCTTGTGAAGGCTCGGAGCAAGTGCATTACTTCTTCCTCTCTGGAGCAATGAGGAAGGGTGTTTATCTCTCTGAAGTCAACTTAAAGCTAAGCTATCTTCCCTTGTTTGTTCCCCCTTGTTGTCTTTAGTTGTCAGTGGAGATCGATTAGCGCTCATCCCCCTCCCTTCCCTAGCCAGGGCTTAACGCCAGGGAAAGACAGGGCGAGGTTCGCGTGCGGCGATTGTTAAAGAACCAATATAGGGATGTTAGTGGAGACAGGGTGATATTAGATCAGCCTAGGAGGTCTCCACTCCCCCCTTACCCCAGAGTCTGGGCTCCCTTTCCCATTGTGTTACCCTAAGTCTTTCCACATCTTGTGTGACATTATCACCGGCCGAGCACATTTTGAAAAGGAAAAAAAAATTGACACTTTTTTTTTTGTGTGTGTGTGTTTTTTGGGCGTGTTTTTTTTTTCCTTTCTCCTTGGTATGGGTTCAGTTGCAAAGCTCACAGAGCGGCTGTGCAGTCTGTCTCTGGAGGTGAATGACATCCGTTGTGAGGTTCAGCAGCAGCATTAGCGGCTACTGGTCGCCAATGTGGGGGTCTCTGCAGGTAGGCCTATCCAGCCTGAACCCAAGGTTGCCCTCCCGGAAAGGTTTTCAGTAGGTAGGGACAAGTTTTTTGTATTCAATGAGGCCTGCAAACTGTATTTTAAACTTTGTCATTACCCCTCTGGAAATGAAGAGCAATGGGTTGGAATTGTGATCTCTCTACTGCAGGGAGATCCTCAGTCGTGGACGTTTTCTTTACCACAGGACTCGGTTTGTCTCCTGTCTGTGGAGGGGTTTTTCGGTCAGTGGAAACGTACAGTCCGGAATTCCGTAGATGGGCAACGGATTCCAAATGGAATAACTCAGCCCTTAGAAGTCAATTTTGTAAGGGTCTTACTGAAAGGTTGAAAGATTCCTTGGTAGTATATGGAACCCCTCAGTCCTTGGAGGCGGCCATGTCGTTGGTCATACGTCTTAATAGATGCCTTCGGGGTAGGTGGGTGAGACCACCTTCTCCGGAGCCTTCTTGTCGGGGTTATGTACCTCTGCAGGGGGAGCGGTCTGGCAGTGAACCAGTACTGCGGGAGGTGGAGGAACCCATGCAGTTAGGGGGTGTCTCTGCATCATACATTTCCCAGGAGATTTGCAAAAAAAAGGCGTATGTTTTTTTTGTGGAAAAAAGGGATATATTCTTGGGACCTGTCCAAACAAAAGGAGACTCGATTAACTCTTGGTAGTCTGGAGTTGGATAAACAAGGGGTGAATTTGTTGCCAACCTGCAGTTCCCGGTTGGTCCTGACAGCAGAGGTGGTGCTAGAGAGCAAAACCGAGAAAATTTCTGTGTTTGTTGACAGTGGAGCCGGAGTCAACATGGTTGATGCTGAGTTTGTGAAAACTCATAAACTTGCTTGCTGTACTTTAGCTAAACCTAGTTCAATCTTCTCCATCGACTCGGCGCCACTTGCACAGAGAGCATTTACTCAGATTGTACATAATGTAAAACTGAGAGTGGGGTCAGTTCATTGTGAAAAAATCCCTTGCTATGTCCTGGACAGTCTTTCCATACCTATTGTTTTGGGTATTCCTTGGCTTGTTAAACATAATCCGTTGGTGAATTGGCAAACCGGGGAGATTATTGAATGGACGGATTACTGCCATGAGAACGGTTTAGATATTTCCCTTGCTACTGTCTCTACGGAAATATTACCTGCTTTTCTGCCTGGTTTTGAGGATGTATTTTTCTGAGAGGGGGTATCAGGATTTGCCTCTTCATCGTGCATATGACTGTCCTATTAACCTGACCCCCGGAGCTAAACTACCGAAGTCCAGACTGTATCATCTTTCTGGCCCTGAGAGACAAGCCATGAAGGATTTCATTGCGGAAAGTCTGGAAAAGGGACATATCAGACCATCATCTTCGCCCGTGGCGGCAGGGTTTTTCTTTGTGAAGAAAAAAGATGACGGTCTACGTCCCTGTTTAGATTTCCGGGAATTAAATCAAATTACCATCTGTGATCCATATCCCCTTATTCCTGATTTGTTCAGCCAGGTTGTATGAGCTAAGGTATTCTCCAATTGATTTAAGGGGAGCCTACAATCTGGTTAGAATCAGAGAAGGGGACGAAAGGAAAACAGCATTCAATACCCCTGAAGGGCATTTCGAGAGTCTGGTTATGCCTTTCAGTTTGACCAATGCACCTGTGGTATTCCAGCATTTCATAAATGATATTTTCCATCATTTGGTGGGGAGGTTTGTGGTGGTCTATCTGGATGAGATTTTGGTTTACTCACCTGATTTTGAGACACATCGGGGGCATGTTAAGAAGGTGCTCCAGATATTAAGGGATAACAAACTTTATGCCAAACTGTAAAAATGTGTTTTCGCTGTTAAGGAGGTGCAGTTTTTTGGGTACTTGATGTCATCTTCGGGTTTTCGGATGTATCCGGAGAAGATCCTTGCAATCCTTGATAGGGACTGTCCCAAGAACCTGAAGGCTCTTCAATGTTTTCTGGGCTTTACTAATTTTTACCGGAAATTCATCCAAAATTACTCTGTAATTGTGCAACCCCTTACTGACATGACTAAGAACTAAGAAGGGGTCCAATTTTTCCAAATGGTCGGATGCCTCCCTCCAGGCTTTTTCTTCCTTAAAGAATCATTTTGCCACTTCACCTATACTCAGTCAACCCGATATTTCCCAACTCTTTATTGTGGAGGTTGATGCGTCGGATGTCGGGGGTTGGGGCTGTGTTGTCTCAGGGTCCGTCCCCTGGTAAATGGCATCCATGCGCCTTCTTTTCTAAAAAATTGTCTTCGACTGAGAGAAATTATGACGTGGGTAATAGTGAACTTTTGGCGATCATATTGGCGTTCGAAGAATGGTGACATTGGTTGGAGGGGGCAGTCCATTCTATTACTGACCATAATAACCTGTCATATCTCCAGTCAGCTAAACGTCTCAACCCTAGGCAAGTCAGATGGTCCCTGTTTTTTACTAGGTTCAATTTTGTTGTCACTTTTCGTCCAGGGGTCAAAAATGTCAAGGCTGATGCTTTGTCAAGGCTGTCGCTTTGTCCCGGAGCTTCCCTGGTGGTGGTGACCATGAGAACCCTGCCTCGATATTACGGAAAGGGGTAGTCATTTCGGCACTGTATCCTGAACTGGAGGGTGGGATGTTGGAGGCTCAGGGGGACGCTCCTGCCTTCTGCCCTTAAGCAAGGTTATTTGTACCATCTAATCTGCGCCGCAAAGTTATTAAGGAACATCACAACTCTGCTTGCTGGGCATCCAGATGGTAAGGCAACCGCGGACCTCCTCTCTCGTCGTTTTTGGTGGCTGGGGTTGCATCAGGATGTGATTGAACATGTTTCTGCTTGTAGTATTTGCGCGCGTTCTAAAGCTTCGCATACCTGGCCGTCTGGTACTCTTCTTCTGCTACCTATCCCTAGTAGGCCATGGGCACACTTGTCCATGGATTTTAATACTGACCTACCAGCTTCTGCAGGCAAAACGGTAGTTTTGGTGGTTGTAGATAGGTTCAGTAAAACGGTTCACTTTGCCGCATTACCTGCACTTCCAAATGCCAAGACACTTGCTCAGGTGCTTATAAATGAGATCATGAAGCTTCACAGATATTCCTCCGATGTGGTGTTAGATCGGGGGACCCAGTTTGTTTCCAAGCTCTGGAAGGCATTCTGTTCTTGACTGGGGGTGCAGCTGTCCTTTTCCTCTGCCTTCCACCCTCAGTCGAATGGACAGACCATGTGTATCATTCAGAATTTGGAGACCTAGCTCAGGTGTTTCATCTCCGAAAATCAGGAGGTTTGGACATCCTACTTACCGCTGGCAGAATTTGCCATTAATAATAATCATTGTCAAGAATCCACTGGCAGGTCCCCTTTCTTCGGTGCATACGGTTATCACCCACAATTTGGTACCTTTAGTGGGGGAGGAGCTTCGGGAGTTCCTGAGGGGGAACAGTTTGCTTCGTCGCTCTCCTCAGTGTAACAGGGTGTTCTGAGTAATTTAAAGATCATGGGAGACATGTGTGACGTGCCCCCTGGGCCTAGTGTACACGTGTAGTGGGTTACCCGGAGCCGGGTCTCTGGGGATTGTAGTCTCCGTGGCGGCAACCTGGTCCCGTGGCTCAGGGTGGTCAAACCAGTGGCGGTATAGTATAAGTTTTAGGTTAATTGTCCGACTACGCCACCCGTGGATTGCGGTCAGGGTGTACCGCCGCTGCGAGGCAGACCGCTGAGGCTGGTGTGGTATGCGCAGCAAAGGATGGGATAACTCCCCACGGGAAGAGTATAGCCTCAGGGCAGGGAATGTGGATGATGGGAGTGATGGTGCACGGGCGTCCCAGTACTAGTAGTGTTGTATGCGGTGAGAAAGCAGGAACGACTCAGAGTCTTTGCAGTGCAGTTCAGGGTCTTTACTGATGATATTAAGGCAGACCCTCCCGGGAGTACTGGCTAGCATAAGGGGCCTGGTCAGTCTGTGAACAAACAGGAGTTCCCCTGGCCAGGTGGAGTTGTAGGCCTCCCCGTCTATCTGCACTCTTCCTGGCTACCTTGCTGTAAGCGTGTGGAAGTAGCCCACGTCCCTGAGTATACCGTGTGGTGCTCACCCGTATGGCTGGTGACTTGGAGCCTTCTGATAGCCTCCGCTCCTCGATGGCAGTGCTGGTCCCTTCCTTGTGACTGAGCCTCCGGGCTTCTATGGCCAGAGGACCTGGAATCCCTTGCCGGCTGGTTTCTGCTGCTGAACTTAAAGATCCCCGCAGCCTCGGACTCCGGTGTCCGGTTCTTATATTCTTCTGCCAGGGCGAGCTCTGCTTAGCTCCAGCCCCTGGTCTTCAGCTCCTGCTCCTACAGAGCTCCTAGCTGTTGCTTTCCCTGTCTTTCTCCTCTCCTAGACTCTTAGACTGACTAACCCCGCCCCAGACCCAGTTTATATAGGGCAGGTTCCTCCCCTATCTGGCCTGGGACAGGATGTGTTGCATGTTTAAGGGCTCCTGACCAGGAAACCTCCCACTTGCTCTCAGACGTGATTTTTCTATCACTGTGGCAACCCGACCCCTGGGGTGTCACATTCCCCCCTAGTGAATTTTAGCACTCCAGGACTAAACACATTTTCAAGAAAACACATACAGGGCATAAACAATAACATTTCAACATATATACAAGAAGTTTTAGTCTTTAGAGGTCACGGCGTGTCCGTAACCGGGTGTCCATGTCACCCAACAAGGTGAAGTCTTGGAACAGAGTAGGGGACCTGTCCAAAGCAAACCCCAAACGTTGGCCCTGGGTGTGGCTGCAAGGCTGAGGCTAGCTACTTTGGGCCACAAGGAGGCCATGCCAGACAGGTTTTTCTCTTCCGCGGCCATCTTCGCAAGAGGCACCAAGGTGCAACTATCTACATTGTAGTTCCGGTTATTCAGCGTCCATAACCTGTCAGTCCAAATAAACCTGCAGGGTAACTAGAGAAACATAATCAATAAACAGGCAACAAAAACATAAACCTTTTTCAGCATTTACGTAGGTACAGGTAAATATATACTTGGCATTAGACTCTCCAGCGCGCGAGCATCTGTCCTCTAGTGCTCCTGGTGGACCTACATAAGCCACTATCTGGTTCTGAACTACAGGGTGTAGGAGGTGTTGTGGGTAGGCCTGGCAGCTTTCTGCGTTCTCTTTGGCTTACTAGGGGCACGGCAGGCTCACTACTAGCAGAGGGTTGATTCTCCTGGTCTGCTGGTATGGATTCTTCTGCCTCCTGGGCTGGTTGCTCTCCCGACACTTCCTGTTCTTCTGTAGGCCCTTGAGGGGCTGGCTGGAGAAAGGTGAGGATGGGTACCACGACTGCGTTGTTGATTTGAGTCCATGACTGGGGAAAGTCTCCGAGTACGGTACTGATCATTTCTTCCCTTTCCTCTGCGGGTTGAGGGTTCTCTTGATCTTCCTCAGGGCTTTGCAGCAGCTCGGGACACTTTTTCAGGTGGTCTCTGGAGACAATGGCTGTGGTCTCTCCTCCATCCTTACTGATGACACACACTTTTGGGTTCTCATGGCTTGAGGGCAGCACGGTGTACGGGTCCTTCTCCCACTGGTCGTCCAACTTGTGGAGCCGCCTCTTTCTCTTCAAGACCTGCTCTCCGGGTACCAGGGGAACAGCGGGAGCATGCTAGTTATAAGCCTTCTCTTGCCTTTCTCTTGCTTGAGACAGACTTCGCTCGACGCTCTCCTGTACTTTCCAATACTGCTGCTGCCGTTCTGTATCCCAGTCTGCCTCTGGCGAGGTGTCCTCAGGTGTCAGGACTCCCATATCCAGGTCAATAGGCAGCTTACCAGGTCTTGCTCTCATTAGGTAAGCCGGGGTACAGTTGGTGGAACCTACGGAGATGTGATTATACAAGTCCACCAGATCAGGCAGTTTTTCAGGCCACAGACTGCGTTCT
This sequence comes from Phyllobates terribilis, assembly GCF_046119375.1. Classification (NCBI taxonomy): domain Eukaryota; kingdom Metazoa; phylum Chordata; class Amphibia; order Anura; family Dendrobatidae; genus Phyllobates; species Phyllobates terribilis. The sequence continues at coordinate 189,795 of NW_027363826.1, read as the reverse complement.
TCCAGGGGCAACGTTTTTAGCAAGTCTATCACCACCTGGTTCATTTTCTCACATAGTCCATTGGTCTGAGGGTGATTAGGCGTTGTTCTTATCTTCCTGCAGCCATACAGGTTGCAGAACTCCTGGAAGACCTCCGCTTCGAAGGCTGGTCCTTGGTCCGTCAACACTTGCTCCGGATACCCGTGTGGACGGCAGAAGTGCAGCTGGAAGGCTCTGACTGTTGTTTGAGCTGTTAAGTCTTTGACAGGGACCACCACCAGGAACCGGGAGTAGTGAGCTACGATGGTGAGGGCGTAGACTTACCCAGATTTGCTTGGAGCTAGTTTCACATGGTCCAGGGTTACCAGTTCCGGTGGCTGCCTGGTGATGATGGACTGCAGGGGAGTCTTCTGGCTGGCACGGTCCTTTCTTCTTAGGTTGCACGGGCCACAGTCTCTGCACCATCTCTCGATGGCTCCTCTCATGCCTACCCAGTAGAACCATCCACACAACAGGAACTCCAGCTTCTTCCATCCGAAGTGTCCTGCTCCATCGTGGTATGCCTCCAGAACCATAGCCGCGTCTCGTCTTGGGACCACTACCTGCCAGGTCAGCTCATGTGTTCTAGAGTTGACCACTCTCCGGCACAGCTTCTCCTTGTAGAGAAACAGCTTACGTTTCTCCTTCCACAGTTGTTTGGTCTCCTCTGGAGCATCTGGGTCAAGACGGGCATCGGCCTGTGTCAGCATTTCCTTCACCAGACGGACTGCGGGATCACTGTCTTGTGTCTCCGCCCAGCTGTAGTGGGGTAAGGGATTGAACGTAGCAGAGCGCCTGTCCCTCACACGGTGGGAATACAGGGTAATCCCATGACGGTGGAACGCAGGGAGTTCGACTTCTTCCAGTTCTTCTGGATCTTCCCCTACGTCCGGTTAGTTTGGCATTCTGGACAGGGCATCCGCGTTGGCATTCGAGCGTCCCGCCCGGTATTTGATGGTGAATTCATAGTTGGACAGGCGGGCCATCCATCTCTGCTCCAGGGCACCAAGTTTTGCAGTGTCCAGGTGTGTCAACTGGTTGTTATCCGTGTACAAGGTGAACTTGGAAAAGGCAAGGTAATGCTTGAAACGTTCGGTCACTGCCCACACCACTGACAGGAACTCTAGCTAGAATGAGCTATAATTCTCAGGGTTTCTCTCTGTGGGCCGTAGTTTTCGGCTGGCGTAAGCGATTACCCATTCTTTCCCCTGCTGGATCTGGGACAGTATGGCTCCTAGCCCGATGTTGCTCGCGTCCGTGTGGAGGATAAAGGGCTGGCCGTAATCAGGGTACGCCAGGATTTCATCCCCCGTGAGGGCCATCTTCAGCTGGCGGAAGGACTCCTCTTCCAGCTTTTCCCACCTGAAGGGCGGCTTCTGGTTTTTGGCCTTCCTGGATTGACCTATCAGGAGGTCCTGCATAGGGGCTGCCATTTTGGTGAAACCGGGAATGAATCTTCGGTAGTAGCCTACCAACCCGAGGAACTGCCGCACTTCCTTTATGCTGGAGGGTCTTGGCCAGTCTTTAATCACGGTGATCTTATCGGGGTCAGGAGCCACTCCGTCAGCACTCACCACATGTCCCAGGTACTGCACCTTTGGTTTCAGGAGGTGACACTTGGAGGGTTTCACCTTTAGGCCGTAGCTTGCCAGGGCATCAAACACTTCTGCCAGGTGTTTCAGATGGTCTTCGTAGGTTTTGGAATAAACGATGACATCATCCAGGTATAACAGGACCGTCTCGAAATTCCGGTGTCCCAGACAGCATTCCATCAACCGCTGGAAGGTTCCTGGTGCATTGCAGAGTCCGAACGGCATACAGTTGAATTCGCTGAGACCCATCGGAGTGGTGAATGCAGTCTTCTCCTTGTCTGCCTCTGCTACAGGAACCTGCCAGTACCCGCTAGTAAGATCCAAAGTGGAGAAGAAGTTAGCAGATTTTAATACAGCTAAAGATTCTTCTATTCTAGGTAACGGGTACGCATCTTTGTGTGTGATACGGTTGACCTTTCTGTAGTCTACACACATTCTCATTGTGTTGTCCTTCTTTTTCACTAGAACTAGTGGAGCTGCCCAGGGGCTACAGCTGTCCCTGATTACCCCAGCCTCCTTCATGTCCCGCAACATCCCCTTTGCATGCTGATAGTGTGCAGGGGGTACAGGTCGGTATCTTTCCTTTATGGGTGGATGGTCTCCTGTGGGGATGTGATGTTCTACCCCCTTTACTCGCCCGAAGTCTAGCGGGTGTTTACTAAAGACTCTTTCATACTCCCGAACCACCCGGTAGACTCCCTGATTTTGGTGTGAGGGAGTGGAGGTAGTACCCACATGCAGTTGCTGACACCAGTCCTCCATTTGTTTCTTAGAGCCGTTACCTTCCTCTGGTTGAGATGGAGGCAAGGGTTCCACGGCCCTTACAGAATTTTGGTTTTTGGTGAACAATTTGGCTAGCGTGGCATACCGGGGCAGGTATACTTCTCTCCCCCCGATATTTATGATGCGGACGGGCTCCCTCCCATGGCGTACATCGACCACCCCCCGTGCTGTCAAAATGGTGGGCCTACTGTCTGAGTAGACGGGTTCTACCATTGCTTGGTAGTCTCTACCTCTTAGACCAATAGCTGCCCGGCACCAGATCATCATCTCACTTTTCGGGAGCATGGCAATAGGGAACGGGTCACACATTCTCACGCTACCAATCTCACCACCAGATAGTTCCACTTGTTGCCGTTTCATCAGTGCCCGGATCTCTTTTTGGAGAACACGCTGCTGGCTGGAACTGGCGTTCTTGGTAACCTGCTGCAAAATGAGAATTACCTCTGCAAGACAATTTTCAATTACGTTAGTTCCCAAGGTTATTTTAGGGTGACTCTCATGACGGTCAATGTCCACAATAATCAGTCCTTGTGCCGCCAGTTCGACTTTACCGATCTTAATGGTCACCTCTTTGAACCCCACCTGCGGCACGGGCTGACCATTGCTGGCGATGATACTCAGGTCATCATCTGGGTAGCGGGTTATGTCCGAGTCATTCCAGTACCGCTTAAAGAGCACGTACGGGATGGTAGTCACCTGTGACCCAGTGTCTAGTAGGGCACTCATAGGAATGCCATCCAGTACCACAGGCAAGACTGGACGTCCCCCTACGTATTTATCACGCCAGTTCGATGGGCCTGATGATCTTATGCCTGGGGGTTGGCCCTCTACCCCAGGTTGTGCCCGTTTAAATGACAGTACCTTGCCATATGTCCGGGTTGATTGCAGCGGCGGCAGATGGGCTGTCCGTCCTCGTTGTAGCGGTCGCTGGGTCTTCCTCTGGACGGCGGGATCCTCCTCTGTCGGCGCCATGGGACGTCCTCCGGTCCGGATTCCAGCTGGATCTTTCCTGGAGGAGAGACCTGTAAAGACTGCACAGTTCTGGTTAGCGCGGCTACGCTTTTGGTCAGTTCTTGGACCTGATGGTGCAAGTCTGTAGCCGGGTTGTTATCCAAAGCCTGCGCACCAGCTCCTACAGACTCTGTAGACAAGGGCGCCGCCTCCTGGTGATAGGTAATAGCAGGGCGCCAGTGGGTTACAGAGCTACCCGGTGCCGGTTCTCGGAGCACCCGGATGGTTCTGCAAGGCCATTGCATGTGACTGGGTTTGGTGGGCGTTGGACAGCAGACCCTCAATGAATTGCTCAGTCAACAGTTCATCTGCATTCCGCACACTGTCAGGGTCTGCCTGTTTAATGGCTCCCAGGGCCTCTTGCAAATTCAAAGCATAGTCTCTTATACTGTCTTGGGCCCGCTGCTTGCACCCATAAAATTTCATTTTGATCTCTGCAGAGGTGCGGGTATCAAACGTGTCCCTCAGATGGGCTAAGATCTCCTTCACGGTCTCCTTGTCCCTGACTGACCAGGACTTTACTTCACGTTGGGCTGCGCCGGTTAACTGGCCTACCAATATGCTCACTTTTTGTCCCTCCGTCAGGGGGTATACTTTAAACAGGCTGTACAGTCTCTCTTTAAAGTCGCTTAGGGTATGCGACTCCCCTGAGTATCCGGGGATGTAAGGCATGGTGAACGGCATTACTGCGGCAGCGGCCACGCTGGTGGTAGAGGGTCCATCCGTATCCTCCCCCCTAGTTAAGTGTGGCCTACCTTCTGTTGCTTCTTCTCCGTAGGCCGCGGCTCCGCAGACGATCGTCAGGGTGGAGGACCATGCATCGCGCTCTGGTGACGTCAGCGTCACTCCCTCTCCTTCCAGGACCTTGCGCAGCGTCGGTGCGTAGGGCGGAGCTTCAGGTCTCGCGCGCTTTCGGCGTCCACACCCCTCTTCTTCCCGCGCGGCGTCCTGAAGATGGCGTCCGACGGCGGGAAAACGACTGCGGATGGGGGGAAAACAGCTGAAGATGGCGGGAAACGGCTCCGGATGGCGGGAAATGGCTCCGGATGGCGGGGACCTTCACCACGGCAGGTGTGACAGTCTTTTGAAGGCGCGCAGTACCCGGTGGTTGCGGGCACGAAATCCTGCCGACTACGCCAAAGTTGACGCGCCCCCTGGGCCTAGTGTACACATGTAGTGGGTTACCCGGAGCCGGGTCTCTGGGGATTGTAGTCTCCGTGGCGGCGACCCGGTCCCGTGACTCAGGGTGGTCAAACCAGTGGCGGTATAGTATAAGTTTTAGGTTAATTGTCCGACTACGCCACCCATGGGTTGCGGTCAGGGTGTCCCGCCGCTGCGAGGCAGACCACTGAGGCTGGTGTGGTATGCGCAGCAAAGGATGGGATAACTCCCCACGGGAAGAGTATAGCCTCAGGGCAGGGAATGTGGATGATGGGAGTGATGGTGCACGGGCGTCCTAGTATTAGTAGTGCTGTATGCGGTGAGAAAGCAGGAACGACTCAGAGTCTTTGCAGTGCAGTTCAGGGTCTTTACTGATGATATTAAGGCAGACCCTCCCGGGAGTACTGGCTAGCATAAGGGGCCTGGTCAGTCTGTGAACAAACAGGAGTTCCCCTGGCCAGGTGGAGTTGTAGGCCTCCCCGTCTATCTGCACTCTTCCTGGCTACCTTACTGTAAGCGTGTGGAAGTAGCCCACGTCCCTGAGTATACCGTGTGGTGCTCACCCGTATGGCTGGTGACTTGGGGCCTTCTGATAGCCTTCGCTCCTCGATGGCGGTGCTGGTCCCTTCCTTGTGACTGAGCCTCCGGGCTTCTAAGGCCAGAGGACCTGGAATCCCCTGCCGGCTGGTTTCTGCTGCTGGACTTAAAGATCCCCGCAGCCTCGGACTCTGGTGTCCGGTTCTTATATTCTTTGCTTTCCCTGTCTTTCTCCTCTCTAGACTCTTAGACTGACTAACCCCGCCCCAGACCCAGTTTATGTAGGGCAGGTTCCTCCCCTATCTGGCCTGGGACAGGAGCTGTTGCATGTTTAAGGGCTCCTGACCAGGAAACCTCCCACTTGCTCTCAGACGTGATATTTCTATCACTGTGGCAACCAGACCCCTGGGGTACCACATGTATAAATGTATGGCTGACAGCCAGCCAGGTCTGGAGCTGAATGTGAATGACTTTATATGGTAGTCTACCAGGAATATAAGATTGAAAGTTCTTTATTGGAAGCTGGGACCTAGGCTTATTGGTCCCTATAAAATAACCGCCGTCATTAACCCATCAGCGTTTCGTCTTGAACCTCCTCTGGCCCTTAAAGTCCACTACGTGTTCCATAGGTCCTTACTCAAGAAGTATGTGGAACCTCTTGAGCCCTCACCTCTACCACCACCCCCAGTAATGGTTGTGGTAATCTGGAGTTCCAGATTTTGAGTATTGTAGATTCTGGTCTCCAACGTCGTTCTCTACAATACTTCGTGCACTGGAAAGGTTATGGTCCAGAGGAGAGGATGTGGGTTTCAGCATCAGAGATGAATGCTCCCAGGTGGGTTCATTCATTCCCCACCTCTTATCCTGAGAAACCCGGTCTTGAGTGTCCGGAGGCCACTCGTAGAGAGGGGTGTACTGTCACGGGTGTGTCAGAAGTGACAGTCGCCCTGCTGTTGGTCGCTCATCCCCCTCCCTTCCCTAGCCAGGGCTTAACACCATGGAAAGACAGGGCGAGGTTCGCGTGCAGCAATTGGTGAAGAACCAATATAGGGACGTTAGTGGAGACAGGGTGATATTAGATCAGCCTAGGATGTCTCCACTTCCCCCTTTCCCTAGAGTCTGGGCTCCCTTTCCCTCTTCCCTTTGTGTTGCACTAAGTCTTTCCCACACATTGCGTGACACACACAGAGTGACTGCAGACTTATCGGTTTGGACAGGACAACCCCTTATCATGCCTGTTTTTGCTGCTAGAGAAGGACCATGCTTAGCAGGCAGTTGACACCCCTAGTCGTTTGGAGTTTGCAGTCATTTCTTGCTGGATGGAAAGAAAAAATGAGGCTGAAGAGTTACCATACAGCCATAGGGTCAAGTGATAGTGACTGCTAGTTTTTCTTGGCTTATGAGATCAAACTGGTATCTAAAAGTCATTGTGATTCTGATTCTAATATTTGAAGAAAGTCAGATATCAGTCACATATCAAAATCACACATCATTTGAATTTGGCCTGGAGGAGGTCTGTGTGAAAGTCCCAATGCATTTCAGACAAGTTTGCACTGAAAATCACATAACCAAATAGAATGCTTAAGTTTCTTCAACTGAGTGTTTAAGTCAATGGTAAGTGTACTGGCTTCTAGACATAGAGTTTTGGGTTCAATTCCCAGCAGCATACAGTGAACTTTTTATTATTATTTTCATCAGTTGTGAAAGTCAGATGTCTAAGTCACTTATCAAAGTCACATATCAAAGTCAGTTCTCAGACAAGGTATTTAGCCTCAAACTGACATTATTCTGATGTTTGACTTTGATATCTGTCATGTCCTAAACTGGACGCTGTAGTTGAGCACCTCTTCATGAATCAGGATCATCCGACTCCAGCATGCCCCTCATCAAGATTGCTGTGAACAACGCCGGTCTTGATGAATCGAGCCCATTGTGTTTTATATTACGGAAACATATTGGCACATTTTATTATACAATTGGTGGTCTTGTATTATTTCTATATTGTTGCTACAGCAGCATAGTGGGCCCCAAGAATGATTTACTCTGGGGATCCAAGGTTCTGCAGCCCGATGCTGCATACAATTAATATAAAAAAATAAAATAAAATTAATGTTAATATTAATATTGAGCAGAATTAATTTCAGCCTATTGGTGCAGCCTCCACAACTGTCACGGTCTCCCATGTTGTCCCTTGGGAAAATTAATCGCCCACTCTTGCTCTATTATATATAGTGCTATGTTATGCAAAGTGCTAAAGTGCTGCACATTTTCCATCTACACATGTGCATCAAAGCGTCTGTGTGTTACTCACAGAACCTTTGATGCACATGTGTAGATAGAATCACATGATCTATCAAAGGGGATCATGTGACAAGTCACGTGATACATCCAGTACCTGAGGGGGGGGCACACCTTCTAAACTACCCAGTGCCCTGGCTACTCTTACTACTCTTAATCCACTCCTGTACATACAGTACAGACCAAAAGTTTGGACACACCTTCTCATTCAAAGATTTTTCTGTATTTTCATGACTATGAAAATTGTACATTCACACTGAAGGCATCAAAACTATGAATTAACACATGTGTAATTATATACTTAACAAAAAAGTGTGAAACAACTGAAAATATGTCATATATTCTAGGTTCTTCAAAGTAGTCACCTGTTGCTTTGATGACTGCTTTGTACACTCTTGGCATTCTCTTGATGAGCTTCAAGAGGTAGTCTCTGGAAATGGTTTTCACTTCACAGGTGTGCCCTGTCAGGTTTAATAAGTGGGATTTAATAAGTGGGATTTCTTGCCTTATAAGTGGGGTTGGGACCATCAGTTGTGTTGTGCAGAAGTCTGGTGGATACACAGCTGATAGTCCTACTGAATAGACTGTTAGAATTTGTATTATGGCAAGAAAAAAGCAGATAAGTAAAGACAAAGGAGTGGCCATCATTACTTTAAGAAATGATGGTCAGTCAGTCCGAAAAATTGGGCAAACTTTGAATGTGTCCCCAAGTGCAGTTGCAAAAACCATCAAGCGCTACAAAGAAACTGGCTCACATGAGGACCACCCCAGGAAAGGAAGACCAAGAGTCACCTCTGCTTCTGAGGATAAGTTTATCCAAGTCACCAGCCTCAGAAATCGCAGGTTAACAGCAGCTCAGATTAGAGACCAGGTCAATGCCACACAGAGTTCTAGCAGCAGACACATCTCTTCAACAACTGTTAAGAGGAGACTTTGTGCAGCAGGCCTTCATGGTAAAATAGCTGCTAGGAAACCACTGCTAAGGACAGGCAACAAGCAGAAGAGACTTGTTCGGGCTAAAGAACACAAGGAATGGACATTAGACCAGTGGAAATCTGTGCTTTGGTCTGATGAGTCCAAATTTGAGATCTTTGGTTCCAACCACCGTGTCTTTGTGCGACGCAGAAAAGGTGAACGAATGGACTCTACATGCCTGGTTCCCACCGTGAAGCATGGAGGAGGAGGTGTGATGGTGTGGGGGTGCTTTGCTGGTGACACTGCTGGGGATTTATTCAAAATTGAAGGCATACTGAACCAGCATGGCTACCACAGCATCTTGCAGTGGCATGCTATTCCATCCGGTTTGTGTTTAGTTGGACCATCATTTATTTTTCAACAGGACAATGACCCCAAACACACCTCCAGGCTGTATAAGGGCTATTTGACCAAGATGGAGAGTGATGGGGTGCTACGCCAGATGACCTGACCTCCACAGTCACCAGACCTGAACCCAATCGAGATGGTATGGGGTGAGCTGGACAGCAGAGTGAAGGCAAAAGGGCCAACAAGTGCTAAGCATCTCTGGGAACTCCTTTAAGATTGTTGGAAGACCATTTCCGGTGACTATGTCTTGCAGCTCATCAAGAGAATGCCAAGAGTGTGCAAAGCAGTCATCAAAGCAAAAGGTGGCTACTTTGAAGAACCTAGAATATAAGACATATTTTCACTTGTTTCACACTTTTTTGTTAAGTATATAATTCCACATGTGTTAATTCATAGTTTTGATGCCTTCAGTGTGAATGTATAATTTTCAAAGTCATGAAAATACAGAAAAATCTTTAAATGAGGTGTGTCCAAACTTTTGGTCTGTACTGTACATACAACACTACACATCAGTGCAGGTACAACTTATGGCTTCTTCATCTAGGAGTTTATGAGCATCATCTGTCTAATTGACAGAGAACCCCTGAGAAGTCTACACAAGAAAGCTTCTGTCTGTATCATGATTCCAGTGACTTTTATAAGGTTTAGACAATGGAAGCATAAAGCTGGTTAATGTTTATAAGTATGATTCGTCGATAATACCGAATTGGCCAGATTCTGTAATCTCGAGAAGTTTACTTTTAAACATTGTTTTAGACAATAGATCTGTGTATTTCTCATGGAGCATAATGGTAAGTGTACACACATTATTTGAATCAATATTTTGGTTACAATAACACTATTTGTCAAAGCAAATATCACAGTGGTCACTTTTGTACAAATCAGGATAATGAATCTTTGAAACACACAACTTCATAGACCATAGAACAATTAACATTGTCTTACTGTATTGACTCCTAGCAAACACTTTGTGGATAGCATGCATCAAGGACAGTTCATGTGAAAGAGCTAGTTTCTCAGTATCAGAGTAAATCAATATTATACTGCAGTATATTGCAATATTATAGTGCTTGAATTCACGCAACCATATTTGCAATACATTCCACACTTGGTCTAATGACCACACTTTATCAAAGCATATAAACAATATGTTACAATATGTAGGCTATAAGATATCCATATTTTTATTAGCAATACAATCCACATTTGGATATCTTATAGCCACACATTATTTACACAAAGCACCCTATCCAAAGGGGATGGTTTTAGCGGATGATTGCCATAAAAATAATAATGGAAGTGTACACTGTGTACAACAACACAAAGCAATGCATGAACAAATTATAGCAAAAAATAAATCAGCTGGCCTAATACTCAAAGTCTTCATGGCAATCCTCCCAGTGGATGGCCATGGAACAATGAGGTGGAATAAGATTCTACAGGTGAACAACTGGCTACGTCGATGGTGCCGTCAACAAGGATTTGGAATTCTGGATCACGGAATGAATTACCTATACGATGGACTACTTGCTAGAGATGGGGTACACCTTACGAAGACTGGAAAACATGTATTTGGAAGTCGCCTTGCTACACTCATCAGGAGAGCTTTAAACTAGAACAATGTGGGAAGGGAAGCAAAAGGCCAGAAAAAGCCATACAGCTGACAAATACTATTGAGATCTCTGCTACTGGAAGTGGAAAGGAAGAACAAAGACAAAACAATTTAAATAATAAAAATATGGGAGGAAGAGAAACCAATCACAAACTAAAATGTTTTTATACAAATGCACAAAGCATGGGCAACAAACAAGGAGAATTGGAACTACTAATGCAGGAAAAGAAATATGATGTCATTGGAATCACTGAAACTTGGTGGGACAATACACATGATTGGAATAAAAGGCTAAAAGGATACAACTTATTTGCAAGAAACAGACTTGATAAGCGAGGAGGAGGTGTCGCATTGTATGTTAGAAAAGCGTATATCTGCACAGAGATTGAAGCTTCAGAGACTGGGAGTTCTGTGGAAACTGTTTGGGTAAGAATACAAGGAGAGAACAACGGAAAGGACACCATTGTAGGCATTTACTACAGGCCACCTGGGCAAGCTGAAGATATGGATGAACTCTTTATGTATCAAATGACCAAGTTCTCCAAAAAATATGACGTAGTGGTCATGGGAGATTTCAACTATCCAGACATTTGTTGGGAATCTCTCTCAAGTAAAACTAACAGGTCAAGCAAATTCTTATCCTCTCTTGCTGACAACTTTATCTTCCAAAAGGTAGGGGAGAAAACAAGGGGATCTGCTACTTTGGATCTAATCCTTATAAACAGGGAGGAAATGGTTGAGGAGGTAAAGGTGGCTGGGACCCTAGGAGGCAGCGATCATGCTATTATAGAATTTTGGATAACTAGAGGAGGAAGACATGTGAAGACTCAAACTTCAAGGTTAGATTTTAGAAAGGCAGATTTTAAGAGACTCAGAAAGAGAATAGGAGGGATCCAATGGCTGGATGTCCTTAAGGACAAAAATGTCCAGGAAGGATGGGAAATTTTTAAAAATGAGATTCTCAAAGCACAATCGTTAACAATCCCGAAAAGTAGGAAGAATGGGAAGCATTTAAGGAAACCAGGATGGATGAACACAGAACTTAAACACATGCTAAAAAGAAAGAAAGAAATGTTTATTAAATGGAAAGAGGGAGGCATATCTAAAGAAGATTATAATGCAGTCTGCAGATCCTGTAGGGCACGTATCAGGTTAGCTAAAGCTGACAATGAATTAAGGCTTGCAAGAGATGTCAAAAGCAATAAAAAAGGATTTTGGGGGTATGTCAAAAGTAAAAGAAAAGTCAAAGATGCTATAGGATTTTTACAGGATGAAAATGGAGAAATGGTAAGAGAGGATGTTGAGAAGGCCGAACTTTTTAATTCCTATTTTGCATCTGTTTTCTCTCAGAAAGAAAATGTAACATCAACTGATCTTCACTGTCCTTTTAAAGGAATAGAGGAATCCAAGTTATCTGTAAACAGAAAGATTGTGAGGGAATATTTAGTTAACATAAATGAGTTCAAGTCTCCAGGTCCAGATGAATTACACCCCAGAGTACTGAAGGAGATCGTAGAAGAAATTTTAGAACCACTCTCCATAATCTTTGAAAATTCTTGGAGAACAGGAGAAGTCCCAGAAGACTGGAGAAGAGCAAATGTTGTTCCTATCTTCAAAAAGGGGAAGAAGGTGGACCCAGGGAACTATAGGCCGGTGAGTCTGACTTCTATACCAGGAAAGATCTTTGAACAAATTATTAAACAACATGTATGTAAGTACATGGATAAGAATGAAATGATTAACCAGAGTCAGCATGGGTTTGTAACTAACAAGTCATGTCAGACTAACTTAATTTCCTTCTATGACATAATCACTGACTGGGTGGATCAGGGAAATGCTGTAGATATAGTATATCTTGACTTCAGCAAAGCATTTGACAAAGTATCTCACACCATCCTTATTGAAAAAATGACCAAGTATGCAATGGACCAGGCAACTGTTAGGTGGATTCATAACTGGCTTAGTGATCGGACTCAAAGGGTGGTTGTAAATGACTTCACATCCAGCTGGATGAATGTCTCAAGTGGGGTACCACAGGGCTCCGTCCTGGGACCTGTATTGTTCAACATCTTTATCAATGATTTAGATGAAGGAATTGAGGGTAAACTGATTAAATTTGCTGATGACACAAAGCTAGGAGGGATAGCTAATACTAGAGAAGAGAGAGAGAGGATTCAAAAAGACCTAAATAAACTGGAGCAGTGGGCAGCAACCAACAGAATGGTTTTTAACAGGGAAAAATGCAAAGTACTACATCTGGGCAATAAAAATGAAAAAAGCATATACAGAATGGGAGGAATAGAGCTAAGCAACAGTACATATGAAAAAGACTTAGGTATACTAATAGATCATAGACTGAACATGAGTCAACAGTGTGATGCAGCAGCAAAAAAGGCAAATACAATTCTGGGATGTATTAACAGAAGCATACAGTCTAGATCACGTGAAGTCATTATCAGTCTTTACTCCTCTTTGGTCAGACCTCATCTGGAATACTGTGTACAGTTTTGGGCACCACGTTTTAAAAAAGACATAGACAAACTGGAGCAAGTTCAGAGAAGAGCGACCAGAATGGTGACTGGTCTGCAAACCATGTCCTATGAGGAACGGTTGCAGGATTTGGGAATGTTTAGCTTGCAAAAAAGAAGACTGAGAGGAGACTTAATAGCTGTCTACAAATATGTCAAGGGCTGTCACATTGTAGAAGGATCATCTTTATTCTCATTTGCACAAGGAAAGACTAGAAGCAATGGGATGAAACTAAATGGGAGGAGACACAGATTAGATATTAGAAAAAACTTTTTGACAGTTAGGGTGATTAATGAGTGGAACAGGCTGCCACGAGAGGTGGCGAGTTCCCCTTCAATGGACGTCTTCAAACAGGCTGGACAGACATCTGTCTGAGATGATTTAGTGAATCCTGCTTTGAGCAGGGGGTTGGACCAGACGACCCAGGAGGTCCCTTCCAACTCTACCATTCTATGATTCTATGATTCAATCATCTCCTCTGCCAAAAAACTTTCCCCAATGCAGTTCACACAGGCACAACATGGATTGCACGTGAAGTTCTGTGTCACAGCTTCTCCTTCTGTGTCCTCATCTTGAGTAGCTACCCCTATAAGCTTTGTCCATAACTGTAGAGGGGGTCAGTACTGCCACCAAGTCTCAAATATATTGATAGCAGTGGTAACCTTTGTCACGCAAAAATGGCTAGTGTTCATCATTTGAGCCAAGTAAATCTATAGATTCTGTTTGGTTTTCCATGACGCCACATTTTCCACGGTTGGCCTCTCGATTTTCGGTCTGAAGATTGCTTGGGTCATCATTTCCAGATTTTGATCTAAAGGGAAAACACATATTATTCTCTGCACAAAATCCCGGTCAGTTGGGACGTGTTCCCCTTTCTTTTGCCCGGGTTTCATAACTATCAACACATTGTCTGCTCCTTGAACAATTACCTCTGCAGGTTCTGGAGGACCTTTGTCACCCAGTTGTTTCAACCAGATTTTTGCACCATCATTGATAGGATCTCAGGATCCAAATTCTTCACCTCCTCTGACTGTCACAACTGCAGGGGTCCTTACTCTGACCACCTTCGTTTTAGAAATAGACAGTACCAGTAACTGAGTTATCTTATCTCTCTTCTGTATTATCATGACTTTTTCTTCATCATTCATTAAAAGTACTTTAATTTCTTCCTGATAATCCTGGTCTATCACTCCTCCCATTACCTGAATACCCTTTAAGGCCAAGCCTGACCTTGAGGTTATAAGACAAAAATGCTCAGGTGGCATTTGCAAGCCTATAGCAGTCCTGATTTTCTTTACAACTTCTTTGAAGTGACTTTCATTGTCACTTTGAATCTGTATTGGGATACAGTACAATACCATTGTTTCCAAAGTCTTAATAGTATTGTTAGCATTGGCCATTTTACAGGTACAAATCAACGTAAACCCAGAATATGCATACAAAGCTGTGCATACGCATACACATCCTCCATCATGTAGAGGAGGGCCAATGTAGTCAATTTGCCCAGGAAGTTTTCCTTGAGCTTTCTGGCCTCTCACCACATGAGGGATTGGTCTCTGTTGTGAATATTGACACTTAATGACGGTTTCCTTTATGAACTCTAACCTGATGGGCACCCCTCTGGTCTGTGCCCATTGAGTCAGTCCAAGCAGCTCCTCAGAGGTATCAGTCTTTACTGGATTCAGTGACTGATATTTCGGACTGTTAGTCTGCTACTGAGTTGAATCTTTCCAGGGTATCTGAAGCACAAATAGCATCAACATGAAACACAGTCACTTTAATTATTTGTACAATTGCCCAGATATCTTGCCACAACTCTTTTCCCCATACTTCTTTGCTATGTATACTTGTAGTCTGATAGCCCACTGCGTTCCACACACGGTTGTTACCTTGGTACCTAGCTGACCCTTCTGTAAACCACGCTTGTTTCCTCTGCTCAGGAATCAATTGTTCAAAGGATATCTCCTGCTCCTGAAGTCCCATAGGGACTTTGCCTAACTTCTCATGCAATGTGGAGATTCCACTAACTCCTGGTTTTGCTCTGTCCTGAATTGCCTCAATTTGCTTTCCTCCTAATTCTGTAGTTATAACCTTGCACTCACTGAATTGTTTTGGAGTTCCCTTAATCAAACTGGCCTCCGCCCCTGTATCTACCAACATTTGTGGGGTGTGGCCAGCATGTCAATCACTTTTATCTGTCTCCCTCCATCGATCCTCCATTTCAGATGAAGACATCATATTAGGAGAAAATGATGCCCCCTTCTGTTGGGCTTTGAATTCCTGTATCAAGGATTTAACTTCAGCATAAAGATCCTCAAACCCCTGTGCTGTGGGCTTTGCTGGCGACGAGGAGGGAGTTGGCCCTCTCTCTCCCTGTGTCCTGCCCGGCCCCTGCTGTGGGGATTCAGAATCTTTTACTGTAACCTTTCTATTATGTGAAACCCTGACTTTTTATTAAGTCCTCTCTTTTGATACAATTTCCACATCTCGTTAGTACCAATCCCGTCTATTTTATCCCTGTGGACACCATCCTTTATCAGGGCCATAAACATATCTTTACGGGTAATACAAGATCTAGGATTGTAGTTACTTTTGACATTGTCATGATGCTCTTCAGAGGGAAAATTACCCTTTTGTTTGGGACCCCAATCTCCCAGATCCCCTAACTGTCTAATTGCCTCCAATGTATTGGCGATAGTTTTCCCAGTCTGATTTATCATTAGCGTCATCATGATATGCTTGTAGGCTGCAGGGGCATTTCTAATGATACGATTTCTAACAGATACACTCACAACAACTTGCATATAATCATCATAAGAGCTTGCCGAAATAGCATTTTTCATGACCTCCTCTTTCAACCTCTGAGTACAATCTTTCAATGTAAACCATGGTTTTTCATTGGGCGGCCAGTCCGCCTCGGATGGGTATTTATGCTGCAATGCCATGGCCACATCAAGCATACTACACACCACATGTGGCTGCTGAATTGTCAAGGTACGAAAGGCCTCCTTCACTACAGGTTCATGACTGAATTGGACAAATTTTTGGCCATCCACAGCATCCACCTGCACTCCATGAGCCCCCATCTCCCATAATCTGACAGCTCAAGCTACTAAAGATTCATTTGGCTTTTGAGAGAAACAATCATGAAGGTCATTAAGCTCCTGCTGACTGTAATCCTCTACTGCATTCTTATTCTGTTTACCTGCAGCAGTCTCTACAATCCGTCTCCGATATATAGGATGAACTTTCACTGGGTTAAGAGGAGGATCAATTTCTCTCTTTCCATTGAAATATTCATCCTCAGTCTCTGGATTGGTGATGTTTTTAGAGTCAGTTGAATCCCATACATCCCCATCCCACTGATCAGGGCTCCACTCTATCCCTGCTTTGGCTATGGCCAAAGCTACTTTCTTGTTATTAACCTTCCCTCACCTCCTTTTGTATTTATACTGCGCTACACATACAGCAGCCTTTTCTGCAACATGCTGATATCCATCACATCTGTCCATTAATAACTTATTCTGACACTGTGCTATAATCAATGCATTCTGGGCCTCACACAACTGTCTTTCCAATTCCTGAACTTTTGTTAATATACGTATTCTTTCCTCATGCTGTTTTCTATATGCAGACAGCAGGATCCATCTGTAAAGGACATATTGATACTCATGCTAGAGCAACTCCATTTTGTCTGCTTGCTTTAAAATCATGTTATCACTCCTTGCATAACATATTCTTTCTTTCTCTTCCCATGGAACTTATCTCACACTAACTTTTTCTCAAGAGAACATTTTGTCAGACACTCTGTTATCTAACTTGTTTAGGCCAGGTTTGACCTTGTAAAATTTCCATAGTGCTTCAAACTAACAATGATAATATGACCATATATGTGTTTTCCGTAATAATTGTACTAACATCAGTTAGCCTATAGTATTGTAGTATGGCTGTAGAGTTGATTGGCTATTTGATATACTCAAAACAATATAAAATGCTAAGCAAAATAAACGGGATCAGAGATTCTTTGAATCCCGACAATACAGAGCACGCATTGCCTCCGTTTGGTTTTCTGTGGATTGCGCAATCAACATAATAATTTTGACACTCACTTGGTCAACCGTGAAGGGTTATTGCCCTCCCTTAACAGCTGGTGCCGTGACTCGGATCCCTAACCAGGGACGCCCCTCCACCTCTGGACGACCACAAAGAGAGACCTGCCTTCAGCCTCCCCCACTGGAATTGGGACTGATCATCCCCCACAAAAAGCCACGGTAAGTGCACCAGTTCTTTACTAGTGACACTGACCGTTTGGCGTGGTTTCCACGTAGTGTGTGGTTGTTTGCAGTATCTCCGGGTGTCCTGGTTGGATATAGTCAAAGGTGAGACTATAAGGGGTGTAGTCTCATTAGGGGTCTGATATTATTTAACTTCAAAGCAGTATCACCTCGGATTTACAAGTGAATATTGTGTGAATCTTTCTCAGCTTTGGACAAAAATCCTTAGGAGAGACTGAACATTGTTAGTTTCAGTCGCGGCAGGTGATCGAAGATTGGGTAGGACACGCAAGTAGATATACGTATATCGAGTGTCCGGTGCGCTGCAAAACTGCAAAGCTGCATAGCAGCAGAAGTGCACCTCCTTTCATTTGTTGTGTGAAAGAATTCCCCCGACGGGAGGGGTGAGTTAGTAGTGGAATAGCTGGGAGCTCTGGCCAGACTCCGCTGTGCACAAATTAAGGATCTTTTTGTCAGTTGTAGTGAATAATCAATGTTTCTGTGGAGCAGAAAGAATTTGTCTCCCCCGAAGGAGAGGGAGGATGTGATGAATATCATGATCAGTCGAGAAGGGAAAAGATCATTTAAGCACGTGCCAAAAGTGTTTAAGGTGTTAAATTTTCCTGTGGAGGGGAGGCTTCAGCCTGTGTTGTGGGATGAAGGCATCCGGCAGCAAAGGGGTAGATTAGTTGACTGCTGTGGATAGTTGGAAGATGCTGAAAACTTTAGGAAAGTGGCACATGAGATTTGTGATGAAGGATATGTTGAAAAAGTACAGGAGGAAGTAGGTCCCCCCCTTCCCAACTTATGTGTCCACAATCCAAATCTAGAGCCCCTAAAGAAGCATCTCCCACAAATGTAGCAATACCCCAGCCCCTGAATCCGGAAACTGAGCAATTTATACCTTATGAGATTAAATACCCTGCACTTCCCACTGAGAGCCAGCCACCATCATATAACCCAGACGGTTGGCTCTGTAATGTGTGTTGGGTCACTAATCCAGGATGGCGCAGGACATGCTATAATTGTGAAGCACGCACGTAAACCCGGTGTTGTAGCACCAACCTACCCATTACTTAACGCTGACGGGGGGTATTATGAATCACTACCCCCACCTGCCCCTACCATCATATTCCATTCAGAGGGACCCAGGGTCCTCTGAACTCTTCCCTATTCACCCTCTCCCAAACTGGGGAAATAGAACATGGACGCTAGTATGAGGAGGTGGCGTCTGATTTACTAAATGGTCCTTCAGAATTCTCTACTATTCTGAGAATAGGTATGGGGAGTATACCACAACAGCAGGTTGGGATCATTGTAAACGCAGCAAATGCGAAACTGCAGCATGGGTGGGGGCTAGCTGCAGAGATATGTCGTATTGGGGGACCTACAATACAAGCTGCATCTAATGATTACATCCGTGACCATGGCCCGTTAAGAGAAGGAGAGGTGATGGCTACAAGAGCCGGACAGCTATCATGTCATTTTGTTATACATGTAGAGAAAACCAAAAGAGTAATGTCATTGTGTAAGATTACAGTACAAGATGTTAAATGCAGCAAGGAAGATAATGGGATGTTGAAATGTTGAAAAGTAAATGCATGTGAAAAAAAAAGGTTGCGCTGAGTTTGTTGACAGAAGGAAAAAGTATGTGGATATGTGGAGAAACTTAAATGGTTAACTGAAATATGCACGCTGCCAGATAAGCGCCCAGTTACAGCTGCTAGCATAGCAAAACGGCCTTGGCTTGATACAGAGCAGGAAAAAAAAAAAGGTGAATGGAGGAAGAAAATGCAGACAATAAGGGAAACACGATGCTATGTTATATGTATTACAAAGATACTGCTCTCCGATAATGGCGGAGTAATGAATTGTTGGGAATGTTCTAATTGTGGCCAGCAGAATCCATTGTCAGTAGATTACTGTGTTGCATGTCACGCACTCCCCTCGCTACTACCCAAGCCACTTCTAGTGCCCCATCCTCATCTGTTATACCTATGTCCGCCCAAAGTTCCAACCCTTCCTGCAGCGGCCATGTTGCTACACCCATTGCATCACCTCCGGTCTCTGACCAAATGTCCCTTTGGTGGTGGCCATCTTGGTGCACCCTTCCTGTAGTATGCTTCCTTCTGGTTGCGGCCATCTTGGCACACCCAGAATACAGGCAGCAATACACACTACACTCAGAATGTGTATGAGGAAGATCATCATAATCAGTGTGTGACAGAGCATTAGACGCCAATACATATGAGAGTGGGTTTAACTTCTGTCAAGCCCTTAAAATATGGGCTCAGGATAAGTTGGCTAATCAATCCACTACCCTCAACAGCACATATTTATGTCCACTTTGACATTAGGGCTAAAATATGGTGATGTAAACTAATTCTCTAGATGGTCATGTATCCTTAAGTTTCTAATAGATGCACATACACGTTGTCTGGTTTACAGTAATTGATTTAGCAAACGTTTTTGTTTTTTTATTAGCATTCCACTACACAAAGACTGTCAGTTTCTGTTTGCATTTACATATTACATTACATATTACATTTACACGGAGCAAATGTCCATCAGGGCCAGTGTTAGTCTCCTCAAGCATCTAGCAAAACTGAATTGTCGAGTCTCAGCCTCGAAACTTCAGTTTTGGCCCGGCAAGTGGTCTTCTTAGGCCATTGCCTTACTCAGGGTGCCAGACATCTCACAGAAGAAAGGAAGACGGTCATCTACGCACTACCGTTCCCAAAAGATCCCATAGAGCTGCAACGGTTCCTCGGACTATGTACATACTGCAGACAATGGATCCCAGACGCCTCACGTCTCATGCAGCCGCCCCTCTAAGATGCATTAAAAGAAGACACTCTGGCTGATGTCAACAACAAGGACCACCAAGAACAGCTGCAACAAGCCTTTGAGCAACTAAAGTCAAGGAAAATAACAGCCCCTGCCCTTGGAAATCTGGACTATGCTCAACCTTTCCATTTGTATGCCTCTGAGACAGGAGGACATGCAGCCGGAGTACTCACGCAGAGACACTGTACAAAGCAGCGCCCAGTCGTTTATTACCTAGCGCATCTCTCCCCCAGCTGTCTACGAGCGGTTCACGCCACACAGCAACCTAAACATCTGTCTACACAGAGACACCTGTGGCTGCAGTGTTCGTTGATTTTGCCAGAAAATGTGAAGTTACACCACCATCAACCCAGCCACCCTGCTACCAGCACCTGAAGGAGAGGGGAAAAAGGCTCCACCGCATGATTGTCTGGAACAAATTACTGCGGAGTCAACTCCACTTGTTCTAGTGGGGGAAGTACCCTTGGATGACCCAGAACTTACGTTATATACGGATGGATCCAGATATGTTGACACCTCTGGCAGGTTTCATACTGGATATGCTGTCACAACTGAAGATACATTGGTAGAGGCAGCAGTCTTACCTCCCAGTATGTCAGCACAAGAAGCAGAGCTCAAAGCTCTGACTGCAGACTGTGAAAAATGCTGAAAGCATCAGACAATTGATGGAAGTGGTGCAACTACCAAGACAGTTGGCTGTCGTAAAGGTAAAAGCTCATACCCGACCAGATGCCCCTGAAGCAAGAGGTAATGCACTTGCTCATCTCCATGCTAAGCGAGCAGCTCTTCTTCTGACATCCATGTCCATGGCTCTTACACGGCAACAGGCCAAACAGCTAAATTCCGTGCCAACCCAGGATCAACCTGCAGAAGAGCATCAACCGGTCCCTCCAATCACAAAGCTACGCTCCACACGCTCTACGCGCTAAAGAAGAACGCCAGTCGTAGAAGGAGGTGGGTGCTAAGTTGATAGATGGGCTATGGAAGAAGAAACAACTGTACTGTTTGCCTCGACTCCTGTATCCAGCCATTGCGGCCTGGGCCCATGGACTGCTTAGGGGTAGTGGATATGTTTTCCAGTTGGCCAGAAGCATTCGCCGTTCCAAACATGACTGCCAAGACTACCGCCAAGAAGCTGGTCTCTGAAGTTGTTTGCCGGTATGAAGTCTCAGAAGTTATCAAAAGTGATGAAGGACCAGGCTTTTCCTCATGCGTATATCAAGAAATACTTACCATGATCGGATCAACAGTGATGTTACATACTCCTTACCATCCACAGTCAAGTGGCAAGTTGGAGAGATTGAATGGCACACTGAAAAGGCAGTTAACCAAAATGATGCAGGAGACTACGGCCCAGTGGCCTGAGCTCCTTCCCATTGCACTATATCACATACGCACCACCCCCATAGGGAAACACAAACTGTCACCCTATGAGATACTATTTAGGTCACAACCAGCTATAGCTAGATTTACCCCACAACAATTATCAGAAGAAACAGATTATGTTGTGCAATATGTGATTCAGTTTGCCAAAGCCTTAACTAACACCCATGCGTTAGTATCATCTTCTATTCCAGATCCAGCTGATGCAGAAGGTTGTCATACCCTCAGGCCTGGAGATTATGTGTATGTGAAGAAGCATGTTCGGAAACACGGACTAGAACCATTGTATGACGGATCATACCAAGTGCTCCTGACAATCCCAACAGCTGAGATGTTTTATGATAATATGTATGGTTAAACTAGTCAATACCTGGAATAGCCTACAACAGAGTACTGACCCCTTTAATAATAAGTTCATTACTGACCATCAGATTTTGGTACAAGAATTGAGACAATTAGAAAACAACCAGATCAGTGACTGTTGGATATGTACTCACTCACCAGTTTCAGCCGCTAGTATGCCCTTTCTGGCGGTCCGTCCCAGACCATCATTATTGGAAAGATACATTCATAATCACTCATGGGTACATGCAAATCTGTTTATAAAAGGTACCGATGACACGTTATAAAATATCTGGTAACGTCCCTTGTAATGAATCTTCTGAATATAAGCCTAGTGATCCAACATGTGGCAATCCGGATGTTGGATATTGTAGCCCCCTGGGACAAATGTCTTCATGGTGTATGTTATCAAATAACACCGTTTTAATCAATTTGGTACATAAATTAGTATTACAGCACTCTGCTTTATGGGATTTGCCATCAGCCACATATTGGGTCTGTGGGAATAATGCGTATAAATGGCTCCCAGTCAGAGTAGGGGGGACTTGTACGTTGGGCCGGCTAACTTCAGCCACTTATCTTATTCCCCATAGTAAAGTAGATATGAGAGCCATCCCTCTTCATACCATCTATAAACGTTATAAACATGCCAAAGACAACACCCCACGACCATCAGGAAGACCTCATTTAGTACAAATGAGTGTACCCAATAAGATAGCCAGTACCGTCTTCCTCTACCCTATGGTTACATAAATGTGGGACAAGTTAGTGGAAGTCACTGACTACTTAGATGACCAGATTTGGAATATTTTGGAAGTAATTAATACTACTGTTGCAGTGCAGAATCAGCTTATTATAGTGGCTAATCAACATACGTTAGTGCTGGACTATTTGACAGCAGCTCAAGGAGGGATGTGTGTCAGGTTGTAGGCCCAGCCTGTTGTCACTATATTGACCCATATATTGACCCCGACTCTACCATACGGTTAAAGACTAAAATGGAGACATTAGGAAACTCAGGGAAGAGTATAACAAACATAACGAGTTGACCAAAGAGTGTTGCATATTGTTGCTTGCTTGTTAATATATGTTTTACTAAAACTAGTCTTTTATTGTATCCCATTTTGCATGAGGAAAACCTGCCAGTCATCAGAGAGCAAGGAGGACACTGTTAACCGACATCCAGTGCTACTGTACACGGACCTCCCAGATGTAACCAGCATTGAGGACCTGGATGACAAGGGAATGATGACCTTTACCCGCTTGCCCCAACCAATTTCAGATCTGAACTTTATGATTATATCAACAAACAAGGGGGGGTGGACATGCCGCGACAGCCCCAATTGGTAACAAGGGCACTAATTGGGTGAAGACCAATGTCCCTCAGGCTCAAACCATGACCTTGGGAAAGCACCTTTATTGTTGATAATAACATAACTTTTAGGGGGGAATGTAAAGGACATATTGATACTCATGCTAGAGCAACTCCATTTTGGCTGCTTGCTTTAAAATCATGTTATTATTATCACTCCTTGCATAACATACATTCTTTCTTTTTCTTCCCATGGAACTTATCTCACACTAACTTTTTCTCAAGAGAACATTTTGTCAGACACTCTGTTATCTAACTTGTTTAGGCCAGGTTTGACCTTGTAAAATTTCCATAGTGCTTCAAACTAACAATGATAATATGACCATATATGTGTTTTCCGTAATAATTGTACTAACATCAGTTAGCCTATAGTATTGTAGTATGGCTGTAGAGTTGATTGGCTGTTTGATGTACTCAAAACAATATAAAATGCTAAGCAAAATAAACGGGATCAGAGATTCTTTGCATCCTCCCAATACAGAGCACACATTGCCTCCGTTTGGTTTTCTGTGGATTGCCAATCAACATAATAATTTTGACACTCACTTGGTCAACCGTGAAGGGTTATTGCCCTCCCTTAACACATCCACGCCTGCCAACAGCACCCAACTCTTTACCTTTTTCTACTTTCACTTTCTGCAAGCATGAAACCACATCATCAGGTTCCGCATCCTTCTGACATTTGTCTCATGGTTCACTCAAACCAACACTGTGGGACCATTTGGTTGCCAAAATATTAAAGGGAGTCTGTTCCCAACCAGGAATCTCAATAGACTCACACCTACCTTTCTCTTAAAGAAAGGCATGCTTTACGCAATATCACTGCAATATCACTCTATCACACCTTATCACACAGAGTCCTTATAAATTCAAGATGATTGTAATTTTTAACAAAAAGAACTTCTGAGCCTTCTGCGTATCCTGCCGACTACGCCAAATGTTTTGCCAATAGTTTTGACACTAAGGTTCGGATACGGCTTTAAAGAAGGCAACCCTTTGCAATATAACGCAATTTTATTTATAATAGTTGATATAAAACGTAAAATATATAATTAAAGGAATAGTATGATATGCTGATATTGCATACACTTTTGTACATGTTATAATACAAAGGTTAAGTACATATATATATGTATTCACTTCATCACCAAGGAGCTTTTAAACATCATCCGTCTGGAAGATCAGAGAAGAAATTTCACCAAGACAGAGAAATCGCTGGAAGTCTACACAACACTGCATGGGCAGGTACATACAACACTACACATCAGTGCAGGTACAACTTATGGCTTCTTCATCTAGGAGTTTATGAGCATCATCTGTCTAATTGACAGAGAACCCCTGAGAAGTCTACACAAGAAAGCTTATGTCTGTATCATGATTCCAGTGACTTTTATAAGGTTTAGACAATGGAAGCATAAAGCTGGTTAATGTTTATAAGTATGATTCGTCGATAATACCGAATTGGCCAGGTTCTGTAATTTCGAGAAGTTTACTTATAAACATTGTTTTAGACAATAGATCTATGTATTTCTCATGGAACATAATGGTAAGTGTACACACATTATTTGAATCAGTATTTTGGTTACAATAACACTATTTGTCAAAGCAAATATCACAGTGGTCACTTGTGTACAAATCAGGATAATGAATCTTTGAAACACACAACTTCATAGACCATAGAACAATTAACATTGTCTTACTGTATTGACACCTAGCAAACACTTTGTGGATAGCATGCATCAAGGACAGTTCATGTGAAAGAACTAGTTTCTCAGTATCAGAGTATATCAATATTATACTGCAGTATATTGCAATATTATAGTGCTTGGATTCAGACAACCATATTTGCAATACATTCCACACTTGGTCTAATGACCACACTTTATCAAAGCATATAAACAATATGTTACAATATGTAGGCTATAAGATATCCATATTTTTATTAGCAATACACACCCATGGCTGTTAAGGCACATGATGGCTGATTACATCAGCTGTCACCTGGTGCATCTAAATTAGAATATCATCAAAAAGTTCATTTATTTCAGTTCTTCAACACAAAAAGTGAAACTATATTATATAGAGTCATTACAAACAGAGTGATCTATTTCAGGTGCTTATTTCTGTTAATGTTGATGATTATGGCTCACAGCCAATGAAAACACAAAAGTCATTATCTCAGTAAATTAGAATAATTAACAAAAAAACAGGTTGTTTAGTCTGTTTCAGTAGGCTCCACAATCATGGGTAAGACTGCTGACTTGACAGATGTCCAGAAGGCAGTCATTGACACACTCCACAAGGTCCCAGAGTTCCAATTTTCATTTGGAAGTCAAGGTCCCAGAGTCTGGAGGAAGAGTGGAGAGGCGCACAATCCGAGCTGCTTGAGGAATAGTGTGAAGTTTCCACAATCAGTGATGGTTTGAGGAGCCATGTCATCTGCTGGTTTAGGTCCACTGTCTTTTATCAAGACCAAAGTCAGCGCAGCCGTCTACCACGAAATTTTAGAGCACTTCATGCTTCCCTCTGCCGACAAGCTTTTTGGAGATGGAAATGTCATTCTCCAGCAGGACTTGGCACCTGTCCACACTGCCAAAAGTACCAATACCTGGTTTAAAAACAACAGTATCACTGTGCTTGATTGGCCAGCAAACTCGCCTGACCTTAACCCCATAGAGAATCTATGTCCGCTTGTCAAGAGGAAGATGAGAGATACCAGACTCAACAATGCAGACGAGCTGAAGGCTGCTATCAAAGCAATCTGAGCTTCCATAACACCTCAGCAGTGCCACAGGCTGATCGCCTCCATGCCACGCCGCATTAATGCAATAATTGATGCAAAAGGAGCCCGACCAAGTATTGAGGGCATTTACTGAACATACATTTCAGCAGGCCAACATTTCGGATTTTAAAAACATTTTTCAAGCTGTTATAAAGTATTCTAATTTACTGAGATAATGACTTGTGTTTTCATTGGCTGCAAGCCATAATCACCATTAACAGAAATAAACACTTGAAATAGATCACACTGTTTGTAATGATTCTATATAATATATGAGTTTCACCTTTTGTAGTGAAGAACTGAAATAAATTAACTTTTTGATGATATTCTAATTTTGTGAGAAGCACCTGTATACACACGTAAGCACACACACACACACACACACACACACACACACACACACACACACACACACACACACACACACACACACACACACACACACATATACACACACATTACACATGAACTTAACCTCTCTGCAGATGATTGCACATGATATATTTCTCTCTGGTGCAGCCTCCCATCCCCCAGGGCCCGACTGCAGAGCTATCTTGCTTTAATTGTAGGGGTGAAGGCAGGAGGGGGAGAACGGAGAAGTAAGCAGCAGGGGACACATCCAGGAGAGTAGGGGCCATGCTGTAGGCAGCAACTCTGCTGGAGCCTGGGGCTGGTGGGAAGAGCCTCCTCTCCTGCACTTTCAGAGCAGTGCAGCCAGAGGAGCAGAGGTAGATCTTTCACCCGACTCCGGGCCACAGAATCCTCCGGTGGTTCTGACCAAGCCTGTTTGTTTTCAACTGTGTTTGCATCCCAAGGATGCAGATACTGTTGAAATTGTGATGGGGGCGGATGGAGGGGTCTGATACTGTTTTAACATCGGGCCCCCCTGTCTCAAGGGCCCCATAGCCACTGCGCGGGCTGCCGCTATGGACGGTATACCCCTGACTGCTACTTGGTTAACATAAGCTGGTTGTAGTACTAAGAAAAGTACATGTGATGTGTCTGTGGAAACAGGAGATCTAGTGTTACAAAATGATTATCTCAGGTTTCAGATTGGACCCTCAGTACCAAAGTAAACGTTACCGGATTTTGGCCTAACCTGGTACCCGAACCAGCTTTGTGTAGGTGTAGATGAGCTCTGTTCACCGTGAAAGTTTGGTATGAATAGGACCTTCACAGGGTGAGAAACGGCACCGGAACGTGGGTACCATTAGCTGCCCATTGACTCAATATTGGCCTGTGATTTTTGACAAATCACCACTGTCATAAACCCCAAGTACCATTACCTCAATTGCCACCACAGCAGGGCAATTGGGAAGAGTGAGGCAAAGCGCCAGAATTGGGGTATCTCATGTGATGCGCCACTTGTAGAGCGGCTGCGGGCTGGTATTTTTAGGCTGGGAAGTGTCCAATAAAGAAAGGACCTTCTCAGACTCATAGTATCAGCCCACAGCTGTCTGCTTTACCTTTGCTGATTATCAATAATAGGGGGAACCCCACGTAATTTTTTACAATTATTTATTAGGATAAACCAGGCTGAACACCCTTTAGAGCCACATGAAAGTCACCTAAGGGTGCAAGTTTATTAAATGTAGGGGGCTTGTGAAATTATATATAAAAATACAGAACATTTGTTTATTCTATCCATCCTGATGTTTCTGGCTGTGAATTCATTGTACTTGGCTGAGGAATTTTTGTGGTTCCTTTGAGATGTGTGCATAAAAATAGGCCAGCATATGCACGGTTCGTGTGCTGTCTGATTTTTTTCTTGCTTTTTATTCAATGCAAGTCTATGTGTGCAAGTCCTACTGGGATTTCAAACGACAATATAATTCCAAAGACAATGGGAAAGTCCTATAGGGTTATTTAACCAGAAATTCCTGAAAGGAATTTCAAAATGTGGTAATGTATACAATGGCTGTGTGTATTGTAAACAAATGTAATTTTTAACACCAGTATCTATTAGATAATAAGACGCCCTTTTTGGCAATGAAAAAACTTGCTAATAAGTGTATGCGTCTTAAAGTCCGGAGGCAGGTCAATGATCTATCTGATCAGTGCAGTACAGGAGAGAAAGATACTGGGACCTTTCCCATGGAAGTGGGTTGTAGTGAATATTCATGGTCTTTAATAGCGGGCACACATGACCGCCGAGGAGCTGCGCTGCGAGTACAGTATGCCCGCTATTAACGAAAATGAATATTCACTGCTCTACACACCCATGGGCGTGGGGAGCAGTGAATATTAATTTTCTTTAGCAGCAGGCACAGTGTAGGATGCAGCAGCTGGCTACTGTCTCCTGTGCCCCGCTCCTCCGCCGCACCTGCTCCCCCCACACCCACTACCACCCACAGCATATATGTATATATTCAGACTAAAAGACGCACCCCCCCACTTCCCTCCAAAATTTTGGAGGAAAACAGTGCATCTTGTAGTCCGAAAAATATGGTACATCTCAATATGTATTCTAGAAAGGCTGTCAGGCTTATAAAGTTTACTGGAAGAATATTAAAATTATAGGCAAGAGTGTGACAACTTATTAGTGCTAAAGGCACATCAAAAGAGGTGTGTGTGAGTGTACTTTGTATGTGTATATATGAGAGATGTGTGTATATAGGAAAGCTATGTATGTGAATGTAGGAGAGTTGTATGTTTGTATGTAGCTGAGCTGTGTGTATGCTGCAGGGGTGTGGGAATGTATGTAACAAAGATGGATGTGTGTATGTAAGACAGCTGTGTGTAACTGAGTTATGGGTATGTATGTAGCAGAGCTGTGTGCATGAATACCAGAGCTTAATTTGCATGTACTATGCATTCATAGTGATGCGAGTATGTGTGTGCTGCATAGAATGCATATAAATTGCCTGCTGCACATGTATGAGAATAATATACATGCTGCATAGAAATGCTAACATTAGATCTCTATCCACTCTATTTTACCTTACAGCATTAAAGGTAGTATTATCAAATCCTCCACAAATTTACACCTCCAGGAAGTTTAACCTGGGGTGTGTTTTAAAGATTAGTTCAGTAGTTAGAAAAATATGATACTTTCGATAAATTATTAGCAAAATATTTAAATTACACCTTTCAAAAAACAGCCTCCTCCATATCCCCTCAAGCTGTCCTATCCATCACCAAGATAGGTGCATTTTCTGCCATTTAGGTAGAAGTAATCTTCAAACAATTTTGCTTCTAATTTACATAAAGTACCAGGAAGGTACAGTACAGACCAAAAGTCTGGACACACATTCGCATTTAATGATTTTTCTGTATTTTCATGACTATGAAAATTGTACATTCACACTGAAGGCATCAAAACTATGAATTAACACATGTGTAATTATATTCTTAACAAAAAAGTGTGAAACAACTGAAAATATGTCTTATATTCTAGATTCTTCAAAGTAGCCACCTTTTGCTTTGATGACTGCTTTGCACACTCTTGGCATTCCTCTTGATGAGCTTCAAGAGGTAGTCACCGGAAATGGTTTTCACTTCACAGGTGTGTCCTGTCAGGTTTAATAAGTGGGATTTCTTGCCTTATAAATGGGGTTGAGACCATAAGTTGTGTTGTGCAGAAGTTAGGTGGATACACAGCTGATAGTCCTACTGAATAGACTGTTAGAATTTGTATTATGGCAAGAAAAAAAGCAGCTAAGTAAAGAAAAACGAGTGGCCATCATTACTTTAAGAAATGAAGGTCAGTCAGTCCGAAAAATTGGGCAAACTTTGAAAGTGTCCCCAAGTGCAGTTGCAAGAACCATCAAGCGCTACAAAGAAACTGGCTCACATGAGGACCGCCCCTGGAAAGGAAGACCAAGAGTCACCTCTGCTTCTGAGGATAAGTTTATCCGAGTCACCAGCCTCAGAAATCGCAGGTTAACAGCAGCTCAGATTAGAGACCAGGTCAATGCCACACAGAGTTCTAGCAGCAGACACATCTCTTCAACAACTGTTAAGAGGAGACTTTGTGCAGCAGGCCTTCATGGTAAAATAGCTGCTAGGAAACCACTGCTAAGGACAGGCAACAAGCAGAAGAGACTTGTTTGGGCTAAAGAACACAAGGAATGGACATTAGACTAGTGGAAATCTGTGCTTTGGTCTGATGAGTCCAAATTTGAGATCCTTGCTTCCAACCACCGTGTCTTTGTGCGACGCAGAAAAGGTGAACGGATGGACTCTACATGCCTGGTTCCCACCGTGAAGCATGGAGGAGGAGGTGTGATGGTGTGGGGGTGCTTTGCTGGTGACACTGTTGGGGATTTATTCAAAATTGAAGGTATACTGAACCAGCATGGCTACCACAGTATCTTACAGAGCATTGCTATTCCATCCGGTTTGCGTTTAGTTGGACCATCATTTATTTTTCAACAGGACAATGACCCCAAACACACCTCCAGGCTGTATAAGGGCTATTTGACCAAGATGGAGAGTGATGGGGTGCTACGCCAGCTGACCTGGCCTCCACAGTCACCAGACCTGAACCCAATCAAGATGGTTTGGGGTGAGCTGGACCGCAGAGTGAAGGCAAAAGGGCCAACAAGTGCTAAACATCTCTGGGAACTCCTTCAAGATTGTTGGAAGACCATTTCCGGTGACTACCTCTTGAAGCTCATCAAGAGAATGCCAAGAGTGTGCAAAGCAGTCATCAGGAAAAGGTGGCTACTTTGAAAAACCTAGAATATAAGAAATATTTTCAGTTGTTTCACACTTTTTTGTTAAGTATATAATTCCACATGTGTTAATTCATAGTTTTGATGCCTTCAGTGTGAATGTACAATTTCCATAGTCAAGAAAATACAAAAAAAACTTTAAATGAGAAGGTGTGTCCAAACTTTTGGTCTGTACTGTATATCATGCAAACTCTACATGTGATGTTTGCCTATTAAATAATAGCTGTAATATTTATTTGCAAAACTTCCATTTTCTCAATTCCTGACCTACACTACTTATTTTTTTTAGTAGGTAGTGGAACATAATGACATGGCCTTCACCTATAGCATCCATACATCTCCTGAACTGGGCACCATCAATTATATTTAACGGACCCCAAGTACTTAAATGCATCTCAATATGTCTTCTAGAAAGACTGTCAGGCTTATAAAGTTTACTGAAACCAATGAACACAGATCGAGGTTTCTTAAAAAATAACAATTCTTTATTTCATTCACAATAAAAAACAACAGAAAAAAATTATTAAAAAAGGCATACAAGTATAGCATAAATAGGCATCACATGGCATGACCAAACACTGAATTACATCTTTATCCAGAAGACAGGATAAACAGTACATAGATCTCTATAGTGAAAGAATGCCAAGGGATGGTGTTACAATATCGCCATCTAATGGCGACAAGCAGCAAGTTTTACATTTAATAAATAAATAGAGAAATTACCTCTTTAATACAACTTGCTAAATAATATATGTCCATCCATCATTTGGCATATTGATGGTGTCAAAAGGGCCTTAAACCTCAAATGTAACTTAGCACCTCATAACAGAGTAAACCCATGTCTAAAAGGCACCATCCCTTTGAACAAATTCACTATGGATCTTCATAAATTCATTAAATATCCTATTAAAACATAATTACCAAACAAAGCACAGTCAGCAATCAGCTATCAGTAGTCGGTGGTCAGCCACGTAAGGATATCCCCCTTTACGTACGTTTTGCACGGGCTTCTTCAAGAAGGGGTTCTAAAATTTACTGGAAGAATATTAAAATTATAGGCAAGAGTGTGACAACTTATCAGTGCTAAAGGCACCACAAGAGAACTCACTCAGCATGCTAAAACTCTTGGTTTTGACCCATGATAACATACATGGAAAAATGCATTGTAAACAAATGTAAATTTTACCACCAGTATCTATTAGACATGAGACACACTTTTTAGCAATGAAAAAACTTGCTAAAAAGTGTATGCGTCTTACAGTCTGGAGGCAGATTATTCTGCACGAGGAGAGTGATGACAGCATCTTTCCTGATCACTGAGAGAACTATGCTCTCTGTGCTTGTCCTTCACTGATCTATCTGATCGGTGCGGTACAGGAAAGATACTGGGACCTGTAAGGATACTGCACGTTCCAGTTTAGCAGAAGGACATTTCACATCATGTGATAAGTCACATTCCTGAAAGGAATTTCAAAATGTGGTAATGTATACAGTTGTTGTGTGTATGTCTGTTTTATGTGCGTTTGTGTATATATACAGTTGTGCTAAAAAGTTTACATACCAGGGCAGAATTTTTCCTTTCTTGGCCTTGTTTCAGAGAATATGAATGATAACAAAAAAACTTTTTCTCCACTCATTGTTATTGGTTGGGTGAAGCCATTTATTGTCAAACTAGTGTGTTTTCTCTTTTTAAATCTTAATGACAACCAAAAAACATCCAAATGACCCTGATCAAAGGTTCATATACCCTGGTAATTTTGTCCTGATAACATGCTCAGAATTTGGCTACTAAAGGTAACATCCTCACCTGTGACCTGTTTGCTTGTAATCAGTGTGTGTGCATAAAAGCTGAGTGAGTTTCTGGGATCCAGACAGACTCTTGCATCTTTTATCCAGCCACTGACGTTTCTGGATTGTGAGTCATGGGGAAAAGAAAAAGAATTGTCAATGGACCTACGGAAAAAGGTAGTTGAACTGTATAACACAGGAAAGGGATACAAAAAGATATCTAAGGAATTGATAATGCCAGTCAGCAGAGTTCAAACCGTGACTAACAAATGGAAAATCAGGGGCTCTGTAAAAACCAAACCACGGTCAGGTAGACCAACAAAAATTTAGGCCACAACTGCCAGGAAAATTGTTCAGGATGCAAAGACAACCCCACAAATAACATCAGCTGAAATTCAGGACTCTCTGAAAACTAGCGGTTGGCTGTTTCACGATGCACAATAAGGAGGCACTTGAAGAAAAATGGGCTGCATGGTGGAGTCGCCAGAAGAAAGCCATTACTGTGCAAATGCCACAAAGTATCTTGCCTACAATACGCCAAACAGCACAGAGACAAGCCTCAAAACTTCTTGAACAAGGTAATTTGGAGTGATGAGACCAAAATTGAACTTTGTGGCCACAACCATAAACGTTACATTTAGAGAGAGGTCAACAAGGCCTATGATGAAAGGAACACCATTCCTACTGTAAAGCACGGAGGTGGATCGCTGATGTTTTGGGGATTTGTGAGCTACAAAGGCACAAGAAACTTGGTAAAAGTTGAAGGAAAGATGAATGCAGCATGTTATCAGCAAATACTGGAGGCAAATTTGCACTCATCAGCCTGGAAGCTGCGCATGGGACGTACTTGGACGTTCCAACATGACAACGATCCAAAACACAAGGCCAAGTCGACCTGTCATTGGCTACAGCAGAACAAAGTGAAGGTTGTGGAGTGGCCATCTCAGTCTCCTTACCTCAATATCATTGAGAGACTCTGGGGAGATCTCAAGTGCGCATTCTGAGAAAATAAAGAACCTCATCCACTACTACCACAAAAGACTTCAAGCAGTCATTGATGTTAGAGGGGGCAATACACGGTATTAAGACCTGGGGTATGTGAACTTTTGATCAGAGTCATCTGGATGTTTTTGGTTGTCATTAAGATTTAAAAAGAGAAAACACAGTAATTTGACAATAAATGGCTTCACCCAACCGATAACCATGAGTGGAGAAAAAGTTTTTTTTTTATCATTCATATTCTCTGAAACAAGGCCAAGAAAGCAAAAATTCAGCCAGGGTATGTAAACTTTTGAGCACAACCGTATATATATATATCTGTGTGTGCGAGTGTACATAGTGGAGCTGTATGTGTATATATGAGACATGTGTGTATATAGGAAAGCTATGTCTGTGAATGTATGAGAGTTGTGTGTTTTCATGTAGCTGAGCTGTGTGCATGCTGCAGGGGTGTGTGTATGTATGTAGCAGAGATATGTGTATGTAAGACAGCTGTGTGCCACTGAACTGTGTGAATGTGTAGTAGAGTGTAATGAAGAAAGATTCTTGCAGGATGTGCCAGAGATGAGGAAAGGTTGCCATCTGCTGGCCAGACGAAATAAAGTAGAATCAAGTTATGCCAGAAGAGTTGAAGGGGGAAGAGATTCAGATGCTGCACCTGATCAGGTGACCTCCAGGAAGGATTTCCTGGATATAAATCCCAGCGCGCCAAGACACAGAGAGATTTGACGCCATGCTGCAGAGTGGAGCAGACATGTTCCAGAGGGACCACAGATCCCAGGCCTGTGCTGCATCAGAGTCAGAAGCCACCTGAGAAGATCTGGACTCCTCACAGAAGCGCCCTGAGCCATGCACGTGTGGCCCAGAGTCAGGACCTGCGCCCACACAGAGTAAGTTACTGGGAACGGACGCCATCTGTCAAGAGCCGAGATCTGGATCCCCTTACCCCAAGCGTGAGAGACTACTGTCGACGGTCAAGCCGAGAGGACCGAAAGAGGACTGCGACAAGAGAGCAACAGCGGAGGAATCGCGCAAGTGAACAGGGCTGTCACTTCCAATTTCCACTCATGGTACTGGGGACAGTTGGGATTAGGATTTAAGGTTGGGAGGGGGCCGGTTGGTGTGTGGGAGGCTAAACGGGATCTGATAGACTTTATCCGGAAGAGACTTACAGACTAGTGGGAATAACAGGTGACCCCCGCTAGGGCCATACAAAGAGAACTCACGTGGTGACTCCCACGACTGGGTGCATCACACTTTTGCAAAGAACTTTACCGTTATTCACTAAAACTGTTTCTCATTGTTATTCCAATTTGCTGTTCATTATCCCTGTTACTAACCCCCCTTGCATAATACTTGTTATACATATAAAGTCGTTTTATATATATCCCTGACTGTTCCCGTCTTGTGTCTCTGTGCGTTGCATTCAGGCACCTGTGTTATATTTGGCGTAGTCGGCAGGATGCAACGTTTGAAGATCATCTCCGCCAGCTGGAACAAGCGTTAGAGCGACTTCGGAGACATGGACTGAAGATCAAGCCTAGCAAGTGTCATTTATTCAAGCAGGAGATTGACTATTTGGGACACACTGTGTCCAGTGCAGGAGTGCACCCCCACTGCAGAGAAAGTAGCTGCGGTACAGAGGTGGCCCACACCCACCAACCTGAGGGAACTGAGGGCATTTCTGGGGC
This sequence comes from Phyllobates terribilis, assembly GCF_046119375.1. NCBI lineage: Eukaryota > Metazoa > Chordata > Amphibia > Anura > Dendrobatidae > Phyllobates > Phyllobates terribilis. The sequence continues at coordinate 154,777 of NW_027363826.1, read as the reverse complement.
TCGTCGGATATTACCGCCGATTCGTGAAAGACTTTGCTAAGATTGCGGTACCGCTCAATGAGCTCCTGAGAGGAACAGCGGTGGGAGCCAAGTGACAACCTATTTAGTGGGGCCCACGACAAGAGGAAGCCTTCCGAGCATTAAAGATGGCGCTAACGGATGCTCCAATTGTAGCCTACGCTGACTTTTCACAGCCCTTCGTGTTGTACACCGATGGAAGCTTGCATGGTCTGGGAGCAGTGTTGGCACAAGTACAGGAAGAAAGAGAGAGGGTGATCGCATATGCTAGTCGGTCACTACGGGATACAGAGAAGAACCCAGACAACTATAGTTCGTTCAAACCAGAGTTGCTGGCATTGGTGTGGGCCATGACAGAGAAATTTGCGGAGTACTTGTCGGGATCAGAAGTACAAGTGCGAACAGACAACAACCCATTGGCCCACCTGGAGAATGCGAAGTTGGGTGCGTTGGAACAGCGGTGGGTCGCGAGGATGTCTAAGTACCAGTACAAGATCGCATATCGGTCTAAGGCCCTGAACATGCATGCAGGCGCCTTGTCCCGAGTCACCCAAGCGGGACCAAAGAGAGATATAGACGAAGAGCTTGAAGGCGACGAGATCCCGGATTTCAGTTAGCTTGCCGCTGCTGTAGTAGACGCTCAGGAGTCTGGAGAAGAGCCTAGACCCACTCAAATTCTAGGACGATCAAGAGACGAGAGGATACATCTACAGCAGTCTGACCCAGATCTGGCGAAACTTAGAGAATGGGTCGCCCTGGGGAAAAAGCCAGATTAGAAGGCCAGGGCTGCTTTGCTCCCAACTACCCTGCAAATCTTGGGCCAGTGGGAAAGGCTCTTTCTGAGGGATGGCTTGGTATGCCAAAGGATCCAACTACCTCGAGAGTTCGACGTTACCTGGCAAGTACTGGTTCCAGAGGCACTAGTGGTACAGCTGACCAAAGAAGCTCATGAGAGGGGCGCTCACTTTGGTGTGGAGAAAACCTTCCGGTGGTTACAACAACTGCTGTACTGGCCTTAACTGTGGCAGGAAGTTGAGGGAGTTTGCCGAAAATGTCGCCAGTGTGAGCTAAGTAAGCCCCCGGAACAGAGGGCTCCTGTTCAGACCATGTGAACTTCTGCACCCTTGGAGGTCCTGATCATTAACTACCTGATGATCGGAACTTCATACAATGGCTACGGGTACTGCTTGGTGATGACTGACCACTTGACCAAGTTCGCAGTGGTGACTCCTACTCGAGACCAGACAGCAGAAGCTGCGGCTAAGGACATCTGCCAAGATTTCATTCGAATATATGGGTGCCCGAAGCGAATACATTCCGACCAGGGGACCTGCTTCCAGGGGCGAGTGATGGATGAGCTGTATCGTATCTCTGGAATCGATAAGTCTCGAGCAATGCCATATCACCCCCAGGGGAATGGGGCCTGCGAAGCAGATGTTGCCAACTCTGGAAGAAGACAAGAAGATGAAGTGGTCCGAATTTGTGTCTGAGCTGGTGTGGGTGTATAACAATCGAATACATGCGACTACTGGCTACACCCCTTACATGTCGCTGTTTGGGAGGAATGGATGATAAATCACCGAACTGGAGCTAGAAGCAGAAGACCCCTGCCCGGGCAGCAGCCCAAGTACCTGGATTCGGGTGCACCGACGCCGACTTCACACTTTGAGGAGGTTGGTTGAATAGAAGTACGGGGAAGTGGAACATTCAAGTCGGCCCCTGACCTTGGGTGGACCACTCCAGTCAGGAGACCGTGAGCTATTGCGAGCCAAGCAGCTCGGAAGTAAACTGGGTCACCGTTGGGAGGCGATACCTTATCGAGTGGTGAAGAAGGTCCACCCAGATAACCCGGTCTACGAGGTCCGACCCAAAGGGAATGACACCACGACATCTAGGGTGTTTCACCGTAACATGCTGCGGCCCTGCTCTTCCAAAGTGGAGGACTGTCATGGGACTGAATCTCCAACTGAGGTTGCTGAGGCACCACAAACAGGGGTCTTGGGGGATGAAGAAGGATGGGCTACAGTACTGTTGAGTCTGTCAGAGTTGCCAGTGTCATCCTCAAGTGGGGCAGAGAATGAATCGGGAGGCGATTTGCAGTCCCCAGTGATTGATTATTCAGGACCTCCAGAATCACCTCTGGAAGAGCAGCTCCGCCAGACTGGGCGGGCTAATGCCGGAATTCCCAATAACCGGTTTGCCCAAGAGGAGTTTATATGGTCTCAGATTCAACAGAAAACAGAAGAGTGTGCTCAACTCTTGTCTCAACTTGTGCTGCCTGGAAGGAGACGTCAACCCAGCAAGAAGTCCACTTGCCCGAGGACTGGCAAGCAAAGAGGTGGGAGGAATGTAGTAGAGTGCAATAAAGGAGGATTCTTGCAGGATGTGCCAGAGATGAGGAAAGGTTGCCATCTGCTGACCAGACGAAATAAAGCGGAACCAAGTTATGCCAGAAGAGTTGGAGGGGGAAGAGATTCAGATGCTGCACCTGATCAGGTGACCTCCAGGATGGATTTCCTGGATATAAAAGCCCAGTGTGCCAAGACACAGGGAGATTTGGCGCCAGGCTGCAGAGTGGAACAGATGTGTTCCAGAGGGACTACAGATGCCAGCGCGGCAGGCCCCAGCCAGAGGCCTGTGCTGCATCAGAGTCAGACGCAGCCTGAGAAGTTCTGGACTCCCCACAGAAGCGACCTGATCCCTCCATGTGTGGCCCAGAGTCAGGGCCTGCGTCCCACACAGAGTAAATTCCTGGGAACTGATGCCGTCTGTCAATAGCCGAGGTCTGGATCCCCTTACCCCAAGCCTGAGAGACTACCGTCGACGGTCAAGCTGAGAAGAGCTGAGAGAGGACTGTGACAGGAGAGACGCGCCAGCAGCAGCGGAGGAATCGCGCAAGTGAACAGGGCCGTCACTTCCAATTTCCACTCACGGTACCAGGGACAGTTGCGATTAGGATTTCAGGTTGGGAGGGGGCTGGTTGGTGTGTGGGAGGCTAAAAGGGATCTGATAGACTTTATCCGGAAGAGACTTGCGGCCTAGCGGGAATAACCGGTGACCCCCCCGCTACGGCCATACAAAGAGAAACTCACGTGGTGACTCCCACGACTGGATGCATCACACTTTTGCAAAGAACTTTACCATTATTCACTGAAGCTGTTTCTCATTGTTATTCCAATTTGCTGTTCATTATCCCTGTTACTAACCCCCTTGCATAATACTTGTATAAAGTGGTTTTATATATATCCCTAACTGTTCCCATTTTGTGTCTCTGTGCGTTGCATTCCAGCACCTGTGTTACATATGTATGGAGCAGAGCAGTGTGCATGCATAGCAGAGCTTAATGTGCATTGTACTGTGCATTCAGCAGTGATGTGATTACACTGTGTTCCAAATTATTATACAAATAATATTGTCTCAGATTTTCCCAAATTACCTATATGAATTGCAGTCATTGTAATTTTCCAGTCAAATAACTATTAGAGTACAATTGAAAGGTTTTTGTACAAACTGCCTATGATAACAGTATATTAAAAAAAAAAATAAAACACTCAAACTGCACTCAAAATGCATGTTCCAAATTATTATGCACAGCAGAGCTTCCAACCTTTTCATTTTAATAAAGAACAAAAAAATGGTCATTTTTGAAATTATAAGCATTAGCAGGTTATTACAAACTGAAATCAAACAGTTTTCAACTCAAAACTTTATTCTAGGTGATGTAACATTTGCACATAGGACCCCTTGTTCGAAAGGAGCTTCTGAACTCTCTCATTCATTGAATTTGTCAGGTTTTGGATGGTTTCTGCTTCAATTGTTTTGCATGAGGACAGAATACCCTCCCAGAGCTGTTGCTTAGATGTGAACTGCCTCCCGCCATCATAGACACTCATTTTGATGATGCTCCAGAGGTTCTCAATGGGGTTGAGGTCAGGGGAGCATGGGGGCCACACCATAAGTTTGTCCCCTCTTATGCCCACAGCAGCCAGAGATGCAGATGTGTCATGTGCAGCATGAGACGGGGCATTATCATGCATGAAATGATCTCGATGGTCCAGATGGATGGAGTGGAGGATGGCTGGTTGATGGACACCCCATGCAAACACGGCTACGGCGCCAACAAGGAGGAGGTGGAGTAATGTTTTGGGCTGGAATCATGGGGAGAGGGATTGTCGGCCCTTTTAGAATCCCTGAAGGGGTAAAGATGAACTCCATAATGTATGTTGAGTTTCTCAAACAGCACTTCCTGCCATGGTTCAAGAAGAAGAACCGTGCATTCCGCAGCAAGATCATTTTCATGCATGATAATGCCCAGACTCATGCTGCACATAACACATCTGCATCTCTGGCTGCTGTGGGCATAAAAGGGGACAAACTTATGGTGTGGCCCCCATGCTCCCCTGACCTCAACCCCATTGAGAACCTCTGGAGCATCATCAAAAGGAGTGTCTATGATGGCGGGAGGCAGTTCACATGTAAGCAACAGAAAAGGAATAGTCGGCACTCCGTATAGCTAGGGTGGTGCACGTGGAAAACAATGTCTGTAGAAAAAGAAAATCCCGGCACTCACGTGTTGATAATCAGTTGATTTATTCCACAACTCATACAAGACGTTTCAGCCTGTCCAAGGCTTTTTTCAATTGTGGTTAAATACATTCAGTCAAGACATTTATACACAGATCCACGGAAATGACATAATTCTCATTAACATAAAAAAAGAGTAGACCAACAAGACAAAAAATATATAACAAAACTTTACAACAACATACAAAAATTAAACAATAATACACTTAAATTCCACAATAAAAAAGAACAAGTGAACTCATATATTTAGATAATCCCCAACTAAATGTAAGGACATATAAAATAAAAAGGTTGGAAACTCTGCTGTGCATAATAATTTGGAACATGCATTTTGAGTGCAGTTTGAGTGTTTTATTTTTTTTAAAATATACTGTTATCATAGGCAGTTTGTACAAAAACCTTTCAATTGTACTCTAATAGTTATTTGACTGGAAAATTACAATGACTACAATTCATATAGGTAATTTGGGAAAATCTGAGAAAATATTATTTGCATAATAATTTGGAACACAGTGTATGTACGTGCTGTATAAAAGACATATAAATTGCCTGCTGCAAATGTATAGGAGTATAATATACATGTCGCAGAGAAGCACTAACATTAGATCTCTATCCACTCTATTCTACCTTACAGCATTAAAGGTAGTATTATCAAATCCTCCACAAATTTACACCTCCAGGAAATTTAACCTGGAGTGTGTTTTAAATTAAGGTGAGTTCAATAGTTAGAAAAATATGATACTTTCCATAAATTATTAGCAAAATGTTTAAAATGCACCTATCAAAAAAACAGCCTCCTCCATATCCCCTTAAGCTGTCCTATCCATCACCAAGATAGATGTATTTTTTGCCATTTAGGTAGAAGTAATCTTCAAAATCTTCAAACAATTTGCTTCTAATTTAGATAAAGTACTAGGAAGGTATATCATGCAAACTCTACATGTGATGTTTGCCTATTAAATAATAGTTGTAATATTTATTTGCAAAACTTCCATTTTCTCTATGCCTGACCTACACTACTTAATTGTAACATCCCTGGCGGCGTGCTGGCATGGCTTCCCATCTCCCACCATGTAAGACCGCCGACTTACCCATCAATCCAGGCTGCGCACTGTGTTCCTCTGCTGGCTGTGTGCATGTGTCTTGGCTGCTTGTTGAGGGCGGCAGCACATCCTGATTCTTAAAGGAACAGTGCACGCATTCCTAATGCGTCCCCAGACTATTGCTATGAGACACTGGATACTTAAACCACCTCCACCCATTGGAAGGTGCCTGAGCAACACTATCCTTCAGCGTGATCTGTGCAACTGCTGAGTTGCCAGGTCCTGTCCCGTGTTTGGCCCATCCCGTGTCTGGCCCATCCCGTATCTGGCCCGTCCCGTCCTGTATCAGGCCCATCCCGTATCTGGCCTGTCCCGTTCTGTATTTGGCCCAGCCTGTCCCGTATCTGGCCCGTCCCCTATCTGGCCAGTCTCGTATCTGGCCTGTCCCGTATCTGGCCCGTCCTGTATCTGGCCAGTCTTGTATCTGGCCTGTCCCGTATCTGGCCCGTCCCATTCTATCTCTGACCCGTCCCATCCTGTCTCTGGCCCGTCCCGTCCTGTATCTGGCCCGTCCCGTCCTGTATCTGGCCCGTCCCTTCCTGTATCTAGCCCGTCCCATCCTGTCTCTGGCCAGTCCTGTCCTGTCTCAGGCCCGTCTTGTCCTGTCTCTGGCCCGACCCGACCCGTCCTACTTAATTGTAACATCCCTGGCGGCGTGCTGGCATGGCTTCCCATCTTACACCATGCAAGACCGCCGACTTACCCACCAAGCCAGGCTGCACACTGCCTTCTTCTGCTGGCTGTGTGCATGTGTCTTGGCTGCTTGTTGAGGGCTCCCATATCTGGCCCGTCCTGTCCCGTATCTGGCCTGTCCTGTCCCATATCTGGCCAGTCCCTCCCAGTCTCGTCCTGTATCTGGCCTGTCCCATCCTGTCTCTGGCCTATCCAGTCCTGTCTCTGGCCCGTCCAGTCCTGTCTCTGGCCTGTCCAGTCCTGTCTCTGGTCCCTCCCGTCCTGTCTTTGGCCCTTCCTGTCTCTGGCCCGTCCTGTCTTTGGCTCATCCCGTCCTGTCTCTAGCCCGTCCCGTCCTGTCTCTGGCCAGTATCGTCCCGTATCTGGCCCATCCTGTCTAGTATCTGGCCCGTCCCGTATCTGTACCGTCCCATATCTGCTCCGTTCCGTATCTGCCCTGTCCCGTATCTGGCTCGTCCCGTATCTGGCCCGTCCTGTTTCGTATCTGGTCCGTCTCGCCCTGTATCTTGCCCGTCCCGTCATGTATCTGGCCCGTCCCGTCATGTATCTGGCCCGTCCCATATCTGCCCCGAACCGTCCCATATCTGGCCCGTATCTAGCCTGTACCATCCCGTATCTGGTCCATCCTGTCCCGTATCTGGCCTGTCCCATCACATATCAGGCCTGTCCCATCCTGTCTCTGGCCTGTCCCGTCCTGTCTCTGGCCCGTCCTGTGCAGTTCTGTATCTGGCCCGTCCCATCCTGTACCCGGCCTGTCCCCTCCTGTATCTGGCCCGTAGCATCCTGTATCTGGCCTGTTTCGTACCATCCTGTATCTGGCCCATCTCATCCCGTCCTGTATCTGGCCCGTCCTGTATCTGGTTTGTACAGTCCTATATCTGTCCTGTCCTGTCCCGTCACGTATCTGGCCTGTCCCGTCACGCATATGGCCTGTCCCGTCCCATATCTGGCCTGTTCCATCCTGTCTCTGACCCGTCCCATCCTGTCTCTGGCCCATCCCGTCCTATATCTGGCCCGTCCCGTATCTGGCCTGTCCCTTCCTGTAACTAGCCAGTCCCGTCCTGTCTCTGGCCCGTCCTGTCCTATCTCCGGCTCGTCCTGTCTCTGGCCCGTCCCGTCCTGTCTCAAGCTCGTCTTGTCATGTCTCTGGCCCGTCCGGTCCTGTCTCTGGCCCGACACGTCCTGTCCTGCCTGTGGCCCGTCCGGCACTGCTCTGGCCCGTCCCTGGCCCATCCTGTATCTGGACCATCCTGTATCTGGCTTGCCCCGTCATGTATCTGGCCCATCCTGTCTTGTTTCTGGCCAGCCCCATCCCGTCCTGTCTCTGGCCAGTCCCATCCGATAATTGGCCTGTCCCAACCTGTCTCTGGCCCATCCCGTCCTGTGTGGTTTAAATTAAGGTGAGCTCAATAGTTAGAAAAATATTATACTTTCCATAAATTATTAGCAAAATGTTTAAATGACACCTATCAAAAAACAGCCTCCTCCATATCCCCTCAAGCTGTCCTATCCATCACCAAGATAGGTGCATTTTCTGCCATTTAGGTAGAAGTAATCTTCAAACAATTTGCTTCTAATTTAGATAAAGTACCAGGAAGGTATATCATGCAAACGATACATGTGATGTTTGCATATTAAACAATAGTTGTAATATTTATTTGCAAAACTTTCATTTTCTTTATGCCTGTGCTACACTACCTAATTGTAACATCCCTGGAGGCGTGCTGGCATGGCTTCCCATCTCACACCATGTAAGACCACCGAATTACCCACCAATCCAGGCTGCGCACTGTGTTCCTCAACTGGCTGGGTTCATGTGTCTTGGCTGCTTGTTGAGGGCGACAGTGGCAGCACTTCCTTCTTCTTAAAGGAACAGTGTACGCATTCCTAATGTGTCCCCAGTCCTGTATCTGGCCCATCCCGTCTTTGGCTCATCCCGTCCTGACCTGTCTCTGGCCCGTCCCGTGCTGTCCCTGGCCCCTCCCCTCCTGTCTATGGCCCGTCCTGTAATGTCTAGCCCGTATGTCCCATATCTGGCCTGCTTAGTCCCATATCTGACCCGACAAGTCCCGTATCTGGCCAGTCCAGTCCCATATCTGGCCAGTCCAGTCCCGTATCTGGCCCATCTCTTATCTGGCACGTCTCGTCCCTTCACTATCTAGCCCGTCCTATCCCGTATATGGCCCAACCAGTCCCGTATCTGGCCCGTCCCGTATATGGCCCAGCGTGTCACGTATCTGGCCCATCACCATAAATGGCACATCCCGTTCAGTTTCTGTCCTTTCCCATCCCTGGCTCATGTCGTATCTGGCCCGTCCTGTCCCATATCTGGCCCGTCTCATATCTGGACCGTCCCGTATCTGGCCCATCCCGTATCTGGCCCGTCCCATCGCGTATCTGGCCCGTTCCGTCCCATATCTGGGCAGTACCGTCCTGTATCTGGCCCGTCCCATTCTGTCTATGGCCCGGCCCGTAATGTCAAGCCCGCCCATCCTGTCTCTGGCCCGTTCCGTCCTGTATTTGGCCCGTTCCGTATCTATCCCGTCCCGTCCTGTATCTGACCCGTCCCGTACCGTCTTGTATCTGGCCCATCTCGTCCCGTCCTGAATCTGGCCCATCCCGTCCCGTATCTGACCTGTCCAGTATCTGGCCGGTCCTGTCCCGTATCTAGCCAGTCCCATCCTGTATCTGGCCCGTCCTGTCCTGTCTCTGGCCTGTCCAGTCCTGTGTCTTGCCCGTGCCGTTCTGTCTCTGGCCTGTCCAGTCCTGTGTCTGGCCCCTCCCGTCCTGTCTTTGGCTCGTCCCATCCTGTCTCTGACCCGTCCTGTCTTTGGCTCATCCCATCCTGTCTCTAGCCAGTCCCATCCTGTCTCTGGCTAGTATCGTCCCGTATCTGGCCCGCCCCGTATCTAGCCCATCCCGTCCAGTATCTGGCCCGTCCTGTCGCTGGCACGTCCCGTATCTGTACCGTCCCATATCTGCCCCATCCCATATATGACCTGTCCCGTATCTGGCCCGTCCTGTTCTGTATCTGGTCTGTCTCGTCCTGTATCTGGCCCGTCCCGTCATGTATCTGGCCCATACCGTCCCATATCTGGCCCGTACCATCCTGTATCTGGCCCGTCTTGTCCCGTATCTGGCCTGCCCCATTCCGTATCTGGCCTATCCCATCCTGTCTCTGACCCGTCCAGTCCTGTCTCTGGTCCGTACCGTGCAGTTCCGTATCTGGCCCGTCCCATCCTGTAACTGGCCCATCCCCTCCTGCCTCTGGCCCGTCCCATACAGTTCTGTATCTGGCCCGTACCGTCCTGTATCTGGCCCGTACCATCTCGTATCTGGCCCGTCCTGTTCCGTATCTTTCCTGTCCCGTCCCGTATCTGGCCTGTCCCATCCTATCTCTGGCCCGTCCCGTCCTGTCTCTGGCCCATCCCGTGCAGTTCTCTATCTGGCCTGTCCCATCCTGTACTCGGACCGTCCCCTCCTGTATCTGGCCCGTTCCGTACCATCCTGTATCTGGCCCATCTAGTCCCATCTTGTATCTGGCCCGTCCCGTATCTGGCTTGTACCGTCCCGTGTCTATCCTGTCGGGTCCCGTCACATATCTGGCCTCTCCCGACCCATATCTGGCCCATCCCATCCTGTCTCTCGCCTGTCCCGTCCTGTATCTGGCCCGTCCCGTATCTGGCCCGTCCCTTCCTGTTTCTAGCCAGTCCCGTCCTTTCTCTGGCCCATCCTGTCCTATCTCCGTCTCGTCCTGTCTCTGGCCCATCTCGTTCTGTCTCTGGCCCGTCTTGTCCTATCTCTGTCCCGTCCCATCCTGTCTCTGGCCCGACCCGTCCTGTCCTGCCTCAGACCCGTCTGGTACTGCAGTGGCCCGTCCCTGGCCCATCCTGTATCTGGCCCATCCCGTCCTGTATATGTCCCGTCCTGTCTCTGGCCCGCCCCGTCCCGTCCTGTCTCTGGCCCGTCCCATCCGGTCTTTGGCCCGTCCCATCCGGTCTTTGGCCCATCCCATCCGGTCTTTGGCCCGTTCCATCTGGTTTTGGCCCGTGCCGTCCTCTGTGCTTTAAATTAAGGTGAGCTCAATAGTTAGAAAAGTATGATACTTTCTATAAATTATTAGCAAAATGTTTAAATGACACCTATCAAAAAACAGCCTCCTCCATATCCCCTCAAGCTGTCCTATCCATCACCAAGATAGGTGCATTTTCTGCCATTTAGGTAGAAGTAATCTTCAAACAATTTGCTTCTAATTTAGATAAAGTACTAGGAAGGTATATCATGCAAACTCTACATGTGATGTTTGCCTATTAAACAATAGTTGTAATATTTATTTGCAAAACTTCCATTTTCTCTATGCCTGTCCTACACTATTTAATTGTAACATCCCTGGCGGCGTGCTGGCATGGCTTCCCATCTCACACCATGCAAGACCGCCGACTTACCCACCAATCCAGGCTGCACACTGTGTTCCTCTGCTGGCTGTGTGCATGTGTCTTGGCTGCTTGTTGAGGGCGACAGCGGCAGCACTTCCTGATTCTTAAAGGAACAGTGCACGCATTCCTAATGTGTCCCCAGTCCTGTATCTGACCCCTCCCGTCCTGTCTATGGCCCGTCCTATTCCTGTCTCTGGCCGGTCCTGTATCTCTGGACCGTCCCGTATCTGTACCGTCCCGTATCTGCCCCGTCCCATATCTGCCCTGTCCCGTATCTGGCTCGTCCCGTATCTGGCCCGTCCTGTTCCGTATCTGGTCCGTCTCATCCTGTATCTGGCCCGTCCCGTCTTGTATCTGGCCCGTACCATCCCATTTCTGGACCGTACCATCCCGTATCTGGCCCGTCCAGTCCTATCTCTGGCTCGTCCTGTCTCTGGCCCATCTCGTCCTGTCTCAGGCCCGTCCCGTCCTGTCTCTGGCTGGACCCGTCCTGTCCTGCCTCTGACCCGTCCGGTACTGCAGTGGCCCGTCCCTGGCCCATCCTGTATCTGGCCCGCGTCGTCTCTGGCCCGTCCCGTCCTGTATATGTCCCGTCCTGTCTCTGGCCTGCCCCATTCGGTCTCTGGCCCGCCCCATCCGGTCTCTGGCCCGCCCCATCCGGTCTTTGGTCCGTGCCGTCCTCTGTACTTTAAATTAAGGTGAGCTCAATCGTTAGAAAAATATGATACTTTCTATAAATTATTAGCAAAATGTTTAAATGACACCTATCAAAAAAACAGCCTCCTCCATATCCCCTCAAGCTGTCCTATCCATCACCAAGATAGGTGCATTTTCTGCCATTTAGGTAGAAGTAATCTTCAAACAATTTGTTCTAATTTACATAAAGTACCAGGAAGGTATATCATGCAAACTCTACATGTGATGTTTGCCTATTAAACAACAGTTGTAATATTTATTTGCAAAACTTCCATTTTCTCTACACCTGACCTACACTACTTAATTGTAACATCCATGGCGGCGTGCTGGCATGGCTTCCCATCTCACACCATGCAAGACCGCCGACTTACCCACCAATCCAGGCTGCACACTGTGTTCCTCTGCTGGCTGTGTGCATGTGTCTTGGCTGCTTGTTGAGGGCGACAGCGGCAGCACTTCCTGATCCTTAAAGGAACAGTGCACGCATTCCTAATGTGTCCCCAGTCCTGTGTCTGACCCGTCCCGTCTCTGGCCCATCCTGTCCTGTCTATGGCCCGTCCTATTCCTGTCTCTGGCCCGTCCTGTATCTCTGGACCGTCCCGTATCTGTACCGTCCCCTATCTGCCCCGTCCCCTATCTGCCCCGTCCCGTATCTGGCCTGTCCCGTATCTGGCTCGTCCCGTATCTGGCCCGTCCTGTTCCGTATCTGGTCCGTCTTGTCCTGTATCTGTCCCGTCCCGTCATGTATCTGGTCCGTACCATCCCATTTCTGGCCCATACCATCCCGTATCTGGCCCGTCCTGTCCTATCTCTGGCTCGTCCTGTCTCTGGCCCATCTCGTACTGTTTCTGGTCCGTCACGTCCTGTCTCTGGCCGGACCCGTCCTGTCCTGCCTCTGACTCGTCCGGTACTGCAGTGGCCCGTCCCTGGCCCATCCTATATCTGGCCCGCCTCGTCTCTGGCCCGTCCCGTCCTGTATATGTCCCGTCCCATCCGGTCTCTGGCCCGCCCCATCCGGTCTCTGGCCCGCCCCATCCGGTCTCTGGCCCGTCCCATCCGGTCTTTGGCCCGTGCCGTCCTCTGTGCATTACATTAAGGTGAGCTCAATAGTTAGAAAAATATGATACTTTCTATAAATTATTAGCAAAATGTTTAAATGACACCTATCAAAAAACAGCCTCCTCCATATCCCCTCAAGCTGTCCTATCCATCACCAAGATAGGTGCATTTTCTGCCATTTAGGCAGAAGTAATCTTCAAACAATTTGCTTCTAATTTAGATAAAGTACTAGGAAGGTATATCATGCAAACTCTACAGTTCTATATCTGACCCGTCCCGTCTCTGGCCCGTCCCGTCTCTGGCCCGTCCCGTCCTGTCTCTGGCCCATCCCAGCCTGTCCCTGGCCCCTTCCATCCTGTCTATGGCCCGTCCTGTAATGTCTAACCCGCCCCGTCCCGTATCTGGTCCGTCCAGTCCCATATCTGACCCGTTTGGTCCCGTATTTGACCATCCGTCCCGTATCTGGCTATCCCTTATCTGGCCCATCTCATCACGTATCTGGCCCGCCTCATCCTTTCCCGTCTCTGGCACTTCCTGTCCCGTATCTGACCCAACCAGTCCCTATCTGGCCCGTCCCGTATGTGGCCAGGCCCATTCAGTATCTGGCCCGTCCCTTATCTGGCCATCTCGTATCTGGCCCATCCCATCCTGTCCATGGCTCATCCCATATCTAGCCTGTCCTGTCCCATATCTGGCCCGTCCCGTATCTGGCCCATGTCGTCCTGTATCTGGCCCGTCCCATATTTTGCCCGTACCAGCCTGTATCTGGCCTGTCCCGTACTGTATCTGGGCCATCCCGTCCAGTCTCTGGCCTGTCTTTTCCTGTATCTGGACCGTCCCGTCCGGTCTCCGGCCCGTCCCATAAAGTATAGCTTGTCCCGTCCTGTTTCCGGCCCGTCCCGTCCTGTCTCTGGCTCATCCTGTCCTGTATCTGGCACGTCCCGTTCCGTCTCTGGCCCGTCCCATCCTGTCTATATCCCGTCCCATAATGTATAGCTCGTCCAGTCCTGTTTCTGGCCCGTCCCGTCCTATCTCTGGCTCGTCCCGTCCTGTATCTGGCCCGTCCCATCTCGTATCTGGCCCGTCCCGCATCTGGCCTGTCCTGTCCTGTATCTGGCCTGTCCCTTCCTGTATCTGGCCAGTCCCTTCCCATCTCGTCCTGTCTCTGGCCTGCCCCGTCCTGTCTATGGTATGGCCCGTCCGGTGCTATCTCTGGCCTGTCCAATCCTGTCTCTTGCCCGTCCCATCTCTGGTCCGTCCCGTCCTGTATTTGGCCCGTCTCGTCCTGTCTCTGGCCAGTCCCGTCCTCTCTTTGGCCTGTCCCGTCATCTCTCTTGCCCGTCTCGTCCTGTCTCTGGCCCGACCTGTCCTGTCCTGCCTTTGGCCAGTCCCATTCTGCTCTGGCCCGTCCCGTCCCTGGACCGTCCTGTATCTGGACCGTCCCATCCTGTATCTGGTCGCCCCGTCTTTAGCCCGTCCGGTCCTGTCTCTGGCACGCCTCGGTCCGTGCTATCTCCGGCCAGTCTCATCCTGTAATTGGTCCGTCCCGTCCTGTCTCTAGCCCATCTCGTCCTGTCTCTGGCGTGTCCCGTCCGGTCCTGTCTCTGGCCCGTCCTGTATCTGGCCGGTCCTGTGTCTGGCCCATCCCGTATCTTTCCTGTCCCGTCCTGTATCTGGCCCATCCCATTAAAGTCCCATTAAAGGTAGTATTATCAAATCCTCCACAAATTTACACCTCCAGGAAATTTAACCTGGGGTGTGTTTTAAATTAAGGTGAGTTCAATAGTTAGAAAAATATGATTCTTTCCATAAATTATTAGCAAAATGTTTAAATTACACCTATCAAAAACAGCCTCCTCCATATCCCCTCAAGCTGTCCTATCCATCACCAAGATAGGTGCATTTTCTGCCATTTAGGTAGAAGTAATCTTCAAACAATTTGCTTCTAATTTAGATAAAGTACCAGGAAAGTATATCATGCAAACTCTACATGTGATGTTTGCCTATTAAATAATAGTTGTAATATTTATTTGCAAAACTTCCATTTTCTCTACACCTGACCTACACTACTTAATTTTAACATCCCTGGCGGTGAGCTGGCATGGCTTCCCATCTCACACCATGCAAGACCGCCGACTTACCCACCAATGCAGGCTGCGCACTATGTTCCTATGCTGGCTGTGTGCATGTGTCTTAGTTGCTTGTTGAGGGCGGCAGCGGCAGCACTTCCTGATTCTTAAAGGATCAGTGCACGCATTCCTAATGTGTCCCCAGTCCTGTATCTGACCCGTCCCATCTCTAGCCCGTCCCGTCTCTGGCCCGTCCCGTCCTGTCTCTGGCCAGTCTCAGCCTGTCCCTGACCCCTCCCATTCTGTCTATGTCCTGTCCTGTAATGTCTAACCCGCCCCGTCCCGTATCTGGTCCGTCCAGTCCCATATCTGACCCGTTTAGTCCCGTATCTGACCATCCCGTCCCGTATCTGGCTGTCCCTTATCTGGCCCATCTCATCCCGTATCTGGCCCGCCTCGTCCCTTCCCGTCTCTGGCACGTCCTGTCCTGTATGTGACCCAACCAGTCCCTATCTGGCCCGTCCCGTATCTGGCCCATGTCGTCCTGTATCTGGCCCGTCTCATTTTTGGCCCGGACCGTCCGGTATGTGGCCTGTCCCGTACTGTATCTGGGCCATCCTGTCCTGTCTCTGGCCCGTCTTATCGTGTATCTGGACCGTCCCGTCCGGTCTCTGGACGGTCCCATAATGTATAGCTTGTCCCGTCCTGTTTCTGGCCCGTCCCGTCCTGTCACTGGCTAGTCCTGTCCTGTATCTGGCGCATCCTGTACCGTCTCTGGCACGTCCCATCCTGTCTATTTCCCGTCCCATAATGTATAGCTCGTGAAGTCCTGTTTCTGGCCCGTCCCGTCCTATCTCTGGCTCGTCCCGTCCTGTATCTGGCCCGTCCCATCTCGTATCTGGCCCGTCCCGCATCTGGCCTGTCCTGTCCCATATCTGGCCTGTCCCTTCCCATCTAGTCCTGTCTCTGGCCCGTCCCGTCCTGTCTCTGGCCTGTCCCGTCATGTCTCTGGCCCATTCGGTGCTATCTCTGGCCTGTCCAATCCTGTCTCTTGCCCATCCCATCTCTTGTCCATCCCGTCCTCTCTTTGGCCCGTCCCGTCCTCTCTCTTGCCCGTCCCGTCCTGTCTCTGGCCTGATCGGTCCTGTCCTGCCTCTGACCAGTCCCGTCTTGCTCTGGCCCGTCCTGTCCCTGGACTGTCCTGTATCTGGACCGTCCCGTGCAGTATCTGTCGCCCCGTCTCTAGCCCGTCCCGTCCTGTCTCTGGTACGCCTCGGTCCGTCCTATCTCCGGCCAGTCTCATCCTGTCTTTGGCCTGTCCCGTCCTGTCTCTGGCCCGTCTCGTCATGTCTCTGGCGTGATCCGTCCGGTCCTGTCTCTGGCCCGTCCTGTATCTGGCCCATTCCGTATCTGGCCTGTCCCGTCCTGTATCTGGCCCATCCCATTAAAGGTAGTATTATCAAATCCTCCACAAATTTACACATAAAGGAACTTTAACCTGGGGTGTGTTTTAAATTAAGGTGAGTTCAATAGTTAGAAAAATATGATACTTTCCATAAATTATTAGCAAAATGTTTAAATGACACCTATCAAAAAAACAACCTCCTCCATATCCCCTCAAGCTGTCCTATCCATCACCAAGATAGGTGCATTTTCTGTCATTTAGGTAGAAGTAATCTTCAATTTGCTTCTAATTTAGATAAAGTACTAGGAAGGTATATCACGCAAACTCTACATGTGATGTTTGCCTATTAAACAATAGTTGTAATATTTATTTGAAAAACTTCCATTTTCTCTACGCCTGACCTACACTACTTAATTGTAACATCTATGGCGGCGTGCTGGCATGGCTTCCCATCTCACACCATGCAAGACCGCCGACATACCCACCAATGCAGGCTGCACACTATTTGGCCCGTACCGTCCTGTATGTGGCCTGTCCCGTACTGTATCTGGGCCATCCCGTCCTTTCTTTGGCCCGTCTTTTCCTGTATCTGTCCCGTTCCGTCTTGTCTCTGGCCCGTCCAGTCCTGTCTATGGCCCGTCCCATAATGTATAGCTTGTCCCGAACTGTTTCTGGCCCGTCCCGTACTTTCTCTGGCTCGTCCTGTCCTGTATCTGGCCCGTCACGTACCCTCTCTGGTCCGTCCCGTCCTGTCTATTTCCCGTCCCATAATGTATAGCTTGCCCCGTCCTATTTCTGGCCCGTCCCATCCTATCTCTGCGTCGTCCCGTCATATATCTGGCCCGTCCCGTCTCGTATGAGGCCCGTTCCGCATCTGGCCTGTCCTGTCGCGTATCTGGCCTGTCCCTTCCTGTATCTGGCCAGTCCCTTCCCATGTCGTCCTGTCTCTGGCCTGTCCCGTCCTGTCTCTGGCCGGTCCGTTGCTATTTCTGGCCTGTCCAATCCAGTCTCTTGCCCGTCCCTTCTCTGGCCCGTCCCGTCCAGTCTTTGGCCCGCCCCGTCTCTGGCCCATCCCTTCCTGTGTTTGGCCCAGTTCTGGCCCGTCTCGTCCCGTATTTGGTCCGCCCTGCATCTGGCCCATCCCGTCCAGTATCTGGCCCTTTTCATATCTGGACAGTCCCGTGTCTGGCACGTCCTGTCCCTGCCCGGCCTGTCCCGTATCTAGCCCGTCCTGTATCTGGCCTGACCCGTATCTGGCCCATCCCGCATCTGACCCGTCCCGTATCTGGCCCGTCCCGTCCCGTATCTGGTCCGTACCATCCTAAATCTGGCCCGTCCCGTCATGTATCTGGGCTGTCCCATATCTGGCCCATACCGTCCCATATCTGGCTCGTCACGTTTCTGGCCCATCCCGTCATGTATCTGGCCCGTCCCATCCTGTCTCTAGCCCGACCCATCCTGTCTCTGGCCCGACCCGTCCTGTCTATGTCCTGTCCCTTAATGTCTCTAGCACATTCTGTCCTGTCTCTGACCCATCCCTTTCTGTATCTGGCCCGTCCCATCACGTCCTATCTCTGGCCCATCCCGTCTTGAATTTGGCCGGTCCCGTATCTGGCCCGTCTCTTCTAGTATCTGGCCCGTCCCATCCTGTCTCTGGCCTGACTGGTCCTGTCCTGCCTCTGGCCAGTCACGTCCTGCTCTGGTCCATCCCGTCCCTGGCCCGTCCTGTATCTAGACCGTCCCGTCCTCTATCTGGTTGCCCCGTCTCTGGCCAGTCCCGTCCTTTCTCAGGCACGTCCCGTCCGTCCTGTCTCTGGCCTGTCCTGCATCTGGCCCATCCCGTCACGTATCTGGCCTGTCCCGTCCTGGATCTGGCCCATCCCATTAAAGGTAGTATTATCAAATCCTCCACAAATTTACACGTCCAGGAAATTTAACCTGGGGTGTGTCTTAAATTAAGGTGAGTTCAATAGTTAGAAAAATATGATACTTTCCATAAATTATTAGCAAAATGTGTAAATGACACCTATCAAAAAACAGCCTCCTCCATATCCCCTCAAGCTGTCCTATCCATCACCAAGATAGGTGCATTTTCTGCCATTTAGGTAGAACTAATCTTCAAACAATTTGCTTCTAAGTACTAGGAAGGTAAATCATGCAAACTCTACATGTGATGTTTGCCTATTAAACAATAGTTGTAATATTTATTTGAAAAACTTCCATTTTCTCTACGCCTGACCAACACTATTTAATTTTAACATCCAACGCAGCGTGCTGGCATGGCTTCCCATCTCACATCATGCAACACCGCCGACTTACCCACCAATGCAGGCTGCGCACTATTTGGCCCGTTCTGTCTTGTCTCTGGCCCGTCCCGTCCTGTCTATGGCCCGTCCCATAATGTATAGCTTGTCCCGTCCTGTTTCTGGCCCGTCCCGTACTGTCTCTGGCTCGTCTTGTCCTGTATCTGGCCCGTCGAGTACCGTCTATGGCCCGTCCCGTCCTGTCTATTTCCCGTCCCATAATGTATAGCTCGTCCCGTCCTGTTTCTGGCCCGTCCCGTCTCGTATCTGGCCCATCCCGCATTTGGCCTGTCCTGTCCCGTATATGGCCTGTCCCTTCCTGTATCTGGCCAGTCCTTTCCCATCTCGTCCTGTCTCTGGCCTGTCCCGTCCTGTCTCTGGCCCGTCCGGTGCTATCTCTGGCCTGTATAATCCTGTCTCTTGTCCGTCCCGTTTCTGGCCCGTCCCGTCTAGTATTTGGCCCGTCCTGTCCTGTCTCTGGCCCATCCCTTCCTGTCTCTGGCGCAGTTCTGGTCCGTCTCGTCCTGTATCTGGCCCGCCCTGTATCTGGCCCATCCCGTCCAGTATCTGGCCCGTTCCATATCTGGCCTGTCCCGTATCTGGCACGTCCTGTCCCTGGCCCGGCCTGTCCCGTATCTGGCCCGTCCTGTATCTGGCCTGTCCCGTATCTGGCCCGTCCCGCATCTGACCCGTCCCGTATTTGGCCCGTCCCGTCCCGTATCTAGTCCGTACCGTCCTGTATCTGGCCCGTCCCGTCATGTATGTGGGCTGTCCCATATCTGGCCCATACCGTCCCATATCTGGCTCGTCACGTTTCTGGCCCATCCCGTCATATATCTGGCCCGTCCCATCCTGTCTCTGGCCTGACCCGTCCTGTGTATGGCCTATCCCATGTCTCTAGCACATTCCGTCCTGTCTCTGGCTGATCCCGTCCTGTATCTGGTCGGTCCCGTCCTGAATCCGGCCCGTCCCATCCTGAATCTGGCCCTTCCCGTATCTGGCCCGTCCCTTCCTGTATGTGGCCCGTCCCATCCTGTCCTGTCTCTGGCCCATCCTGTCTTGAATCTGGCCCGTCCCGTATCTGGCCCGTCCATTCCTGTATCTGGCCCGTCCCGACCTGTATCTGGTCGGTCCCATCCTGTCTCTGGCCTCGTCCGTCCTGTCTCTGGCCCGACCGGTGCTATCTCTGGTCTGTCCAATCCTGTCTCTTGCCCGTCCTGTCCTGTCTCTGGCCCGATCGGTCCTGTCCTGCCTCTGGCCAGTCCCATCCTGCTCTGGCCAGTCCCGTCCATGGACCGTCCTGTATCTGGACCGCCCCGTCCTGTATCTGGTCGCCCCGTCTCTAGCCAGTCCCGTCCTGTCTCTGGCACGCCTCGGTCAGTCCTATCTTCGGCCAGTCTCATCTTGTCTTTGGCCCGTCCGGTCCCATCTGTCTCTGGCCCGTCCGGTCCTGTCTCTGGCCCGTCCTGTATCTGGCCCATCCCGTATCTGGCCTGTCCCGTCCTGTATCTGGCCCGTCCCGTCATTTATCTGGGCTGTCCAATAGCTGGCCCATACCATCCCATATCTGGCTCGTCACGTTTCTGGCCCATCCCGTCATGTATCTGGCCCGTCCCATCCTGTCAATGGCCCGACCCGTCCTGTCTATGGCCTGTCCCGTAATGTCTCTAGCACATTCCGTCCTGTCTATGGCCCATCCCGTCCTGTATCTGGTCGGTCCCGTCGTGTATCTGGCCCGTCCCGTCCTGAATCTGGCCCGTCCTGTCTATGGCCCGTCCCATAATGTATAGTTTGTCCTGTCCTGTTTCTGGCCAGTCCTGTACTATCTCTGGCTCGTCCTGTCCTGTATCTGGCCCGTCGCGTACCGTCTCTGGCCCATCCCGTCCTGTCTACTTCCCGTCCCATAATGTTTAGCTCGTCCCGTCCTGTTTCTGGCCCGTCCCATCCTATCTCTGCCTTGTCCCGTCCTATATCTGGCGCGTCCCGTCTCGTATCTGGCCCGTCCCGCATCTGGCCTGTCCTGTCCCGTATCTGGCCTGTCCCTTCCTGTATCTGGCCAGTCCCTTCCCATCTCGTCCTGTCGCTGGCCTGTCCCGTCCTGTCTCTGGCCCGTTCGGTGCTATCTCTGGCCTGTTCAATCCTGTCTCTTGCACGTCCCATCTCTGGCCCGTCCTGTCCTGTCTCTGGCCCATCCCTTCCTGTCTCTGGCCCAGGTCTGGCCCGTCTCATCCCGTATCTGGCCCATCCCGTCCAGTATCTGGCCCGTTCCATATCTGGCCTGTCCCGTATCTGGCACGTCCTGTCCCTGGCCCGGCCTGTCCCGTATCTGGCCCGTCCTGTATCTGGCCTGTCCCGTATCTGGCCCGTCCCGCATCTGACCCGTCCTGTATCTGGCCCGTCACGTCCCGTATCTGGTTCGTCCCTTCCTGTATCTGGCCCGTCCTATCCTGTCCTGTCTCTGGCCCATCCCGTCTTGAATCTGACCCGTGCCGTATCTGGCCCGTCCCTTCCTGTATCTGGCCCGTCCCGTCCTTTCTCTGGCCTGACCGTTCCTGTCCTGCCTCTGGCCAGTCCCGTCCTGCTCTGTTCAGTCCCTTCCCTGGCCCGTCCTGTATCTGGACCGTCCCGTCCTGTATCTGGTCGCCCCGTCTCTGGCCCGTCCCGTCCTTTTTCAGGCACGGCCCGTCCGGTCCTATCTTTGGCCTGTCCTGTATCTGGCCCGTTCCGTCACGTATCTGGCCTGTCTTGTCCTGTATCTGGCCCATCCCACTAAAGGTAGTATTATCAAATCCTCCACAAATTTACACCTCCAGGAAATTTAACCTGGGGTGTGTTTTAAATTAAGGTGAGTTCAATAGTTAGAATAATATGATACTTTCCATAAATTAATAGCAAAATGTTTAAATGACATCTATCAAAAAACAGCCTCCTCCATATCCCCTCAAGCTGTCCTATCCATCACCAAGATAGGTGCATTTTCTGCCATTTAGGCAGACGTAATCTTCAATTTGCTTCTAATTTAGATAAAGTACTAGGAAGGTATATCATGCAAACTCTACATGTGATGTTTGCCTATTAAATAATAGTTGTAATATTTATTTGCAAAACTTCCATTTTCTCTACACCTGACCTACACTACTTAATTGTAACATCCCTGGCGGCAAGCTGGCATGGCTTCCCATCTCACACCATGCAAGACCGTCGACTTACCCACCAATGCAGGCTGCGCACTATGTTCCTATGCTGGCTGTGTACATGTGTCTTGGCTGCTTGTTGAGGGCGGCAGCGGCAGCACTTCCTGATTCTTAAAGGAACAGTGCACGCATTCCTAATGTGTCCCCAGTCCTGTATCAGACCCATTCCGTCTCTGGCCCGTCCCGTCCTGTCTCTGGCCCGTCCCAGCCTGTCCCTGGCCCCTCCCATCCTGTCTATGGCCCGACCCGTCCTGTCTATGGCCTGTCCCGTAATGTCTCTAGCACATTCCGTCCTGTCTATGGCCCATCCCGTCCTGTATCTGGTCGGTCCCGTCCTGTATCTGGCCCGTCCCGTCCTGAATCTGGCCCGTCCTGTCTATGACCCGCCCCATAATGTATAGCTTGTCCCGTCCTGTTTCTGGCCAGTCCCGTACTATCTCTGGCTCGTCCTGTCCTGTACCTGGCCCGTCGCGTACCGTCTCTGGCCCATCCCATCCTGTCTACTTCCCGTCCCATAATGTATAGCTCGTCCCGTCCTGTTTCTGGCCCGTCCCATCCTATCTCTGCCTTGTCCCGTCCTATATCTGGCGCGTCCCGTCTCGTATCTGGCCCGTCCCGCATTTGGCCTGTCCTGTCCCGTATCTGGCCTGTCCCTTCCTGTATCTGGCCAGTCCCTTCCCATCTCGTCCTGTCGCTGGCCTGTCCCGTCCTGTCTCTGGCCCGTTCGGTGCTATCTCTGGCCTGTTCAATCCTGTCTCTTGCACGTCCCATCTCTGGCCCGTCCTGTCCTGTCTCTGGCCCATCCCTTCCTGTCTCTGGCCCAGGTCTGGCCCGTCTCATCCCGTATCTGGCCCATCCCGTCCAGTATCTGGCCCGTTCCATATCTGGCCTGTCCCGTATCTGGCACGTCCTGTCCCTGGCCCGGCCTGTCCCGTATCTGGCCCGTCCTGTATCTGGCCTGTCCCGTATCTGGCCCGTCCCGCATCTGACCCGTCCCGTATCTGGCCCGTCACGTCCCGTATCTGGTTCGTCCCTTCCTGTATCTGGCCCGTCCTATCCTGTCCTGTCTCTGGCCCATCCCGTCTTGAATCTGACCCGTGCCGTATCTGGCCCGTCCCTTCCTGTATCTGGCCCGTCCCGTCCTTTCTCTGGCCTAACCGTTCCTGTCCTGCCTCTGGCCAGTCCCGTCCTGCTCTGTTCAGTCCCTTCCCTGGCCCGTCCTGTATCTGGACCGTCCCGTCCTGTATCTGGTCGCCCCGTCTCTGGCCCGTCCCGTCCTTTTTCAGGCACGGCCCTTCCGGTCCTATCTTTGGCCTGTCCTGTATCTGGCCCGTTCCATCACGTATCTGGCCTGTCTTGTTCTGTATCTGGCCCATCCCACTAAAGGTAGTATTATCAAATCCTCCACAAATTTACACCTCCAGGAAATTTAACCTGGGGTGTGTTTTAAATTAAGGTGAGTTCAATAGTTAGAATAATATGATACTTTCCATAAATTATTAGCAAAATGTTTAAATGACATCTATCAAAAAACAGCCTCCTCCATATCCCCTCAAGCTGTCCTATCCATCACCAAGATAGGTGCATTTTCTGCCATTTAGGCAGAAGTAATCTTCAATTTGCTTCTAATTTAGATAAAGTACTAGGAAGGTATATCATGCAAACTCTACATGTGATGTTTGCCTATTAAATAATAGTTGTAATATTTATTTGCAAAACTTCCATTTTCTCTACACCTGACCTACACTACTTAATTGTAACATCCCTGGCGGCAAGCTGGCATGGCTTCCCATCTCACACCATGCAAGACCGTCGACTTACCCACCAATGCAGGCTGCGCACTATGTTCCTATGCTGGCTGTGTACATGTGTCTTGGCTGCTTGTTGAGGGCGGCAGCGGCAGCACTTCCTGATTCTTAAAGGAACAGTGCACGCATTCCTAATGTGTCCCCAGTCCTGTATCACACCCATTCCGTCTCTGGCCCGTCCCGTCCTGTCTCTGGCCCGTCCCAGCCTGTCCCTGGCCCCTCCCATCCTGTCTATGGCCCGTCCTGTAATGTCTAACCCGCCCCGTCCCATATCTGGTACGTCAAGTCCCATATCTGACCCGTTTGGTCCCGTATCTGACCATCCCGTCCCGTATCTGGCTATCCCTTATCTGGCCCATCTCATCACGTATCTGGCCCGCCTCATCCTTTCCCGTCTCTGGCACTTCCTGTCCCGTATCTGACCCAACCAGTCCCTATCTGGCCCGTCCCGTATGTGGCCAGGCCCATACAGTATCTGGCCCGTCCTGTATCTGGCCATCTTGTATGTGGCCCATCCCATCCTGTCCATGGCTCATCCCATATCTAGCCTGTCCTGTCCCATATCTGGCCCGTCCCGTATCTGGCCCATGTCGTCCTGTATCTGACCCGTCTCATTTTTGGCCCGGACCGTCCTGTATGTGGCCTGTCCTGTACTGTATCTGGGTCATCCTGTCCTGTCTCTGGCCCGTCTTATCCTGTATCTGGACCGTCCTGTCAGGTCTCTGGACGGTCCCATAATGTATAGCTTGTCCCGTCCTGTTTCTGGCCCGTCCCGTCCTGTCCTGTATCTGGCACATCCTGTACCATCTCTGGCCCGTCCCATCCTGTCTATTTCCCGTCCCATAATGTATAGCTCGTCAAGTCCTGTTTCTGGCACGCCCCGTCCTATCTCAGGCTCGTCCCGTCCTGTATCTGGCCCGTCCCATCTCGTATCTCGCCTGTCCCGTATCTGGCCTGTCCTGTCCCGTATCTGGCCTGTCCCTTCCCATCTCGTCCTGTCTCTGGCCCGTCTCGTCCTGTCTCTGGCCTGTCCCGTAATGTCTCTGGCCCGTCCGGTGCTATCTCTGGCCTGTCCAATCCTGTCTCTTGCCCATCCCATCTTTTGTCCATCCAGTCCTCTCTTTGGCCCGTCCCGTCCTCTCTCTAACCCGTCCCATCCTGTCTCTGGCCCGATCGGTCCTGTCCTGCCTCTGACCAGTCCCGTCCTGCTCTGGCACGTCCCGTCCCGGGACTGTCCTGTATCTGGACCGTCCCGTCCTGTATCTGTCGCCCCGTCTCTAGTCCGTCCCGTCCTGTCTCTGGTACGCCTCGGTCCGTCCTATCTCCGGCCAGTCTCATCCTGTCTTTGGCCTGTCCCGTCCTGTCTCTGGCCCGTCTCGTCCTGTGTCTGGCCCATCCTGTATCTGGCCCATTCCGTATCTGGCCTGTCCCGTCCTGTATCTGGCCCATCCCATTAAAGGTAGTATTATCAAATCCTCCACAAATTTACACATGAAGGAACTTTAACCTGGGGTGTGTTTTAAATTAAGGTGAGTTCAATAGTTAGAAAAATATGATACTTTCCATAAATTATTAGCAAAATGTTTAAATGACACCTATCAAAAAAACAGCCTCCTCCATATCCCCTCAAGCTGTCCTATCCATCACCAAGATAGGTGCATTTTCTGCCATTTAGGTAGAAGTAATCTTCAAACAATTTGCTTCTAATTTAGATAAAGTACTAGGAAGGTATATCAT
Organism: Phyllobates terribilis; assembly: GCF_046119375.1. Taxonomy (NCBI): domain Eukaryota; kingdom Metazoa; phylum Chordata; class Amphibia; order Anura; family Dendrobatidae; genus Phyllobates; species Phyllobates terribilis. The sequence goes on along the minus strand of NW_027363826.1, from coordinate 129,672 downwards.
GCAAACTCTACATGTGACATTTGCCTATTAAACAATAGTTGTAATATTTATTTGCAAAACTTCCATTTTCTCTACACCTGACCTACACTACTTAATTGTAACATCCATGGCGGCGTGCTGGCATGGCTTCCCATCTCACACCATGCAAGACCGCCGACTTACCCACCAATGCAGGCTGCGCACTATGTTCCTATGCGGGCTGTGTGCATTTGTCTTGGCTGCTTGTTGAGGGCGGCAGCACTTCCTGATTCTTAAAAGAACAGTGCACGCATTCCTTTTGTATCCTCAGTCCTGTATCTGACCCGTCCCGTGTCTGGCCTGTCCGGTCCTGTCTCTGGTCCGTCCCAGCCTGTCCCTGGCCCCTCCCATCCTGTCTATGACACGTTCTGTAATGTCTAACCCGCCCCGTCCCGTATCTGGTCCGTCCAGTCGCATATCTGACCCGTTTAGTCCCGTATCTGACCATCCCGTCCCGTATCTGGCTTTCCCTTATCTGGCTCATCACATCCAGTATCTGGCCCGCCTTGTCCCTTCCCATCTCTGGCACGTCCTGTCCCGTATTTGACCCAACCAATCCCTATCTGGCCAGTCCCGTATGTGGCCAGGCCCATTCAGTATCTGGTCCGTCTCGTATCTGGCCATCTAGTATCTGGCCCATCCCATCCTGTCCATGGCTCATCCCATATCTAGCCTCTCCTGTCCCATATCTGGCCCATGTCGTCCTGTATCTGGCCCGTCCCATATTTGGCCCGTACCGTCCTGTATCTGGCCTGTCCCGTAGTGTATCTGGGCCATCCTGTCCTGTCTCTGGCCCGTCTTTTCCTGTATCTGGACCATCCCGTCCGGTCTCTGTTTCGTCCCATAATGTATAGCTTGTCCCGTCCTGTTTCTGGCCCGTCCCATCCTGTCTCTGGCTCATCCTGTCCTGTATCTGGCACATCCCGTACCGTCTCTGGCCGTTCCCATCTTGTCTATTTCCCGTCCCATAATGTTTAGCTCGTCCAGTCCTGTTTCTGGCCCGTCCCGTCCTATCTCCGGCTCGTCCCATCTTGTATCTGGCCCGTCCCATCTCGTATCTGGCCCGTCCCGCATCTGGCCTGTCTTGTCCCTTATCTGGCCTGTCCCTTCCTGTATCTGGCCAGTACCTTCCCATCTCATCCTGTCTCTGGCCCGTCCCATCCTGTCTCTGGCCTCGTCCGTCCTGTCTCTGGCCCGACCGGTGCTATCTCTAGCCTGTCCAATCCTGTCTCTTGCCCGTCCTGTCCTGTCTCTGGCCCGATCGGTCCTGTCCTGCCTCTGGCCAGTCCCATCCTGCTCTGGCCCGTCCCGTCCCTGAACCGTCCTGTATCTGGACCGCCCCGTCCTGTATCTGGTCGCCCCGTCTCTAGCCCGTCCCGTCCTGTCTCTGGCACGCCTCGGTCCGTCCTATCTTCGGCCAGTCTCATCTTGTCTTTGGCCCGTCCGGTCCCGTCTGTCTCTAGCCCATCCGGTCCTGTCTCTGGCCCGTCCTGTATCTGGCCCATCCCGTGTCTGGCCTATCCCGTCCTGTATCTGGCCCGTCCCGTCCTCTCTCTTGCCCGTTCCGTCCTGTCTCTGGCCCGATCGGTCCTGTCCTGCCTCTGGCCAGTCCCATCCTGCTCTGGCCCGTCCCGTCATGTATCTGGCCCGTCCCGTACTGTCTCTGGCCCGTACCGTACTGTCTCTGGCTTGTCCTGTTCTGTATCTGACCCCGTCGCGTACCGTCTCTGGCCCGTCCCGTCCTGTCTATTTCCCGTCCCATAACGGATAGCTCGTACCGTCCTGTTTCTGGCCCATCCCATCCTATCTCTGCCTCGTCCCGTCCCATCTCTGGCCCTTCCTGTCCAGTCCTTGGCCCGTCCTGCCCTGTCTCTGGCCCTTCCCTTCCTGTCTCTGGCGCAGCTCTGGCCCGTCTCGTCCCGTATCTGGCCCGCCCTGTATCTGGCCCATCCCGTCCAGTATCTGGCCTGTCCCGTATCTGGTACGTCTTGTCCCTGTCCCTGCCTGTCCCGTATCTGGCCCGTCCTGTATCTAGCCGGTCCCGTATCTGGCCCATCCCGCATCTGACCCGTTTCGTATCTGGCCCGCCAAGTCCCGTATCTGGTCCGTACCGTCCTGTATCTGGCCCGTCCCGTCATGTATCTGGGCTGTCCCATATCTGGCCCATACCGTCCCATATCTGGCTCGTCACGTTCCTGGCCCATCCCGTCATGTATCTGGCCCGTCCCATCCTGTCTCTGGCCCGACCCGTCCTGTCTATGGCCTATCCCGTAATGTCTCTAGCACATTCCGTCTTATCTCTGGTCCATCCCGTCCTGTATCTGGTCGGTCCCGTCCTGTATCTGGCCCGTCCCGTCCTGAATCTGGCCCGTCCCGTATCTGGCCCGTCCCTTCCTGTATCTGGCCCGTCCCATCCCGTCCTGTCTCTGGCCCATCCCGTCTTGAACCTGGCCCGTACCGTATCTGGCCCTTCCCTTCCTGTAACTGGCCCGTCCCGTCCTGTCTCTGGCCTGGCCGGTCCTGTCCTGCCTCCGGCCAGTCCCGTCCTGCTCTGGTCCGTCCCGTCCCTGGCCCGTCCTGTATCTGGACCGTCCCGTTCTGTATCTGGTCGGTCCCGTCCTGTATCTGGCCCGTCCCGTCTTGAATCTGGCCCGTCCCGTGTCTGGCCCATCCCTTCTTGTATGTGGCCCGTCCCATCCCGTCCTGTCTCTGGCCCATCCCGGCTTAAATATGGCCCGTACCGTATCTGGCCCGTCCCTTCCTGTATCTGGCCCGTCCCATCCTGTCTCTGGCCTGACCGGTCCTGTCCTGCCTCTGGCCAGTCCCGTCCTGCTCTGGTCCGTCCCATCCCTGGCCCTTCCTCTATCTGGACCGTCCCGTCCTGTATCTGGTCGCCCCGTCTCTGGCCCGTCCCGTCCTTTCTCAGACACGTCCCGTCCGGTCCTGTCTCTGGCCTGTCCTGCATCTGGTCCATCCCGTCACGTATCTGGCCTGTCCCGTCCTGTATCTGGCCCATCCCATTAAAGGTAGTATTATCAAATCCTCCACAAATTTAAACCTCCAGGAAATTTAACCTGGGGTGTGTTTTAAATTAAGGTGAGTTCAATAGTTAGAAAAATATGATACTTTCCATAAATTATTAGCAAAATGTTTAAATGACACCTATCAAAAAAACAGCCTTCTCCATATTCCCTCAAGCTGTCCTATCCATCACCAAGATAGGTGCATTTTCTGCCATTTAGGTAGAAGTAATCTTCAAACAATTTGCTTCTAGTTTAGATAAAGTACTAGGAAGGTATATCATGCAAACTCTACATGTTTGCCTATTAAACAATAGTTGTAATATTTATTTGAAAAACTTCCATTTTCTCTACGCCTGACCTACACTACTTAATTGTAACATCCATGGCGGCGTACTGGCATGGCTTCCCATCTCACACCATGCAATACCGCCGACATACCCACCAATGCAGGCTGCGCACTATTTGGCCCGTACCGTCCTGTATCTGGCCTGTCCCGTACTGTATCTGGGCCATCCCGTCCTGGCTTTGGCCCATCTTTTCCTGTATCTGTCCCGTTCCGACTTGTCTCTGGCCCGTCCCGTCCTGTCTATGGCCCGTCCTGTACTGTCTCTGGCTCGTCCTATCCTGTATCTGGCCCATCGCGTACCGTCTATGGCCCGTCCTGTCCTTTCTATTTCCCGTCCCAAAATGCATAGCTCTTCCCGTCCTTTTTCTGGCCCGTCCCATCCTATCTCTGCCTCGTCCCGTCCTATATCTGGCCCGTCCCGTCTCGTATATGGCCCGTCCCGCATCTGGCCTGTCCTGTCCCGTATCTGGCTTGTCCCTTCCTGTATCTGGCCAGTCCCTTCCCATCTCGTCCTGTCTCTGGCCTGTCCCGTCCTGTCTCTGGTCCGTCCGGTGCTATCCCTGGCCTGTCCAATCCTGTCTCTTGCCCGTCCCGTCTCTGGCCCGTCCCGTCCAGTCTTTGGCCCGTCCCGTCCTGTCTCTGGTCCATCCCTTTCTGTCTCTGGCCCGTCTCGTCCCGTATCTGGACCACCCGGTATCTGGCCCATCCCGTCTAGTATCTGGCACGTTCCATATCTGGCCTGTCCCGTATCTGGCACGTCCTGTCCCTGGCACGGACTATCCCGTATCTGGCCCGTCCTGTATCTGTCCTGTCCCGTATCTGGCCCATCCCGCATCTGACCCGTCCAGTATCTGGCCCATCCCATCCCGTACCTGGCCCGTCCCTTCATGTATCTGGGCTGTCCCATATCTGGCCCATACCGTCCCATATCTGGCTCGTCACGTTTCTGGCCCATCCCGTCATATATCTGTCCCGTCCCATCCTGTCTCTGGCCCGACCCGTCCTGTCTATGGCCTGTCCCGTAATGTCTCTAGCACATTCTGTCCTGTCTCTGGCCCATCCCGTCCTACATCTGGTCGGTCCCATCCTGTATCTGGCCCGTCCCATCGTGAATCTGTCCCGTCCCGTATCTGGCCCATCCCTTCCTGTATCTGGCCCAACCCATCACGTCCTATCTCTGGCCCATCCCGTGTTGAATCGAGCCCGTCCCGTCTCTGGCCCGTCCCTTCCTGTATCTGGCCCATCTCGTCCTATCTCTGGCCTGACCGGTCCTGTCCTGCCTCTGGCCAGTCCCGTCCTGCTCTGGTCCGTCCCGTCCCTGGCCCATCCTGTATCTCAACCGTCCCGTCCTGTACCTGGTTGCCCCGTCTCTGGCCCCTCCCGTCCTTTCTCAGGCACGTCCCGTCCGGTTCTGTCTCTCACCTGTTCTGTATCTGGCCAATCCCGTCACATATCTGGCCTGTCCAGTCCTGTATCTGGTCCATCCTATTAAAGGTAGTATTATCAAATCCTCCACAAATTTACTCCTCCAGGAAATTTAACCTGGGGTGTGTTTTAAATTAAGGTGAGTTCAATAGTTAGAAAAATATGATACTTTCCATAAATTATTAGCAAAATGTTTAAGTGACACCTATCAAAAAACAGCCTCCTCCATATCCCCTCAAGCTGTCCTATCCATCACCAAGATAGGTGCATTTTCTACCATTTAGGTAGAAGTAATCTTCAAACAATTTGCTTCTAATTTAGATAAAGTACCAGGAAAGTACATCATGCAAACTCTACATGTGATGTTTGCCTATTAAATAATAGTTGTAATATTTATTAGCAAAACTTCCATTTTCTCTACACCTGACCTACACTACTTAATTGTAACATCCCTGGCGGCGTGCTGGCATGGCTTCCCATCTCACACCATGCAAGACAGCCGACTTACCCACCAATGCAGGCTACGCACTATGTTCCTATGCTGGCTGTGTGCATGTGTCTTGGCTGTTTGTTGAGGGTGGCAGCAGCAGCACTTCCTGATTCTTAAAGGAACAGTGCACGCATTCCTAATCTGTCCCCAGTCCTGTATCTGACCCGTCCCATCTCTGGCTCGTCCCGTCTCTGGCCCGTCCCGTCCTGTAATGTCTAACCCGCCCCGTCACGTATCTGGTCCGTCCTTTCCCGTATCTGACCCGATTAGTCCCATATCTGACCATCCCGTCCTGTATCTGGCTGTCCCTTATCTGGCCCATCTCATCCCGTATCTGGCCCGCCTCGTCCCTTCCCGTCTCTGGCACGTCCTGTCCCGTATCTGACCCAACAAGTCCCTATCTGATCCGTCCCGTATGTGGCCAGGCCCATTCAGTATCTGGCCCGTTCCGTATCTGGCCATCTCGTATCTGGCCCATCCCATCCTGTCCATGGCTCATCCCATATCTAGCCTGTCCTGTCCCATATCTGGCCCATCCCGTATCTGGCCCATGTCATCCTGTATCTGGCCCGTCCCATATTTGGCCCGCACTGTATCTGGGCCATTCCGTCCTGTCTCTTGCCCGTCTTTTCCTGTATCTGGACTGTCCCGTCCGGTCTCTGGCCGGTTCCATAATGTATAGCTTGTCCCGTCCTGTTTCTGGCCCGTCCCGTCCTGTCACTGGCTCGTCCTGTCCTGTATCTGGCACGTCCCGTACTGTCTCTGGCCCGTCCCATCCTGTCTATTTCCCGTCCCATAATGTATAGCTTGTCCAGTCCTGTTTCTGGCCCGTTCTGTCCTATCTCTGGCTCGTCCCGTCCTGTATCTGGCCCGTTCCATCTCGTATCTAGCCCGTCCCGCATCTGGCCTGTCCTGTCCCGTATCTGGCCTGTCCCTTCCTGTATCTGGCCAGTACCTTCCCATCTCGTCCTGTCTCTGGCCCGTCCCATCCTGTCTCTGGCCTGTCCCGTCCTGTCTCTGGCCCGTCCGGTGCTATCTCTGGCCTGTCCAATCCTGTCTCTTGCCCGTCCCATCTCTGGTCCGTCCCGTCCTGTCTTTGGCCCATCCCGTCCTGTCTCTGGCCCGTCCCGTACTCTATTTGGCCAGTCCCGTCCTCTCTCTTGCCCGTCCCGTCCTGTCTCTGGCCCGACCAGTCCTGTGCTGCCTCTGGCCAGTTCCGTCCTGCTCTGGCCCGTCCCGTCCCTGGACTGTCCTGTATCTGGACTGTCCTGTATCTGGTCGCCCCGGCTCTAGCCCGTCCCATCCTGTCTCTGGCACGCCTCGGTCTGTCCTATCTCCGGCCAGTCTCATCCTGTCTTTGACCCGTCCCGTCCTGTTTCTGGCCCGTCTCGTCCTGTCTCCGGCGTCTCCCGTCCGGTCCTGTCTCTGGCCCGTCCTGTATCTGGCCCGTCCCATCCTGTATCTGGTCGCCCCGTCTCTAGCCAGTCCCGTCCTGTCTCTGGCACGCCTCGGTCCGTCCTATCTACGGCCAGTCTCATCCTGTCTATGGCCCGTCCCGTCCTGTCTCTGGCCCGTCTCGTCCTGTCTCTGGCGTGTCCCGTCCGGTCCTGTCTCTGGCCCGTATTGTATTTGGTCCGTCCCGTATCTGGCCTGTCCCATCCTGTATCTGGCCCATCCCATTAAAGGTAGTATTATCAAATCCTCCACAAATTTACACCTCCAGGAAATTTAATCTGGGGTGTGTTTTAAATTAAGGTGAGTCCAATAGTTAGAAAAATATGATACTTTCCATAAATTATTAGCAAAATGTTTAAATGACACCTATCAAAAAACAGCCTCCTCCATATCCCCTCAAGCTGTCCTATCCATCACCAAGATAGGTGCATTTTCTGCCATTTAGGTAGAAGTAATCTTCAAACAATTTGCTTCTAATTTAGATAAAGTACTAGGAAGGTATATCATGCAAACTCTACATGTGATGTTTGCCTATTAAACAATAGTTGTAATATTTATTTGCAAAACTTCCATTTTCTCTATGCTTGACCTACACTACTTCATTTTTTAGTACGTAGTGGAACATAATGACATGGCCTTCACCTATAGCATCCGTATAGCTCCTGAACTGGGCGCAATCAATCGGGCCTCAAGTACTTAAATTAATCTCAATATGTCTTCTAGAAAGACAGTCAGGCTTATAAAGTTTACTAGAAGAATATTAACATAATAGGCAAGAGTGTGACAACTTATCAATGCTAAAGGCACATCAAAAGAACCCAGCATGGTATACAGTGGTTGTGTGTATGTCTGTTTTTATGTGCGTTTGTGTATATACATATATATATATATATATATATATATATATATGTGTGTGTGTGTGAGTGTACATAGTGGAGCTGTATGTGTATATATGAGACATGTGTGTATATAGGAAAGCTATGTATGTGAATGTAGGAGAATTGTGTGTTTGTATGTAGCTGAGCTGTGTGCATGCCGCAGAGGTGTGTGTACGTATATAGCAGAGATGTGTGTATATAAGACAGCTGTGTGTAACTGAGCTGTGTGTATATATGCAGCAGAGCTGTGTGCATGCATAGCAGAGCTCAATGTGCATGTACTGTGCATTCAGCAGTGATGTGATTATGTGTTTGCTGCATAGAATACATATAAATTGCCTGCTGCAAAAGTATACGAGTATAATACACATGCCGCAGAGAAACACTAACATTAGATCTCTATCCACTCTATTCTACCTTACAGCATTAAAGGTAGTATTATCAAATCCTCCACAAATTTACACATAAAGGAACTTTAACCTGGGGTGTGTTTTAAATTAAGGTGAGTTCAATAGTTAGAAAACTATGATACTTTCCATAAATTATTAGCAAAATGTTTAAATTACACCAATCAAAAAACAGCCTCCTCCATATCCCCTCAAGCTGTCCTATCCATCACCAAGATAGGTGCATTTTCTGCCATTTAGGTAGAAGTAATCTTCAAACAATTTGCTTCTGATTTAGATACAGGAGACAGGAAGAGACGGGCCAGAGACAGGACGGGACGGGCCAAAGACAGGATGAGACTGGCCGGAGATAGGACGGACCGAGGCGTGCCAGAGACAAGAAGGGATGGGCTAGAGACAGGGCGACCAGATACAGGATGGGACGGTCCAGATACAGGACGGTCCAGAGACGGGACGGGCCAGAGCAGGACGGAACTGGCCAGAGGCAGGACAGGACCGGTCTGTCCAGAGACAGGACGGGACGGGCAAGAGACAGGACGGGACGGGTCAAAGAGAGGACGGGACAGGTCAGAGACAGGATGGGACAGCCAAAGACAGGATGGGACGGACTAGAGATGGGACAGGCAAGAGACAGGATTGGACAAGCCAGAGATAGCACCAGACGGGCCAGAGACGGGACGGGCCAGAGCAGGACGGAACTGGCCAGAGGCAGGACAGGACCGGTCTGTCCAGAGACAGGACGGGACGGGCAAGAGACAGGATGGGACGGGTCAAAGAGAGGACGGGACAGGTCAGAGACAGGATGGGACAGCCAAAGACAGGACGGGACGGACTAGAGATGGGACAGGCAAGAGACAGGATTGGACAGGCCAGAGATAGCACCAGACGGGCCAGAGACAGGAGGGGACACGCCAGAGACAGGACGAGATGGAAAGAAACTGGCCAGATACGGGACAGGACAGGCCAGATGCGGGACGGGCCAGATATAGGACGGGACGAGGCAGAGATAAGATGGGCCTGTCCCGTCCTGTATCTGGCCCATCCCTTCCTGTCTCTGGCCCAGCTCGGGCCCTTCTCGTCCCGTATCTGACCCGCCCTGTATCTGGCCCATCCCGTCCAGTATCTGGCCCGTTCCATATCTGGCCTTTCCCGTATCTGGCATGTCCTGTCCCTGGCCCAGCCTGTCCCGTATCTGGCCCGTCCTGTATCTGGCCCATCCCGTCACGTATCTGGCCTGTCCCGTCCTGTATCTGGCCCATCCCATTAAAGGTAGCATTATCAATTCCTCCACAAATTTACACATAAAGGAACTTTAGCCTGCGGTGTGTTTTAAATTAAGGAGAGTTCAATAGTTAGAAAACTATGATACTTTCCATAAATTATTAGCAAAATGTTTAAATTACACCAATCAAAAAACAGCCTCCTCCATATCCCCTCAAGCTGTCCTATCCATCACCAAGATAGGTGCATTTTCTGCCATTTAGGTAGAAGTAATCTTCAAACAATTTGCTTCTAATTTAGATAAAGTACCAGGAAAGTATATCATGCAAATTCTACATGTGATGTTTGCCTATTAAATAATAGTTGTAATATTTATTTGCAAAACTTTCATTTTCTCTACACCTGACCTACAGTACTTAATTGTAACATCCCTGGCGGCGTGCTGGCATGGCTTCCCATCTCACACCATGCAAGACAGCCGACTTACCCACCAATGCAGGCTACGCACTATGTTCCTATGCTGGCTGTGTGCATGTGTCTTGGCTGCTTGTTGAGGGCGGCAGCAGCAGTATTTCCTGATTCTTAAAAGAACAGTGCACGCATTCCTAATGTGTCCCCAGTCCTGTATCTGACCCGTCCCATCTCTGGCCCGTCCCGTCTCTGGCCCGTCCCGTCCTGTCTCTGGCCCGTCCCTGGCCCCTCCCATCCTGTCTATGGCCCGTCCTGTAATGTATAACCCGCCCCGTCCCGTATCTGGTCTGTCCAGTCCCATATCTGACCTGTTTAGTCCCGTATCTGACCATCCCGTCCCGTATCTGGCTGTCCCTTATCTGGACCATCTCATCCCGTATCTGGCCCACCTCGTCCCTTCCCTTCTCTGGCACATCCTGTCCCGTATCTGACCATACCAGTCCCTATATGGCCCGTCCCGTATGTGGTCAGGCCCATTCAGTATCTGGCCCGTCCCGTATCTGGCCATCTCGTATCTGGCCCATCCCATCCTGTCCATGGCTCATCCCATATCTAGCCTGTCCTGTCCCATATCTGGCCCGTCTCGTATCTGGCCCATGTCGTCCTGTATCTGGCCTGTCCCATATTTGGCCCGTACCGTACTGTATCTCGCCTGTCCCGTACTGTATCAGGGCCATCTTGTCCTGTCTCTGGCCTGTCTTTTCCTGTATCTGGACCGTCCCGCCCGGTCTCTGTCCCGCCCCATAATGTATAGCTTGTCCCGTCCTGTTTCTGGCCCGTCCCGTCCTGTCTCTGGCTCGTCCTGTCCTGTATCTGGCACGTCCCGGACCGTCTCTGGCCCGTCCCATCCTGTCTATTTCCCGTCCCATAATGTATAGCTCGTCCAGTCCTGTTTCTGGCCCGTCCCGTCCTATCTCCGGCTCGTCCCGTCTGGTATCTGGCCCGACCCATCTTGTATCTGGCCAGTCCCGCATCTGGCCTGTTTTCTCCCTTATCTGGCCTGTCCCTTCCTGTATCTGGCCAGCACCTTCCCATCTCATCCTGTCTCTGGCCCATCCCGTCCTGTCTCTGGCCTGGTCCGTCCTGTCTCTGGCCCGTCCGGTGCTATCTCTGGCCTGTCCAATCCTGTCTCTTGCCCGTCCCATCTCTGGTCCTTCCCGTCCTGTCTTTGGCCCTTCCCGTCCTGTCTCTGGCCCGTCAAGTCCTCTCTTTGGCCCGTCCCGTCCTCTCTCTTGCCCGTCCCGTCCTGTCTCTGGCCCGACCGGTCCTGTCCTGGCTCTGGCCAGTCCCATCCGGCTCTGGCCCGTCCCGTCCCTGGACCGTCCTGTATCTGGACCGCCACGTCCTGTATCTGGTCTCCCCGTCTTTAGCCCATCCCGTCCTGTCTCTGGCATGCCTCGGTCCGTCCTATCTTCGGCCAGCCTCATCCTGTCTTTGGCCCGTCCCGTCCAGTCTCTGGCCCGTCCGGTTCTGTCTCTGGCCCGTCCTGTATCTGGCCTGTCCCGTCCTGTATCTGTCCCGTCCCGTCATTTATCTGGGCTGTCCCATAGCTGGCCCATACCATCCCATATCTGGCTCGTCACGTTTCTGGCCCATCCCGTCATGTATCTGGCCCGTCCCATCCTTTATATGGCCCGACCCGTCCTGTCTATGGCCTGTCCCATAATGTCTCTAGCACATTCCGTCCTGTCTCTGGCCCATCCCGTCCTGTATCTGGTCGGTCCCGTCCTGTATCTGGCCCGTCCCGTCCTGAATCTGGCCCGTCCTGTCTATGGCCCGTCCTATAATGTATAGCTTTTCCCGTCCTGTTTCTGGCCAGTCCCGTACTATCTCTGGCTCGTCCTGTCCTGTATCTGGCCCGTCGCGTACCGTCTCTGGCCCGTCCCGTCCTGTCTATTTCCCGTCCCATAATGTATAGCTCGTCCCGTCCTGTTTCTGGCCCGTGCCATCCTATCTCTGCCTTGTCCCGTCCTATTTCTCGCGCGTCCCCTCTCGTATCTGGCCCGTCCCGCATCTGGCCTGTCCTGTCCCGTATCTGGCCTGTCCCTTCCTGTATCCGGCCAGTCCCTTCCCATCTCGTCCTGTCCATGGCCTGTCCCGTCCTGTCTCTGGCCCGTCCGGTGGTATCTCTGGTCTGTCCAATCCTGTCTCTTGCCCGTCCCATCTCTGGCCCGTCCTTTCCTGTCTCTGGCCCATCCTTTCCTGTCTCTGGCCCAGCTCTGGCCTGTCTCATCCCGTATCTGGCCCATCCCGTCCAGTATCTGGCCCGTTCCATATCTGGCCTGTCCCGTATCTGGCACGTCCTGTCCCTGGCCCGGCCTGTCCCGTATCTGGCCAGTCCTGTATCTGGCCTGTCCCTTATCTGGCCCATCCCGCATCTGACCCGTCCCATATCTGGCCCGTCCCGTCCCCTATCTGGTCCGTACCGTCCTGTATATGGCCCGTCCCGTCATGTATCTGGGCTGTCCCATATCTGGCTCATCACGTTTCTGGCCCATCCCGTCAGGTATCTGGCCCATCCTATCCTGTCTGTGGCCCAACCCGTCCTGTCTATGGCCCGTCCCGTAATGTCTCTAGCACATTCCGTCCTGTCTCTGGCCCATCCCGTCCTGCATCTGGTCGGTCCCGTCCTGTATCTGGCCCGTCCCGTCCTAAATCTAGCCCGTCCCGTATCTGGCCTGTCCCTTCCTGTATATGGCCCGTCCTATCCTGTCCTGTCTCTGACCCATCCCGTCTTGAATCTGGCCCGTCCCGTATCTGGCCTGTGCCTTCCTGTATCTGGCCCGTCCCGTCCTTTCTCTGGCCTGACCGGTCCTGTCCTGCCCCTGGCCAGTCCCGTCCTGCTCTGGTGCGTCCCGTCCCTGGCCCATCCTGTATCTGGACCGTCCCGTCCTGTATCTGGTCGCCCCGTCTCTGGCCCGTCCCGTCCTTTCTCAGGCACATCCTGTCTGGTTCTGTCTCTGGCCTGTCCTGTATCTGGCCCATCCCATCACGTATATGGCCTGTCCCGTCCTGTATCTGGCCCATCCCATTAAAGGTAGTATTATCAAATCCTCCACAAACTTACACCTCCAGGAAATTTAACCTGGGGTGTGTTTTAAATTAAGGTGAGTTCAATAGTTAGAAAAATATGATACTTTCCATAAATTATTAGCAAAATGTTTAAATGACACCTATCAAAAACCAGCCTCCTCCATATCCCCTCAAGCTGTCCTATCCATCACCAAGATAGGTGCATTTTCTGCCATTTAGGTAGAAGTAATCTTCAATTTGCTTCTAATTTAGATAAAGTACTAGGAAGGTATATCATGCAACCTCTACATGTGATGTTTGCCTATTAAATAATAGTTGTAATATTTATTTGCAAAACTTCCATTTTCTCTACACCTGACCTATACTACTTAATTGTAACATCCCTGGCGGTGTGCTGGCATGGCTTCCCATCTCACACCATGCAAGACCGCCGACTTACCCACCAATGCAGGCTACGCACTATGTTCCTATGCTGGCTGAGTGCATGTGTCTTGGCTGCTTGTTGAGGGCAGCAGCGGCAGTACTTCCTGATTCTTAAAGGAAAAGTGCACGCATTCCAAATGTGTCCCCAGTACTATATCTGACCCGTCCCGTCTCTGGCCCGTCCCTGGCCCCTCGCATCCTGTCTATGGCCCGTCCTGTAATGTCTAACCCGCCCCGTCCCGTATCTGGTCCGTCCAGTCCCATATCTGACCCGTTTAGTCCCGTATCTGACCATCCTATCCCATATCTGGCTATCTCATCCCGTATCTGGCCCGCCTCATCCCTTCTCGTCTCTAGAACGTCCTGTCCCGTATCTGACCCAACCAGCCCCTATCTGGCCCGACCCAAATGTGGCCAGGCCCATTCAGTATCTGGCCCGTCCCGTATCTGGCCATCTCGTATCTGGCCCATCCCATCCTGTCCATGGCACATCCCATATCTAGCCTGTCCTGTCCCATATCTGGCCCGTCCCGTATCAGGCCCATGTCGTCTTGTATCTGGCCCGTCCCATATTTGGCCTGTACCGTCCTGTATCTGGCCTGTCCCGTACTGTATCTGGGGCATCCCCTCCTGTCTCTGGTCCCTCTTTTCCTGTATCTGGATCGTCCCATAATGTATAGCTCGTCCAGTCCTGTTTCTGGCCCGTCCCGTCCTATCTCTGGCTCGTCCTGTCCAGTATCTGGCCCGTCCCATCTGGTATCTGGCCCGTCCCGCATGTGGCCTGTCCTGTCCCGTATCTGGCCTGTCCCTTCTTGTATCTGGCCAATTCCTTCCCATCTCATCCTGTCTCTGGCCCATCCCGTCACGTCTCTGGTCCGTCCCGTTCTGTCCTGTCCAATCCTGTCTCTTGCCCGACCCGTCCTCTCTTGCCGGTCCTGTCCTGCCTCTGGCCAGTCCCGTCCTGCTCTGGCCCGTCCCGTCCCTGGACCGTCCTGTATCCTGTATCTGGTCGCCCTGTCTCTAGCCCGTCCCGTCCTGTCTCTGGCACGCCTCGGTCCGTCCTATCTCCGGCCAGTCTCATCCTGTCTTTGGCCCGTCCGGTACTGTCTCTAGTCCATCTCGTCCTGTCTCTGGCGTGTCCCGTCCGGTCCTGTCTCTGGCCCGTCCTTTATCTGGCCCATTTTGTATCTGGCCTGGCCTGTCCTGTATCTGGCCCATCCCATTAAAGGTAGTATTATTAGTATTATCAAATCCTCCACAAATTTACACATAAAGGAACTTTAACCTGGGGTGTGTTTTAAATTAAGGTGAGTTCAATAATTAGAAAAATATGATACTTTCCATAAATTATTAGCAAAATATTTAAATGACACCTATCAAAAAAACAGCCTCCTCCATATCCCCTCAAGCTGTCCTATCCATCACCAAGATAGGTGCATTTTCTGCCATTTAGGTAGAAGTAATCTTCAAACAATTTGCTTCTAATTTAGATAAAGTACTAGGAAGGTATATCATGCAAACTCTACATGTGATGTTTGCCTATTAAACAAAAGTTGTAATATTTATTTGCAAAACTTCCATTTTCTCTACCCCTGACCTACACTACTTAATTGTAACATCACTGGCGGCGTGCTGGCATGGCTTCCCATCTCACACCATGCAAGACCGCCGACTTACCCACCAATGGTGGCTGCGCACTATTTGGCCCGTACCGTCCTGTATCTGGCCTGTCCGGTACTGTCTTTGGCCCGTCTTTTCCTGTATCTGTCCCGTTCCGTGTTGTCTCTGGCCCGTCCTGTCCTGTCTATGGCCCGTCCCATAATGTATAGCTTGTCCCGTCCTGTTTCTGGCACGTCCCGTACCGTCTCTGGCCCGACCCCTCCTGTCTATTTCCCGTCCCATAATGTATAGCTCGTCCCGTCCCGTTTCTGGCCCGTCCCATCCTATCTCTGCCTCGTCCCGTCCTATATCTGGCCCGTGACGTCTCGTATCTGGCCCGCCCCGTATCTGGCCTGTCCTGTCCCGTATCTGGCCTGTCCCTTCCTGTATCTGGCCAGTCCCTTCCCATCTCGTCCTGTCTCTGGCATGTCCCGTCCAGTCTCTGGCCCGTCCTGTGCTACCTCTGGCCTGTCCAATCCTGTCTCTTGCCCGTCCCGTCTCTAGCCCGTCCCGTCCAGTCTTTGGCCCGTCCCGTCCTAACTCTGGCCCATCCCTTCCTGTCTCTGGCCCAGCTCTGGCCCGTCTTGTCCCGTATTTGGCCTGACATGAATCTGGCCCATCCCGTCCAGTATCTGGCTCGTTCCATATCTGGCCTGTCCCGTATCTGGCACATCCTATCCCTGGCCCGGCCTGTCCCGTATCTGGCCCGTCCTGTATCTGGCCTGTCCCGTATGTGGCCCATCCCGCATCTGACACGTCCCGTATCTGGCCCGTCCCGTCCCGTATCTGGTCCGTACCGTCCTAAATCTGGCCCGTCCCGTCATGAATTTGGGCTGTCCCATATCTGGCCCATACCGTTCCATATCTGGCTCGTCACGTTTCTGGCCCGTCCCATCCTGTCTCTGGCCCAACCCGTCCTGTCTATGGCCTGTCCCTTAATGTCTCTAGCACATTCCGTCCTGTCTCTGGCCCATCCCGTCCTGTATCTGGTCGGTCCCGTCCTGTATGTGGCCCGTTACGTCTTAAATCTGGGTCGTCCCGTATCTGGCCCGTCCCTTCCTGTATCTGGCCCGTCCCATCCCATCTTGAATCTGGCCCTTCCCGTATCGGGCCCGTCCCTTCCTGTATCTGGCCCGTCCCATCCTGTCTCTGGCCTGACCGGTCCTGTCCTGCCTCTGGCCAGTCCCGTCCTGCTCTGGTCCGTCCCGTCCCTGGCCCGTCCTGTATCTGGACCTTACCGTCCTGTATCTGGTCGCCCCGTCTCTGGCCCATCCCATCCTTTCTCAGGCACGTCACGACCGGTCCTGTCTCTGGCCTGTCCTGCATCTGGCCCATCCCGTCACGTATCTGGCCTGTCCCGTCCTGTATCTGGCCCATCTCATTAAAGGTAGTATTACCAAATCCTCCACAAATTTACACCTCCAGGAAATTTAACCTGGGGTGTGCTTTAAATAAAGGTGAGTTCAATAGTTAGAAAAATATGATACTTTCCATAAATTATTAGCAAAATGTTTAAATGACACCTATCAAAAAACAGCCTCCTCCATATCCCCTCAAGCTGTCCTATCCATCACCAAGATAGGTGCATTTTCTGCCATTTAGGTAGAAGTAATCTTCAAACAATTTGCTTCTAATTTAGATAAAGTACCAGGAAGGTATATCATGCAAACTGTACATGTGATGTTTGCCTATTAAATAGTTGTAATATTTATTTGCAAAACTTCCATTTTCTCTACACCTGACCTATACTACTTAATTGTAACATCCATGGCGGCGTGCTGGCATGGCTTCCCATCTCACACCATGCAAGACCGCCGACTTACCCACCAATGCAGGCTGCGCACTATGTTCCTATGCTGGCTGTGTACATGTGTCTTGGCTGCTTGTTGAGGGCAGCAGCGGCAGCACTTCCTGATTCTTAAAGGAACAGTGCACGCATTCCTAATGTGTCCCCAGTCCTGTATCTGACCCGTCCCGTCTCTGGCCTGTTCCGTCCTGTCTCTGGCCCGTCCCTGGACCCTCCCATCCTGTCTATGGCCCGTCCTGTAATGTCTAACCCACCCCAACTCGTATCTGGTCCGTCCAGTCCCATATCTGACCCGTTTAGTCCCGCATCTGACCATCCTTTCCCGTATCTGGCTATCTCATCCCGTATCTGGCCCGCCTCATCCCTTCCCGTTTCTGGCTCGTCCTGTCCCGTATCTGACCCAACCAGTCCCTATCTGGCCCGTCCCATATGTGGCCAGGCCCATTCAGTATCTGGCCCGTCCCGTATCTGGCCATCTCGTAACTGGCCCATTCCATCCGGTCCATGGCTCATCCCATATCTAGCCTGTCCTGTCCCATATCTGGCCCGTCCCGTATCTGGCCCATGTCGTCCTGTATCTGGCCTGTCCCATATTTGGCCCGTACCGTCCTGTATCTGGCCTGTCCCATACTGTATCTGGGGCATCCCGTCCTGTCTCTGGCCCGTCTTTTCCTGTATCTGGACCGTCCCATAATGTATAGCTTGTCCCGTCCTGTTTCTGGCCCGACCCCGTCCTGTCTCTGGCTCGTCCTGTCCTGCATCTGGCACGACCCATACCGTCTCTAGCCCGTCCCATCCTGTCTATTTCCCGTCCCATAATGTATAGCTCGTCCAGTCCTGTTTCTGGCCCGTCCCGTCCTATATCTGGCTCGTCCCGTCCTGTATCTGGCCCGTCCCATATTTGGCCCGTACCGTCCTGTATCTGGCCTGTCCCATACTGTATCTGGGGCATCCCGTCCTGTCTCTGGCCCGTCTTTTCCTGTATCTGGACCGTCCCATAATGTATAGCTTGTCCCGTCCTGTTTCTGTCCCGACCCCGTCCTGTCTCTGGCTCGTCCTGTCCTGCATCTGGCACGACCCATACCGTCTCTAGCCCGTCCCATCCTGTCTATTTCCCGTCCCATAAAGTATAGCTCGTCCAGTCCTGTTTCTGGCCCGTCACGTCCTATATCTGGCTCGTCCCATCTCGTATCTGGCCCGTCCCGCATGTGGCCTGCACTGTCCTGTATCTGGCCCATCCCATTAAAGGTAGTATTATCAAATCCTCCACAAATTTACACCTCCAGGAAATTTAACCTGGGGTGTGTTTTAAATTAAGGTGAGTCCAATAGTTAGAAAAATATGATACTTTCCATAAATTATTAGCAAAATGTTTAAAATGACACCTACCAAAAAAACAGCCTCCTCCATATCCCCTCAAGCTGTCCTATCCATCACCAAGATAGGTGCATTTTCTGCCATTTAGGTAGAAGTAATCTTCAAATAATTTGCTTCTAATTTAGATAAAGTACTAGGAAGGTATATCATGCAAACTCTACATGTGACGTTTGCCTATTAAACAATAGTTGTAATATTTATTTGCAAAACTTCCATTTTCTCTACACCTGACCTACACTACTTAATTGTAACATCACTGGCGGCGTGCTGGCATGGCTTCCCATCTCACACCATGCAAGACCGCCGACTTACCCATCAATGCAGGCTACGCACTATGTTCCTATGCTGGCTGTGTACATGTGTCTTGGCTGCTTGTTGAGGGCGGTAGCGGCAGCACTTCCTGATTCTTAAAGGAACAGTGCACCCATTCCTAATGTGTCCCCAGTACTATATCTGACCCATACCGTCTCTGGCCCGTCCCGTCTCTGGCCCGTCCCATCCTGTCTCTGGCCCGTCCCAGCCTGTCCCTGGCCCCTCCCATCCTGTCTATGGCCCGTCCTGTAATGTCTAACCCGCCCCGTCCCGTATCTGGTCCGTCCAGTCGCATATCTGACCCGTTTGGTCCCGTATCTGACCATCCCGTCCCGTATGTGGCTATCTCTTATCTGGCCCATCTCATCCCGGATCTGTCCCGCCTCGTCCCTTCCCGTCTCTGGCACTTCCTGTCCCGTATCTGACCCAACCAGTCCCTATCTGGCCCGTCCCGTATGTGGCCAGGCCCATTCAGTATCTGGCCCGTCCCGTATCTGGCCCATCCCATCCTGTCCATGGCTCATCCCATATCTAGCCTGTCCTTTCCCATATCTGGCCCGTCCCGTATCTGGCCCATGTCGTCCTGTATCTGGCCTGTCCAATATTTGGCCCGTACCGTCCTGTATCTGGCCTGTCCCGTACTGTATCTGGGGCATCCCGTCCTGTCTCTGGCCCGTCTTTTCCTGTATCTGGACCGTCCCATCCCATCTCTGGGCCGTCCCATCCTGTCTATTTCCCGTCCCATAATGTATAGCTCGTCCAGTCCTGTTTCTGGCCTGTCCCGTCCTATCTCTGGCTCGTTCCGTCCTGCATCTGGCCCATCCCATCTCGTATCTGGCCCGTCCCGTATGTGGCCTGTCCTGTCCCGTATCTGGCCTGTCCCTTCCTGTTTCTGGCCAATCCATTCCCATCTTGTCCTGTCTCTGGCCCGTCCCGTCCTGTTTCTGGCCTGTCCCGTCCTGTCTCTGGCCCGTCTGGTGCTGTCTCTGGCCTGTCCAATCCTGTCTCTTGCCAGACCTATCTCTGGTCCGTCCCTTCCTGTCTTTGCCCCGTCCCGTCCTGTCTCTGGCCCGTCCCGTCCTCTCTTTGGCCCGCCCCATCCTCTCTCTTGCCCGTCCTGTCCTGCCTCTGGCCAGTCCCGTCCTGCTCTGGTCCATACCGTCCCTGGACCATCCTGTATCCTGTGTTTGGTCGCCCCGTCTCTAGCCCGTCCCATCCTGCCTCTGGTACACCTCGGTCCTTCCTATCTCCGGCCAGTCTCATCCTGTCTTTGGCCCGTCCCGTCCAGTCTCTGGCCCGTCTCGTCCTGTCTCTGGCGTGTCCCGTCCGGTCCTGTCTCTGGCCCGTCCTGTATTTGGTCCATCCCGTATCTGGCCTGTCCCGTCCTGTATCTGGCCCATCCCATTAAAGGTAGTATTATCAAATCCTCCACAAAATTAAACCTCCAGAAAATTTAACCTGGGGTGTGTTTTAAATTAAGGTGAGTTTAATAGTTAGAAAAATATGATACTTTCCATAAATTATTAGCAAAATGTTTAAATGACACCTATCAAAAAACAGCCTCCTCCATATCCCCTCAAGCTGTCCTATCCATCACCAAGATAGGTGCATTTTCTGCCATTTAGGTAGAAGTAATCTTCAAATAATTTGCTTCTAATTTAGATAAAGTACTAGGAAGGTATATCATGCAAACTCTACATGTGACGTTTGCCTATTAAACAATAGTTGTAATATTTATTTGCAAAACTTCCATTTTCTCTACACCTGACCTACACTACTTAATTGTAACATCACTGGCGGCGTGCTGGCATGGCTTCCCATCTCACACCATGCAAGACCGCCGACTTACCCATCAATGCAGGCTACGCACTATGTTCCTATGCTGGCTGTGTACATGTGTCTTGGCTGCTTGTTGAGGGCGGTAGCGGCAGCACTTCCTGATTCTTAAAGGAACAGTGCACCCATTCCTAATGTGTCCCCAGTACTATATCTGACCCATACCGTCTCTGGCCCGTCCCGTCTCTGGCCCGTCCCATCCTGTCTCTGGCCCGTCCCAGCCTGTCCCTGGCCCCTCCCATCCTGTCTATGGCCCGTCCTGTAATGTCTAACCCGCCCCGTCCCGTATCTGGTCCGTCCAGTCGCATATCTGACCCGTTTGGTCCCGTATCTGACCATCCCGTCCCGTATGTGGCTATCTCTTATCTGGCCCATCTCATCCCGGATCTGTCCCGCCTCGTCCCTTCCCGTCTCTGGCACTTCCTGTCCCGTATCTGACCCAACCAGTCCCTATCTGGCCCGTCCCGTATGTGGCCAGGCCCATTCAGTATCTGGCCCGTCCCGTATCTGGCCCATCCCATCCTGTCCATGGCTCATCCCATATCTAGCCTGTCCTTTCCCATATCTGGCCCGTCCCGTATCTGGCCCATGTCGTCCTGTATCTGGCCTGTCCAATATTTGGCCCGTACCGTCCTGTATCTGGCCTGTCCCGTACTGTATCTGGGGCATCCCGTCCTGTCTCTGGCCCGTCTTTTCCTGTATCTGGACCGTCCCATCCCATCTCTGGGCCGTCCCATCCTGTCTATTTCCCGTCCCATAATGTATAGCTCGTCCAGTCCTGTTTCTGGCCTGTCCCGTCCTATCTCTGGCTCGTTCCGTCCTGCATCTGGCCCATCCCATCTCGTATCTGGCCCGTCCCGTATGTGGCCTGTCCTGTCCCGTATCTGGCCTGTCCCTTCCTGTTTCTGGCCAATCCATTCCCATCTTGTCCTGTCTCTGGCCCGTCCCGTCCTGTTTCTGGCCTGTCCCGTCCTGTCTCTGGCCCGTCTGGTGCTGTCTCTGGCCTGTCCAATCCTGTCTCTTGCCAGACCTATCTCTGGTCCGTCCCTTCCTGTCTTTGCCCCGTCCCGTCCTGTCTCTGGCCCGTCCCGTCCTCTCTTTGGCCCGCCCCATCCTCTCTCTTGCCCGTCCTGTCCTGCCTCTGGCCAGTCCCGTCCTGCTCTGGTCCATACCGTCCCTGGACCATCCTGTATCCTGTGTTTGGTCGCCCCGTCTCTAGCCCGTCCCATCCTGCCTCTGGTACACCTCGGTCCTTCCTATCTCCGGCCAGTCTCATCCTGTCTTTGGCCCGTCCCGTCCAGTCTCTGGCCCGTCTCGTCCTGTCTCTGGCGTGTCCCGTCCGGTCCTGTCTCTGGCCCGTCCTGTATTTGGTCCATCCCGTATCTGGCCTGTCCCGTCCTGTATCTGGCCCATCCCATTAAAGGTAGTATTATCAAATCCTCCACAAAATTAAACCTCCAGAAAATTTAACCTGGGGTGTGTTTTAAATTAAGGTGAGTTTAATAGTTAGAAAAATATGATACTTTCCATAAATTATTAGCAAAATGTTTAAATGACACCTATCAAAAAACAGCCTCCTCCATATCCCCTCAAGCTGTCCTATCCATCACCAAGATAGGTGCATTTTCTGCCATTTAGGTAGAAGTAATCTTCAAACAATTTGCTTCTAATTTAGATAAAGTACTAGGAAGGTATATCATGCAAACTCTACATGTGACGTTTGCCTATTAAACAATAGTTGTAATATTTATTTGCAAAACTTCCACTTTCTCGACGCCTGACCTACACTACTTAATTGTAACATCCATGGCGGCGTGCTGGCATGGCTTCCCATCTCACACCATGCAAGACCGCCGACTTACCCACCAATGCAGGCTGCGCACTATTTGGTCCGTACCGTCCTGTATCTGGCCTGTCCTGTACTGTATCTGGGCCATCCCGTCCTGTCTTTGGCCGTCTTTTCCTGTATCTGTCCCCTTAAGTCTTGTCTCTGGCCCGTCCCGTCCTGTCTATGGCCCGTCCCATAATGTATAGCTTGTCCCGTCCTGATTCTGGCCCGTCCCGTACTGTCTATGGCTCGTCCTGTCCTGTATCTGGCCTGTCGTGTACCGTCTCTGGCCCGTCCCGTCCTGTCTATTTCCCTTCCCATAATGTATAGCTCGTCCCGTCCTGTTTCTGGCCCGTCCCATCCTATCTCTGCCTCGTCCCGTCCAATATCTGGCACGTCCCACATTGTATCTGGCCCGTCCCGCATCTGGCCTGTCCTGTCCCGTATCTGGCCTGTCCCTTCCTGTATCTGGCCAGTCCCTTCCCATCTCGTCCTGTCTCTGGCCTGTCTCGTCCTGTCTCTCCCGTCCCGTCTCTGGCCCGTCTCGTCCAGTCTTTGGCCCGTCCCGTATGGTCTCCGGCCCGTGCTTTCCTGTTTCTGGCCCAGCTCTGGCCCGTCTCATCCCGAATCTGGCCCGCCCTGTATCTGGCCCATCCCGTCCAGTATCTGGCCCGTTCCATATCTGGCCTGTCCCGTATCTGGCATGTCCTGTCCCTGGGCCGGCCTGTCCCGTATCTGGCCCGTCCTGTATCTGGACTGTCCCGTATCTGGCCCGTCCCGCATATGAATCGTCCCGTATCTGGCCCGTCACATATCTGGTCCGTACCGTCCTGTATCTGGCCAGTCCCGTCATGTATCTGGTCTGTCCCATTTCTAGCCCATACCGTCCCATATCTACCTCATCACGTTTATGACAAATTCAGTCATGTATCTGGCCCGTCCCGTCCTGTCTCTGGCCCGACCCGTCCTGTCTATGGCCTGTCCCGTAATGTCTCTAGCACATTCCGTCCTGTCTCTGGCCGATCCCGTCCTGTAACTGTTCGGTCCCGTCCTGTATCTGGTCCGTCCCGTCCTGAATCTGGCCCGTCCTGTATCTGGCCCATCCCTTCCTGTATGTGGCCCGTCCCATCACGTCCTATCTCTGGCCCATCCCATCCTGAATCTGGCCCGTCCCATATTTGGCCCGTACCTTCCTGTATCGGGCCCGTCTCGTCCTGTCTCTGGCCTGACCGGTCCTGTCCTGCCTCTGGCCAGTCCCGTCCTGCTCTGGTCCGTCCCTTCGCTGCCCGTCCTGTATCTGGACCGTCCCGTCCTGTATCTGGTCGCCCCGTCTCGGGCCCGTCCCGTCATTTTTCAGACACAGTCCGTCCGGTCCTGTCTCTGCCCTGTCCTGTATCTGGCCCATCCTGTCACGTATCTGGCCTGTCCCGTCCTGTATCTGGCCCATCTCATTAAAGGTAGTATTATCAAATCCTCCACAAATTTACACCTCCAGGAAATTTAACCTGGGGTGTGTTTTAAATTAAGTTGAGTTTAATAGTTAGAAAAATATGATACTTTCCATAAATTATTAGCAAAATGTTTAAATGACACCTATCAAAAAACAGCCTCCTCCATATCCCCTCAAGCTGTCCTATCCATCACCAAGATAGGTGCATTTTCTGCCATTTAGGTAGAAGTAATCTTCAAACAATTTGCTGCTAATTTAGATAAAGTACTAGGAAGGTATATCATGCAAACTCTACATGTGATGTTTGCCTATTAAACAATAGTTGTAATATTTATTTGAAAAACTTCCATTTTCTCTACGCCTGACCTACACTACTTAATTGTAACATCCATGGCGGCGTGCTGGCATGGCTTCCCATCTCACACCATGCAATACCGCCGACATACCCACCAATGCAGGCTGCGCACTATTTGGCCCGTACCGTCCTGTATCTGGCCTGTCCCGTACTGTATCTGGGCCATCCCGTCCTGTCATTGGCCCGTCTTTTCCTGTATCTGTCCCGTTCCGTCTTGTCTCTGACCCGTCAAGTCCTGTCTATGGCCCGTCCCATAATGTATTGCTTGTCCCGTCCTGTTTCTGGCCCGTCCCGTACTGTCTCTGGCTCGTCCTGTCCTGTATCTGGCCCATCGCGTACCGTCTCTGGCCCGTCCCGTCCTTTCTATTTACCGTCCCATAACGCATAGCTCGTCCCATCCTGTTTCTGGCCCGTCCCATCCTATCTCTGCCTCGTCCCGTCCTATATCTGGCCCGTCCCGTCTCGTATATAGCCCGTCCCGCATCTGGCCTGTCCTGTCCCGTATCTGGCCTGTCCCGTCCTGTATCTGGCCAGTCCCTTCCCATCTCGTCCTGTCTCTGGCCTGTCCCGTCCTGTCTCTGGCACGTCTGGTGCTATCTCTGGCCTGTCCAATCCTGTCTCTTGCCCGTCCCGTCTCTGGCCCGTCCGGTCCAGTCTTTGGCCCGTCCCGTCCTGTCTCTGGCCCATCCCTTCCTGTCTCTGGCCCAGCTCTGGCCCGTCTCGTCCCATATCTGGCCCGCCCGATATCTGGCCCATCCCGTCTAGTATCTGGCACGTTCCATATCTGGCCTGTCCCGTATATGGCACGTCCTGTCCCTGGCCCGGCCTATCCCGTATCTGGCCCGTCCTGTATCTGTCCTGTCCCGTATCTGGCCCATCCCGCATCTGACCCGTCCCGTATCTGGCCCATCCCATCCCGTATCTGGCCCGTCCCATCATGTATCTGGGCTGTCCCATATCTGACCCATCCCGTCTAGTATCTGGCACGTTCCATATCTGGCCTGTCCCGTATCTGGCACGTCCTGTCCCTGGCCCGGCCTGTCCCGTACCTGGCCCGTCCTGTATTTGGCCTGTCCCGTATCTGGCCCGTCCCGCATCTGACCCGTCCCGTATCTGGCCCGTCCCGTCCCGTATTTGGTCCGTACCGTCCTGTATCTGGCCCGTCCCGTCCCATATCTGGCTCGTCACGTTTCTGGCCCATCCCGTCATGTATCTGGCCCGTCCCATCCTGTCTCTGGCTCGACCCGTCCTGTGTATGGCCTATTCCTTAATGTCTCTAGCACATTCCGTCCTCTCTCTGGCCCATCCCGTCCTGTATCTGGTCGGTCCCGTCCTGTATCTGGCCCGTCCCATCCTGAATCTGGCCCGTCCCGTATCTGGCCCGTCCCTTCCTGTATCGGGCCCGTCCCATCCTGTCCTGTCTATGGCCCATCCTGTCTTGAATCTGGCCCGTCCCGTATCTGGCCCGTCCCTTCCTGTATCAGGCCCGTCCCGACCTGTCTCTGGCCTAACTGGTCCTGTCCTGCCTCTGGCCAGTCCAGTCCTGCTCTGGTCCGTCCCGTCCCTGGCCCGTCCTGTATCTGGACCGTCCCGTCCTGTATCTGGTCGCCTCGTCTCTGGCCCGTCCCGTCCTTTCTCAGGCACGTCCCGTCCGGTCCTGCCTCTGGCCTGTCCTGCATCTGGCCCATCCCGTCACGTATCTGGCCTGTCCCGTCCTGTATCTGGCCCATCCCATTAAAGGTAGTATTATCAAATCCTCCACAAATTTAAACCTCCAGGAAATTTAACCTGGGGTGTGTTTTAAATTAAGGTGAGTTCAATAGTTAGAAAAATATGATACTTTCCATAAATTATTAGCAAAATGTTTAAATGACACCTATCAAAAAACAGCCTCCTCCATATCCCCTCAAGCTGTCCTATCCATCACCAAGATAGGTGCATTTTCTACCATTTAGGTAGAAGTAATCTTCAAACAATTTGCTTCTAATTTACATAAAGCACTAGGAAGGTATATCATGCAAACTCTACATGTGATGTTTGCCTAGTAAACAATAGTTGTAATATTTATTTACAAAACTTCCATTTTCTCTATGCCTGACCTACACTACTTAATTGTAACATCCATGGCGGCGTTGTGGCATGGCTTCCCATCTCACACCATGCAAGACCGCCGACTTACCCACCAATGCAGGCTGCGAACTATTTGGCCCGTACAGTCCTGTCTTTGGCCAGTCTTTTCCTGTATCTGTCCCGTTCCGTCTTGTCTCTGGCCCGTCCCGTCCTGTATATGGCCCGTCCCATAATGTATTGCTTGTCCCGTCCTGTTTCTGGCCCGTCACGTACTGTCTCTGGCTCGTCCTGTCCTGTATCTGGCCCGTCGCGTACCGTCTATGGCCCGTCCCGTCCTGTCTATTTCCCGTCCCATAATGTATAGCTCGTCCCGTCCTGTTTCTGGCCCGTCCCATCCTATCTCTGCCTCATCCCGTCCTATATATGGCCCATCCCGTCTCGTATCTGGCCCTTCCTGCAACTGGCCTGTCCTGTCCCGTATCTGGCCTGTCCCTTCCTGTATCTGGCCAGTCCCTTCCCATCTTGTCCTGTCTCTGGCCCGTCCGGTGCTATCTCTGGCATGTCCAATCCTGTCTCTTACCCGTCCCGTCTCTGGCCCGTCCGGTCCAGTCTTTGGCCCGTCCTGTCCTGTCTCTGGCCCATCCCTTCCTGTCTCTGGCGCAGCTCTGGTCCGTCTCGTCCTGTATCTGGCCCGCCCTGTATCTAGCCCATCCCATCCAGTATCTGGCCCGTTCCATATCTGGCCTGTCCCGTATCTGGCACGTCCTGTCCCTGGCCCAGCCTGTCCCGTATCTGGCCCGTCCTGTATCTGGCCTGTCCCGTATCTGGCCTGTCCCGCATCTGACCCGTCCCGTATCTGGCCCGTCCCGTCCCGTATTTGGTCCGTACCGTCCTTTATCTGGCCCGTCCCGTAATGTATGTGGGCTGTCCCATATCTGTCCCATACCGTCCCATATTTGGCTCGTCACGTTTCTGGCCCATCCCGTCATGAATCTGGCCTGTCCCATCCTGTCTCTGGCCCGACCCATAATGTATTGCTTGTCCCGTCCTGTTTCTGGCCCGTCCCGTACTGTCTCTGGCTCGTCCTGTCCTATATCTGGCCCATCGCGTACCGTCTCTGGCCCGTCCCGTCCTTTCTATTTACCGTCCCATAACGCATAGCTCGTCCCATCCTGTTTCTGGCCCGTCCCATCCTATCTCTGCCTCGTCCCGTCCTATATCTGGCCCGTCCCGTCTCGTATATAGCCCGTCCCGCATCTGGCCTGTCCTGTCCCGTATCTGGCCTGTCCCTTCCTGTATCTGGCCAGTCCCTTCCCATCTCGTCCTGTCTCTGGCACGTCTGGTGCTATCTCTGGCCTGTCCAATCCTGTCTCTTGCCCGTCCCGTCTCTGGCCCGTCCGGTCCAGTCTTTGGCCCATCCCGTCCTGTCTCTGGCCCATCCCTTCCTGTCTCTGGCCCAGCTCTGGCCCGTCTCGTCCCATATCTGGCCCGCCCGATATCTGGCCCATCCCGTCTAGTATCTGGCACGTTCCATATCTGGCCTGTCCCGTATCTGGCACGTCCTGTCCCTGGCCCGGCCTGTCCCGTATCTGGCCCGTCCTGTATCTGTCCTGTCCCGTATCTGGCCCATCCCGCATCTGACCCGTCCAGTATCTGGCCCATCCCATCCCGTATCTGGCCCGCCCCATCATGTATCTGGGCTGTCCCATATCTGACCCATCCCGTCTAGTATCTGGCACGTTCCATATCTGGCCTGTCCCGTATCTGGCACGTCCTGTCCCTGGCCCGGCCTGTCCCGTATCTGGCCCGTCCTGTATTTGGCCTGTCCCGTATCTGGCCCGTCCCGCATCTGACCCGTCCCGTATCTGGCCCGTCCCGTCCCGTATTTGGTCCGTACCGTCCTGTATCTGGCCCGTCCCGTCCCATATCTGGCTCGTCACGTTTCTGGCCCATCCCGTCATGTATCTGGCCCGTCCCATCCTGTCTCTGGCTCGACCCGTCCTGTGTATGGCCTATTCCTTAATGTCTCTAGCACATTCCGTCCTCTCTCTGGCCCATCCTGTCTTGTATCTGGTCGGTCCCGTCCTGTATCTGGCCCGTCCCATCCTGAATCTGGCCCGTCCCGTATCTGGCCCGTCCCTTCCTGTATCGGGCCCGTCCCATCCTGTCCTGTCTATGGCCCATCCTGTCTTGAATCTGGCCCGTCCCGTATCTGGCCCGTCCCTTCCTGTATCAGGCCCGTCCCGACCTGTCTCTGGCCTAACTGTTCCTGTCCTGCCTCTGGCCAGTCCCGTCCTGCTCTGGTCCGTCCCGTCCCTCGCCCATCCTGTATCTGGACCGTCCCGTCCTGTATCTGGTCGCCTCGTCTCTGGCCCGTCCCGTCCTTTCTCAGGCACGTCCCGTCCGGTCCTGTCTCTGGCCTGTCCTGCATCTGGCCCATCCCGTCACGTATCTGGCCTGTCCCGTCCTGTATCTGGCCCATCCCATTAAAGGTAGTATTATCAAATCCTCCACAAATTTAAACCTCCAGGAAATTTAACCTGGGGTGTGTTTTAAATTAAGGTGAGTTCAATAGTTAGAAAAATATGATACTTTCCATAAATTATTAGCAAAATGTTGAAATGACACCTATCAAAAAACAGCCTCCTCCATATCCCCTCAAGCTGTCCTATCCATCACCAAGATAGGTGCATTTTCTACCATTTAGGTAGAAGTAATCTTCAAACAATTTGCTTCTAATTTAGATAAAGCACTAGGAAGGTATATCATGCAAACTCTACATGTGATGTTTGCCTAGTAAACAATAGTTGTAATATTTATTTACAAAACTTCCATTTTCTCTATGCCTGACCTACACTACTTAATTGTAACATCCATGGCGGCGTTGTGGCATGGCTTCCCATCTCACACCATGCAAGAGAGCCGACTTACCCACCAATGCAGGCTGCGCACTATTTGGCCCGTACAGTCCTGTCTTTGGCCAGTCTTTTCCTGTATCTGTCCCGTTCCGTCTTGTCTCTGGCCCGTCCCGTCCTGTATATGGCCCGTCCCATAATGTATTGCTTGTCCCGTCCTGTTTCTGGCCCGTCACGTACTGTCTCTGGCTCGTCCTGTCCTGTATCTGGCCCGTCGCGTACCGTCTATGGCCCGTCCCGTCCTGTCTATTTCCCGTCCCATAATGTATAGCTCGTCCCGTCCTGTTTCTGGCCCGTCCCATCCTATCTCTGCCTCATCCCGTCCTATATATGGCCCATCCCGTCTCGTATCTGGCCCGTCCCGCAACTGGCTTGTCCTGTCCCGTATCTGGCCTGTCCCTTCCTGTATCTGGCCAGTCCCTTCCCATCTTGTCCTGTCTCTGGCCTGTCCCGTCCTGTCTCTGGGCCGTCCGGTGCTATCTCTGGCATGTCCAATCCTGTCTCTTACCCGTCCCGTCTCTGGCCCATCCGGTCCAGTCTTTGGCCCGTCCTGTCCTGTCTCTGGCCCATCCCTTCCTGTCTCTGGCGCAGCTCTGGTCCGTTTCGTCCTGTATCTGGCCCGCCCTGTATCTGGCCCATCCCATCCAGTATCTGGCCCGTTCCATATCTGGCCTGTCCCGTATCTGGCACGTCCTGTCCCTGGCCCAGCCTGTCCCGTATCTGGCCCGTCCTGTATCTGGCCTGTCCCGTATCTGGCCCGTCCCGCATCTGACCCGTCCCGTATCTGGCCCGTCCCGTCACGTATTTGGTCCGTACCGTCCTGTATCTGGCCCGTCCCGTAATGTATGTGGGCTGTCCCATATCTGTCCCATACCGTCCCATATTTGGCTCGTCACGTTTCTGGCCCATCCCGTCATGAATCTGGCCTGTCCCATCCTGTCTCTGGCCCGACCCGTCCTGTCTATGGCCTGTCCCGTAATGTCTCTAGCACATTCCGTCCTGTCTCTGGCCCATCCCGTCCTGTATCTGGTCGGTCCCGTCCTGTATCTGGCCCGTCCCGTCCTGTATCTGGCCCGTCCCGTCCTGAATGTGGCACGTCCAGTATATGGCCCGTCCCTTCCTGTATCTGGCCCGTCCCATCACGTCCTATCTCTGGCCCATCCCGTCTTGAATCTGGCCCGTCCCGTATCTGGCCCGTCCCTTCCTGTATCTGGCCCGTCCCGTCCTGTCTCTGGCCTGACCGGTCCAGTCCTGCCTCTGGCCAGTCTCGTCCTGCTCTGGTCCGTCCCGTCCCTGGCCCATCCTGTATCTGAACAGTCCCGTCCTGTATCTGGTCACCCCGTACTGTATCTGGGCCATCCCATCCTGTCTCTGGCCCGTCTTTTCCTGTATCTGGACCGTCCCGTCCAGTCTCTGGACGGTCTCATAATGTATAGCATGTCCTGTCCTGTTTCTGGCCCGTCCCGTCCTGTCACTTGCTCGTCCTGTCCTGTATCTGGCACGTCCCGTACCGTCTCTGGCCCGTCCCATCCTGTCTATTTCCCGTCCCATAATGTATTGCTCGTCCAGTCCTGTTTCTGGCCCGTCCTGTCCTATCTCTGGCTCGTCCCGTCCTGTATCTGGCCCGTCCCATCTCGTATCTGGCCCGTCCCGCATCTGGCCTGTCCTGTCCCATATCTGGCCTGTCCCTTCCTGTATCTGGCCAGTCCCTTCCCATCTCGTCCTGTCTCTGGCCTGTCCCGTTCTGTCTCTGGCCTGTCCCGTCCTGTCTCTGACCCGTCCGGTGCTACCTCTGGCCTGTCCAATCCTGTCTCTTGCCTGTCCCATCTCTGGTCCGTCCCGTCCTGTCTTTGGCCCATCACGTCCTGTCTCTGGAACGTCCCGTCCTCTCTTTTGCCCGTCCCGTCCTCTCTCTTGCCCGTCCCCTCCTGTCTCTGGCCCGACCTGTCCTGTCCTACCTCAGACCAGTCCCGTACTGCTCTGTCCCGTCCCATCCCTGGACTGTCCTGTATCTGGACCGTCCTGTCCTGTATCTGTCGCCCCGTTTCTAGCCCGTCCAGTCTTGTCTCTGGCACGCCTCAGTCCGTCCTATCTCCGGCCCGTCCCGTAATGTCTCTGGCCCGTCTTGTCATGTCTCTGGATCGTCCCGTCCGGTCCTGACTCTGGCCCGTCCTGTATCTGGCCCATTCCGTATCTGGCCTGTTCCGTCCTGTATCTGGCCCATCCCATTAAAGGTAGTATTATCAAATCCTCCACAAATTTACACATAAAGGAACTTTAACCTGGGGTGTGTTTTAAATTAAGGTGAGTTCAATAGTTAGAAAAATATGATACTTTCCATAAATTATTAGCAAAATGTTTAAATGACACCTATCAAAAAAACAGCCTCCTCCATATCCCCTCAAGCTGTCCTATCCATCACCAAGATAGGTGCATTTTCTGCCATTTAGGTAGAAGTAATCTTCAAACAATTTGCTTCTAATTTAGATAAAGTACCAGGAAGGTATATCATGCAAACTCTACATGTGATGTTTGCCTATTAAACAATAGTTGTAATATTTATTTGCAAAATTTCCATTTTCTCTACACCTGACCTACACTACTTAATTGTAACATCCATGGCGGCGTGCTGGCATGGCTTCCCATCTCACACCATGCAAGACCGCCGACTTATCCACCAATGCAGGCTGCGCACTATGTTCCTATGCTGGCTGTGTGCATGTGTCTTGGCTGCTTGTTGAGGGCTGTAGCGGCAGCACTTCCTGATTCTTAAAGGAACAGTGCACGCATTCCTAATGTGTCCCCAGTCCTGTATCTCACCCGTCTCATCTCTGGCCCGTCCCGGTCTCTGGCCCGTCCCGTCCTGTCTCTTGCCCGTCCCTGGCCCCTCCCATCCTGTCTATGGCACGTCCTGTAATGTCTAACCCGCCCCTTCCCCATCTCACACCATGCAAGAGAGCCGACTTACCCACCAATGCAGGCTGCGCACTATTTGGCCCGTACAGTCCTGTCTTTGGCCAGTCTTTTCCTGTATCTGTCCCGTTCCGTCTTGTCTCTGGCCCGTCCCGTCCTGTATATGGCCCGTCCCATAATGTATTGCTTGTCCCGTCCTGTTCCTGGCCCGTCACGTACTGTCTCTGGCTCGTCCTGTCCTGTATCTGGCCCGTCGCGTACCGTCTATGGCCCGTCCCGTCCTGTCTATTTCCCGTCCCATAATGTATAGCTCGTCCCGTCCTGTTTCTGGCCCGTCCCATCCTATCTCTGCCTCATCCCGTCCTATATATGGCCCATCCCGTCTCGTATCTGGCCCGTCCCGCAACTGGCCTGTCCTGTCCCGTATCTGGCCTGTCCCTTCCTGTATCTGGCCAGTCCCTTCCCATCTTGTCCTGTCTCTGGCCTGTCCCGTCCTGTCTCTGGCCCGTCCGGTGCTATCTCTGGCATGTCCAATCCTGTCTCTTACCCGTCCCGTCTCTGGCCCATCCGGTCCAGTCTTTGGCCCGTCCTGTCCTGTCTCTGGCCCATCCCTTCCTGTCTCTGGCGCAGCTCTGGTCCGTTTCGTCCTGTATCTGGCCCGCCCTGTATCTGGCCCATCCCATCCAGTATCTGGCCCGTTCCATATCTGGCCTGTCCCGTATCTGGCACGTCCTGTCCCTGGCCCAGCCTGTCCCGTATCTGGCCCGTCCTGTATCTGGCCTGTCCCGTATCTGGCCCGTCCCGCATCTGACCCGTCCCGTATCTGGCCCGTCCCGTCACGTATTTGGTGCGTACCGTCCTGTATCTGGCCCGTCCCGTAATGTATGTGGGCTGTCCCATATCTGTCCCATACCGTCCCATATTTGGCTCGTCACGTTTCTGGCCCATCCCGTCATGAATCTGGCCTGTCACATCCTGTCTCTGGCCCGACCCGTCCTGTCTATGGCCTGTCCCGTAATGTCTCTAGCACATTCCGTCCTGTCTCTGGCCCATCCCGTCCTGTATCTGGTCGGTCCCGTCCTGTATCTGGCCCGTCCCGTCCTGTATCTGGCCCGTCCCGTCCTGAATGTGGCACGTCCAGTATATGGCCCGTCCCTTCCTGTATCTGGCCCGTCCCATCACGTCCTATCTCTGGCCCATCCCGTCTTGAATCTGGCCCGTCCCGTATCTGGCCCGTCCCTTCCTGTATCTGGCCCGTCCCGTCCTGTCTCTGGCCTGACCGGTCCAGTCCTGCCTCTGGCCAGTCTCGTCCTGCTCTGGTCCGTCCCGTCCCTGGCCCATCCTGTATCTGAACCGTCCCGTCCTGTATCTGGTCACCCCGTACTGTATCTGGGCCATCCCATCCTGTCTCTGGCCCGTCTTTTCCTGTATCTGGACCGTCCCGTCCAGTCTCTGGACGGTCTCATAATGTATAGCATGTCCTGTCCTGTTTCTGGCCCGTCCCGTCCTGTCACTTGCTCGTCCTGTCCTGTATCTGGCACGTCCCGTACCGTCTCTGGCCCGTCCCATCCTGTCTATTTCCCGTCCCATAATGTATTGCTCGTCCAGTCCTGTTTCTGGCCCGTCCTGTCCTATCTCTGGCTCGTCCCGTCCTGTATCTGGCCCGTCCCATCTCGTATCTGGCCCGTCCCGCATCTGGCCTGTCCTGTCCCATATCTGGCCTGTCCCTTCCTGTATCTGGCCAGTCCCTTCCCATCTCGTCCTGTCTCTGGCCTGTCCCGTTCTGTCTCTGGCCTGTCCCGTCCTGTCTCTGACCCGTCCGGTGCTACCTCTGGCCTGTCCAATCCTGTCTCTTGCCTGTCCCATCTCTGGTCCGTCCCGTCCTGTCTTTGGCCCATCACGTCCTGTCTCTGGAACGTCCCGTCCTCTCTTTTGCCCGTCCCGTCCTCTCTCTTGCCCGTCCCCTCCTGTCTCTGGCCCGACCTGTCCTGTCCTACCTCAGAACAGTCCCGTACTGCTCTGTCCCGTCCCATCCCTGGACTGTCCTGTATCTGGACCGTCCTGTCCTGTATCTGTCGCCCCGTTTCTAGCCCGTCCAGTCTTGTCTCTGGCACGCCTCAGTCCGTCCTATCTCCGGCCCGTCCCGTAATGTCTCTGGCCCGTCTTGTCATGTCTCTGGATCGTCCCGTCCGGTCCTGACTCTGGCCCGTCCTGTATCTGGCCCATTCCGTATCTGGCCTGTTCCGTCCTGTATCTGGCCCATCCCATTAAAGGTAGTATTATCAAATCCTCCACAAATTTACACATAAAGGAACTTTAACCTGGGGTGTGTTTTAAATTAAGGTGAGTTCAATAGTTAGAAAAATATGATACTTTCCATAAATTATTAGCAAAATGTTTAAATGACACCTATCAAAAAAA
Organism: Phyllobates terribilis; assembly: GCF_046119375.1. Taxonomy (NCBI): domain Eukaryota; kingdom Metazoa; phylum Chordata; class Amphibia; order Anura; family Dendrobatidae; genus Phyllobates; species Phyllobates terribilis. The sequence continues at coordinate 95,539 of NW_027363826.1, read as the reverse complement.
CAGCCTCCTCCATATCCCCTCAAGCTGTCCTATCCATCACCAAGATAGGTGCATTTTCTGCCATTTAGGTAGAAGTAATCTTCAAACAATTTGCTTCTAATTTAGATAAAGTACCAGGAAGGTATATCATGCAAACTCTACATGTGATGTTTGCCTATTAAACAATAGTTGTAATATTTATTTGCAAAATTTCCATTTTCTCTACACCTGACCTACACTACTTAATTGTAACATCCATGGCGGCGTGCTGGCATGGCTTCCCATCTCACACCATGCAAGACCGCCGACTTATCCACCAATGCAGGCTGCGCACTATGTTCTTATGCTGGCTGTGTGCATGTGTCTTGGCTGCTTGTTGAGGGCTGTAGCGGCAGCACTTCCTGATTCTTAAAGGAACAGTGCACGCATTCCTAATGTGTCCCCAGTCCTGTATCTCACCCGTCCCATCTCTGGCCCGTCCCGGTCTCTGGCCCGTCCCGTCCTGTCTCTTGCCTGTCCCTGGCCCCTCCCATCCTGTCTATGGCACGTCCTGTAATGTCTAACCCGCCCCTTCCCGTATCTGGTCCGTCCAGTCCCATATCTGACCTGTTTAGTCCCGTATCTGGCTGTCCCTTATCTGGCCCATCTCGTCCCTTCCCGTCTCTGGCACGTCCTGTCCCGTATCTGACCATACCAGTCCCTATCTGGCCCGTCCCGTATCTGGCCATCTCGTATCAGCCCCATCCCATCCTGTCCATGGCTCATCCCATATCTAGCCTCTCCTGTCCCATATCTGGCTTGTCCCGTATCTGGCCCATGTCGTCCTGTATCTGGCCCGTCCCATATTTGGCCCGTACCGTCCTGACCTGTCTCTGGCCCGTCCCGTGCTGTCCCTGGCCCCTCCCCTCCTGTCTATGGCCCGTCCTGTAATGTCTAGCCCGTCCGTCCCATATCTGGCCTGCTTAGTCCCATATCTGACCCGACAAGTCCCGTATCTGGCCAGTCCAGTCCCATATCTGGCCAGTCCAGTCCCGTATCTGGCCCATCTCTTATCTGGCACGTCTCGTCCCTTCACTATCTAGCCCGTCCTATCCCGTATATGGCCCAACCAGTCCCGTATCTGGCCCGTCCCGTATATGGCCCAGCGTGTCACGTATCTGGCCCATCACCATAAATGGCACATCCCGTTCAGTTTCTGTCCTTTCCCATCCCTGGTTCATGTCGTATCTGGCCCGTCCTGTCCCATATCTGGCCCGTCTCATATCTGGACCGTCCCGTATCTGGCCCATCCCGTATCTGGCCCGTCCCATCGCGTATCTGGCCCGTGCCGTCCCATATCTGGGCAGTACCGTCCTGTATCTGGCCATTCTGTCTATGGCCCGGCCCGTAATGTCAAGCCCGCCCATCCTGTCTCTGGCCCGTCCCATCCTGTATTTGGCCCGTTCCGTATCTAGCCCGTCCCGTCCTGTATCTGACCCGTCCCGTACCGTCTTGTATCTGGCCCATCTCGTCCCGTCCTGAATCTGGCCCATCCTGTCCCGTATCTGACCTGTCCAGTATCTGGCCGGTCCTGTCCCGTATCTAGCCAGTCCCGTCCTGTATCTGGCCCGTCCCGTCCTGTCTCTGGCCTGTCCAGTCCTGTGTCTTGCCCGTCCCGTTCTGTCTCTGGCCTGTCCAGTCCTGTGTCTGGCCCCTCCCGTCCTGTCTTTGGCTCGTCCCATCCTGTCTCTGACCCGTCCTGTCTTTGGCTCATCCCATCCTGTCTCTAGCCAGTCCCATCCTGTCTCTGGCTAGTATCGTCCCGTATCTGGCCCGCCCCGTATCTAGCCCATCCCGTCCAGTATCTGGCCCGTCCTGTCGCTGGCACGTCCCGTATCTGTACCGTCCCATATCTGCCCCATCCCATATATGACCTGTCCCGTATCTGGCTTGTCCCGTATCTGGCCCGTCCTGTTCTGTATCTGGTCTGTCTCGTCCTGTATCTGGCCCGTCCCATCATGTATCTGGCCCATACCGTCCCATATCTGGCCCGTACCATCCTGTATCTGGCCCGTCTTGTCCCGTATCTGGCCTGCCCCATCCCGTATCTGGCCTATCCCATCCTGTCTCTGGCCCGTCCAGTCCTGTCTCTGGCCCGTACCGTGCAGTTCCGTATCTGGCCCGTCCCATCCTGTACCCGGCCCATCCCCTCCTGTCTCTGGCCCGTCCCATACAGTTCTGTATCTGGCCCGTACCGTCCTGTATCTGGCCCGTACCATCTTGTATGTGGCACGTCCTGTTCCGTATCTTTCCTGTCCCGTCCCGTATCTGGCCTGTCCCATCCTATCTCTGGCCCGTCCAGTCCTGTCTCTGGCCCATCCCGTGCAGTTCTCTATCTGGCCTGTCCCATCCTGTACTCGGACCGTCCCCTCCTGCATCTGGCCCGTTCCGTACCATCCTGTATCTGGCCCATCTAGTCCCATCTTGTATCTGGCCCGTCGCGTATCTGGCTTGTACCGTCCCGTGTCTATCCTGTCGGGTCCCGTCACGTATCTGGTCTCTCCCGACCCATATCTGGCCCATCCCATCCTGTCTCTCGCCTGTCCTGTCCTGTATCTGGCCCGTCCCATATCTGGCCCGTCCCTTCCTGTTTCTAGCTAGTCCCGTCCTTTCTCTGGCCCGTCCTGTCCTATCTCCGGCTCGTTCTGTCTCTGGCCCATCTCGTTCTGTCTCTGGCCCGTCTTGTCCTATCTCTGTCCCGTCCCGTCCTGTCTCTGGCCCGACCCGTCCTGTCCTGCCTCAGACCCGTCTGGTACTGCAGTGGCCCGTCCCTGGCCCATCCTGTATCTGGCCCATCCTGTATCTGGCCCATCCCGTCCTGTATATGTCCCGTCCTGTCTCTGGCCCGCCCCGTCCCGTCCTGTCTCTGGCCCGTCCCATCCGGTCTTTGGCCCGTCCCATCCGGTCTTTGGCCCATCCCATCCGGTCTTTGGCCCGTTCCATCTGGTTTTGGCCCGTGCCGTCCTCTGTGCTTTAAATTAAGTTGAGCTCAATAGTTAGAAAAGTATGATACTTTCTATAAATTATTAGCAAAATGTTTAAATGACACCTATTAAAAAACAGCCTCCTCCATATCCCCTCAAGCTGTCCTATCCATCACCAAGATAGGTGCATTTTCTGCCATTTAGGTAGAAGTAATCTTCAAACAATTTGCTTCTAATTTAGATAAAGTACCAGGAAGGTATATCATGCAAACTCTACATGTGATGTTTGCCTATTAAACAATAGTTGTAATATTTATTTGCAAAACTTCCATTTTCTCTATGCCTGTCCTACACTATTTAATTGTAACATCCCTGGCGGCGTGCTGGCATGGCTTCCCATCTCACACCATGCAAGACCGCCGACTTACCCACCAATCCAGGCTGCACACTGTGTTCCTCTGCTGGCTGTGTGCATGTGTCTTGGCTGCTTGTTGAGGGCGACAGCGGCAGCACTTCCTGATTTTTAAAGGAACAGTGCACGCATTCCTAATGTGTCCCCAGTCCTGTATCTGACCCATCTCGTCTCTGGCCCGTCCAGTCCTGTCTATGGTCCGTCCTATTCCTGTCTCTGGCCCGTCCTGTATCTCTGGCCCGTCCTGTATCTGTACCGTCCCGTATCTGCCCCGTCCCATATCTGCCCCATCCCGTAACTGGCCTGTCCCGTATCTGGCTCGTCCCGTATCTGGCCCGTCCTGTTCCGTATCTGTTCCATCTCGTCATGTATCTGGCCCGTCCCGTCATGTATCTGGCCCGTGCCGTCCCATTTCTGGCCCGTACCATCCCGTATTTGGCCCGTCCTGTCCTATCTCTGGCTCGTCCTGTCTCTGGCCCATCTCGTCTTGCCTCTGGCCCGTCTTGTCCTGTTTCTGGCCCGTCCCGTCCTGTCTCTGGCCCGACCCGTCCTGTCCTGCCTCTGACCCGTCCGGTACTGCAGTGGCCCGTCCCTGGCCCATCCTGTATCTGCCCCATCCTGTATCTGGCCCGCCTCGTCTCTGGCCTGTCCCGTCCTGTATATGTCCCGTCCGGTCTCTGGCCCGCCCCGTCGGTCTCTGGCCCGTCCCATCCGGTCTCTGGCCCGTCCCATCCGGTCTTTGGCCCGTCCCATCTGGTCTTTGGCCCGTGCCGTCCTCTGTGCTTTAAATTAAGGTGAGCTCAATAGTTAGAAAAATATGATACTTTCCATAAATTATTAGCAAAATGTTTAAATGACACCTATCAAAAAACAGCCTCCTCCATATCCCCTCAAGCTGTCCTATCCATCACCAAGATAGGTGCATTTTCTGCCATTTAGGTAGAAGTAATCTTCAAACAATTTGCCTCTAATTTAGATAAAGTACTAGGAAGGTATATCATGCAAACTCTACATGTGATGTTTGCCTATTAAACAATAGTTGTAATATTTATTTGAAAAACTTCCATTTTCTCTACGCCTGACCTACACTACTTAATTGTAACATCCATGGCGGCGTGCTGGCATGGCTTCCCATCTCACACCATGCAAGACTGCCGACTTAGCCATCCAATGCAGGCTGCGCACTATTTGGCCCGTACAGTCCTGTATCTGGCCTGTCCCGTACTGTATCTGGGCCATCCCGTCCTGTTTTTGGCCCGTCTTTTCCTGTACCTGTCCTGTTCCATCTTGTCTCTGGCCCGTCCCGTCCTGTCTATGGCTCGTACTGTCCTGTATCTGGCCCGTCCCGTCCTGTCTATTTCACGTCCCATAATGTATAGCTTGTCCCGTCCTGCTTCTGGCCCGTCCCGTACTGTCTCTGGCTCGTCCTGTCCTGTATCTGGCTCATCGCCTACCGTCTCTGGCCCGTCCCGTCCTGTCTATTTCACGTCCCATAATATATAGCTCGTCCGGTCCTGTTCTGGCCCGTCCCATCCTATCTCTGCCTCGTCTCGTCCTATATCTGGCCCGTCCCGTCTCTTATCTGGCACGTCCCGCATCTGGCCTATCCTGTCCCGTATCTGGCCTGTCCCTTCCTGTATCTGGCCAGTCCCTTCCCATCTCATCCTGTCTCTGGCCTGTCTCGTCCTGTCTATGGCCCGTCCGGTGCTATCTCTGGCCTGTCCAATCCTGTCTCTTGCCCGTCCCTTCTCTGGCCCATCCCGTCCAGTCTTTGGCACGTCTCGTCCCGTATCTGGCCCGCCCTGTATCTGGCCCATCCCGTCCAGCATCTGGCCCGTTCCATATCTGCCAATCCCGTATCTGGCACGTCCTGTCCCTGGCCCGGCCTGTCTCGTATCTGGCCCGTCCTGTATCTGGCCTGTCCCGTATCTGGCCCGTCCCGCATCTGACCCGTCCCGTATCTGGCCCGTCCCGTATCTGGTCCGTACCGTCCTGTATCTGGCCCGTCCCATCATGTATCTGGCCTGTCCCATATCTGGCCCATACCGTCCCATTTCTGGCTCGTCACGTTTCTGCCCCATCCCGTCATGTATCTGGCACGTTCCATCCTGTCTCTGGCCCGACCTGTCCTGTCTATGGCCTATCCCATAATGTCTCTAGCACATTCCGTCCTGTCTCTGGCCCATCCCGTCCTGAATCTGGCCTGTCCCTTCCTGTATCTGGCCCGTCCTATCCTTTCCTGTCTCTGGCCCATCCCGTCTTGAATCTGGCCCGTCCCGCATCTGGCCCGTTCCTTCCTGTATCTGGCCCGTCCCGTCCTGTCTCTGGCCCATCCCGTCTTGAATCTGGCCCGTCCCGCATCTGGCCCGTTCCTTCCTGTATCTGGCCCGTCCCGTCCTGTCTCTGGCCTGACTGGTCCTGGCCTGCCTCTGGCCAGTCCCGTCCTGCTCTGGTCCGTCCCGTCCCTGGCCCGTCCTGTATCTGGACCGTCCTGTCCTGTATCTGGTCGCCCCGTCTCTGGCCCGTCCCGTCCTTTGTCAGGCACGTCCCGTCCGGTCCTGTCTCTGGCCTGTCCTGCATCTGGCCCATCCCGTCACGTATCTGGCCTGTCCCGTCCTGTATCTGGCCCATCCCATTAAAGGTAGTATTATCAAATCCTCCACAAATTTACACCTCCAGGAAATTTAACCTGGGGTGTGTTTTAAATTAAGGTGAGTTCAATAGTTAGAAAAATATGATACTTTCCATAAATTATTAGCAAAATGTTTAATTGACACCTATCAAAAAACAGCCTCCTCCATATCCCCTCAAGCTGTCCTATCCATCACCAAGATAGGTGCATTTTCTGCCATTTAGGTAGAAGTAATCTTCAAACAATTTGCTTCTAATTTAGATAAAGTAATAGGAAGGTATATCATGCAAACTCTACATGTGATGTTTGCCTATTAAACAATAATTGTAATATTTATTTGCAAAACTTCCATTTTCTCTACACCTGACCTACTCTACTTAATTGTAACATCCCTGGCGGCGTGCTGGCATGGCTTCCCATCTCACACCATGCAAGACCGCCGACTTACCCACCAATGCAGGCTGCGCACTATGTTCCTATGCTGGCTGTGTGCATTCCTAATGTGTCCCCAGTCCTGTATCTGACCCGTCCCGTCTCTGGCCCATCCCAGCCTGTCCCTGGCCCATCCCATCCTGTCTATGGCCCGTCCTCTAATGTCTAACCCGCCCCTTCCTGTATCTGGTCCGTCCAGTCCATATCTGACCCGTTTAGTCCCGTTTCTGACCATCCTGTCCCGTATCGGGCTTTCCCTTATCTAGCCCATCTCATCCCGTATCTGGCCCATCCCGTCCAGTATCTGGCCCGTTCCATATCTGGCCAGTCCCGTATCTAGCACGTCCTATCCCTGGCCCAGCCTGTCCCGTATCTGGCCCGTCCTGTATCTGGTCGCTCCGTCTCTGGCCCGTCCCGTCCTTTTTCAAGCACGGCCCGTCCGGTCCTATTTCTGGCCTGTCCTGTATCTGGCTCATTCCGTCACGTATCTGGCCTGTCTCGTCCTGTATCTGGCCCATCCCACTAAAGGTAGTATTATCAAATCCTCCACAAATTTACACCTCCAGCAAATTTAACCTGGGGTGTGTTTTAAATTAAGGTGAGTTCAATAGTTAGAATAATATGATACTTTCCATAAATTATTAGCAAAATGTTTAAATGACACCTATCAAAAACCAGCCTCCTCCATATCCCCTCAAGCTGTCCTATCCATCACCAAGATAGGTGCATTTTCTGCCATTTAGGCAGAAGTAATCTTCAATTTGCTTCTAATTTAGATAAAGTACTAGGAAGGTATATCATGCAAACTTTACATGTGATGTTTGCCTATTAAACAATAGTTGTAATATTTATTTGCAAAACTTCCATTTTCTCAGCACCTGACCTACACTACTTAACGGTAACATCCCTGGCGGCAAGCTGGCATGGCTTCCCATCTCACACCATGCAAGACCGTCGACTTACCCACCAATGCAGGCTGCGCACTATGTTCCTATGCTGGCTGTGTACATGTGTCTTGGCTGCTTGTTGAGGGCGGAAGCGGCAGCACTTCCTGATTCTTAAAGGAACAGTGCACGCATTCCTAATGTGTCCCCAGACCTGTATCTGATCCATCCCGTCTCTGGCCCGTCCCGTCTCTGGCCGTCCCGTTCTGTCTCTGGCCCGTCCCAGCCTGTCCCTGGCCCCTCCCATCCTGTCTATGGCCCGTCCTGTAATGTCTAACCCGCCCCGTCCCGTATCTGGTCCGTCCAGTCCCATATCTGACCCGTTTGGTCCCGTATCTGACCATCCCGTCCCGTATCTGGCTATCCCTTATCTGGCCCATCTCATCACGTATCTGGCCCGCCTCATCCTTTCCCGTCTCTGGCACTTCCTGTCCCGTATCTGACCCAACCAGTCCCTATCTGGCCCGTCCCGTATGTGGCCAGGCCCATTCAGTATCTGGCCCGTCCCGTATCTGGCCATCTCGTATCTGGCCCATCCCATCCTGTCCATGGCTCATCCCATATCTAGCATGTCCTGTCCCATATCTGGCCCGTCCCGTATCTGGCCCATGTCGTCCTGTATCTGGCCCGTCCCATATTTTGCCCGTACCGTCCTGTATCTGGCCTGTCCCGTACTGTATCTGGGCCATCCCGTCCAGTCTCTGGCCTGTCTTTTCCTGTATCTGGACCGTCCCGTCCGGTCTCTGGCCTGTCCGATAAAGTATAGCTTGTCCCGTCCTGTTTCTGGCCCGTCCCGTCCTGTCTCTGACTCATCCTGTCCTGTTTCTGGCCCGTCCCGTCCTGTATCTGGCCCGTCCCATCTCGTATCTGGCCCGTCCCGCATCTGTCCTGTCCTGTATCTGGCCTGTCCCTTCCTGTATCTGCCCAGTCCCTTCCCATCTCGTCCTGTCTCTGGCCTGCCCCGTCCTGTCTATGGTATGGCCCGTCCGATGCTATCTCTGGCCTGTCCAATCCTGTCTCTTGCCCGTCCCATCTCTGGTCCGTCCCGTCCTGTATTTGGCCTGTCTCGTCCTGTCTCTGGCCCGACCTGTCCTGTCCTGCCTTTGGCCAGTCCCGTTCTGCTCTGGCCCGTCCCGTCCCTGGACCGTCCTGTATCTGGACCGTCCCATCCTGTATCTGGTCGCCCCGTCTCTAGCCCGTCCCGTCCTGTCTCTGGCACGCCTCGGTCCGTGCTATCTCCGGCCAGTCTCATCCTGTATTTGGTCCGTCCCGTCCTGTCTATAACCCGTCTCGTCCTGTCTCTGGCGTGTCCCGTCCGGTCCTGTCTCTGGCCCGTCCTGTATCTGGCCCGTCCTGTGTCTGGCTCATCCCGTATCTTTCCTGTCCCGTCCTGTATCTGGCCCATCCCATTAAAGGTAGTATTATCAAATCCTCCACAAATTTACACCTCCAGGAAATTTAACCTGGGGTGTGTTTTAAATTAAGGTGAGTTCAATAGTTAGAAAAATATGATTCTTTCCATAAATTATTAGCAAAATGTTTAAATTACACCTATCAAAAACAGCCTCCTCCATATCCCCTCAAGCAGTCCTATCCATCACCAAGATAGGTGCATTTTCTGCCATTTAGGTAGAAGTAATCTTCAAACAATTTGCTTCTAATTTAGATAAAGTACCAGGAAAGTATATCATGCAAACACTACATGTGATGTTTGCCTATTAAATAATAGTTGTAATATTTATTTGCAAAACTTCCATTTTCTCTACGCCTGACCTACACTACTTAATTGTAACATCCATGGCGGCATGCTGGCATGGCTTCCCATCTCACACCATGCAAGACCGCCGACTTACCCACCAATGGAGGCTGCGCACTATGTTCCTATGCTGTCTGTGTGCATGTGTCTTGGTTGCTTGTTGAGGGCGGTAGCAGCAGCACTTCCTGATTCTTAAAGGATCAGTGCACGCATTCCTAATGTGTCCCCAGTCCTGTATCTGACCCGTCCCATCTCTAACGGGTCCCGTCTCTGGCCCGTCACATCCTGTCTCTGGCCAGTCTCAGCCTGTCCCTGACCCCTCCCATTCTGTCTATGTCCTGTCCTGTAATGTCTAACCCGCCCCGTCCCGTATCTGGTCCGTCCAGTCCCATATCTGACCCGTTTAGTCCCGTATCTGACCATCCCGTCCCGTATCTGGCTGTCCCTTATCTGGCCCATCTCATCCCGTATCTGGCCCGCCTCGTCCCTTCCCGTCTCTGGCACGTCCTGTCCTGTATGTGACCCAACCAGTCCCTATCTGGCCCGTCCCGTATGTGTCCATGCCCATTCAGTATGTGGCCCGTCCCGTATCTGGCCATCTCGTATCTGGCCCATTCCATCCTGTCCATGGTTCATCCCATATCTAGCCTGTCCTGTCCCATATCTGGCCCGTCCCGTATCTGGCCCATGTCGTCCTGTATCTGGCCCGTCTCATTTTTGGCCCGGACCGTCCTGTATGTGGCCTGTCCCGTACTGTATCTGGGCCATCCTGTCCTGTCTCTGGCCCGTCTTATCCTGTATCTGGACCGTCCCGTCCGGTCTCTGGACGGTCCCATAATGTATAGCTTGTCCCGTCCTGTTTCTGGCCCGTCCCGTCCTGTCACTGGCTATTCCTGTCCTGTATCTGGCACATCCTGTACCGTCTCTGGCCCGTCCCATCCTGTCTATTTCCCTTCCCATAATGTATAGCTCGTGAAGTCCTGTTTCTGGCCCGTCCCGTCCTATCTCTGGCTCGTCCCGTCCTGTATCTGGCCCGTCCCATCTCGTATCTGGCCCTTCCCGCATCTGGCCTGTCCTGTCCCATATCTGGCCTGTCCCTTCCCATCTCGTCCTGTCTCTGGCCCGTCCCGTCCTGTCTCTGGCCTGTCCCGTCATGTCTCTGGCCCGTTCGGTGCTATCTCTGGCCTGTCCAATCCTGTCTCTTGCCCATCCCATCTCTTGTCCATCCCGTCCTCTCTTTGGCCCGTCCCGTCCTCTCTCTTGCCCGTCCCGTCCTCTCTCTTGCCCGTCCCGTCCTGTCTCTGGCCTGATCGGTCCTGTCCTGCCTCTGACCAGTCCCGTCCTGCTCTGGCCCGTCCTGTCCCTGGACTGTCCTGTATCTGGACCGTCCCGTCCACTATCTGTCGCCCCGTCTCTAGCCCGTCCCGTCCTGTCTCTGGTACGCCTCGGTCCGTCCTATCTCCAGCCAGTCTCATCCTGTCTTTGGCCTGTCCAGTCCTGTCTCTGGCCCGTCTCGTCATGTCTCTGGCGTGATCCGTCCGGTCCTGTCTCTGGCCCGTCCTGTATCTGGCCCATTCCGTATCTGGCCCGTCCCGTCCTGTATCTGGCCCATCCCATTAAAGGTAGTATTATCAAATCCTCCACAAATTTACACATAAAGGAACTTTAATCTGGGGTGTGTTATAAATTAAGGTGAGTTCAATAGTTAGAAAAATATGATACTTTCCATAAATTATTAGCAAAATGTTTAAATGACACCTATCAAAAAAACAACCTCCTCCATATCCCCTCAAGCTGTCCTATCCATCACCAAGATAGGTGCATTTTCTGCCATTTAGGTAGAAGTAATCTTCAATTTGCTTCTAATTTAGATAAAGTACTAGGAAGGTATATCACGCAAACTCTACATGTGATGTTTGCCTATTAAACAATAGTTGTAATATTTATTTGAAAAACTTCCATTTTCTCTACGCCTGACCTACACTACTTAATTGTAACATCTATGGCGGCGTGCTGGCATGGCTTCCCATCTCACACCATGCAAGACCGCCGACATACCCACCAAAGCAGGCTGCACACTATTTGGCCTGTACCGTCCTGTATGTGGCCTGTCCCGTACTGTATCTGGGCCATCCCGTCCTGTCTTTGGCCCGTCTTTTCCTGTATCTGTCCCGTTCCGTCTTGTCTCTGGCCCGTCCAGTCCTGTCTATGGCCCGTCCCATAATGTATAGCTTGTCCCGAACTGTTTCTGGCCCATCCCGTACTTTCTCTGGCTCGTCCTGTCCTTTATCTGGCCCGTCACGTACCCTCTCTGGTCCGTCCCGTCCTGTCTATTTCCCGTCCCATAATGTATAGCTCGCCCCGTCCTATTTCTGGCCCGTCCCATCCTATCTCTGCGTCGTCCCGTCATATATCTGGCCCGTCCCGTCTCGTATCTGGCCCGTTCCGCATCTGGCATGTCCTGTCGCGTATCTGGACTGTCCCTTCCTGTATCTGGCCAGACCCTTCCCATGTCGTCCTGTCTCTGGCCTGTCCCGTCCTGTCTCTGGCCGGTCCGTCGCTATCTCTGGCCTGTCCAATCTAGTCTCTTGCCCGTCCCTTCTCTGGCCCGTCCCGTCCAGTCTTTGGCCCGTCCCGTCCCGTCTCTGGCCCATCCCTTCCTGTGTTTGGCCCAGTTCTGGCCCGTCTCGTCCCGTATTTGGTCCGCCCTGCATCTGGCCCATCCCGTCCAGTATCTGGCCCGTTCCATATCTGGCCAGTCCCGTATCTGGCACGTCCTGTCCCTGCCCGGCCTGTCCCGTATCTAGCCCGTCCTGTATCTGGCCTGTCCCGTATCTGGCCCATCCCGCATCTGACCCGTCCCGTATCTGGCCCGTCCCGTCCCGTATCTGGTCCGTACCGTCCTAAATCTGGCCTGTCCCGTCATGTATCTGGGCTGTCCCATATCTGGCCCATACCGTCCCATATCTGGCTCGTCACGTTTCTAGCCCTTCCCGTCATGTATCTGACCCGTCCCATCCTGTCTCTGGCCCGAACCGTCCTGTCCCTTAATGTCTCTAGCACATTCCGTCCTGTTTCTGGCCCATCCCATCCTGTATCTGGTCGGTCGGTCCCGTCCTGTATCTGGCCCGGCCCGTCCTGAATCTGGCCCGTCCCGTATCAGACCCATCCCGTCCTGTATCTGGCCCATCTCATTAAAGGTAGTATTATCAAATCCTCCACAAATTTACACCTCCAGGAAATTTAACCTGGGGTGTGTTTTAAATTAAGGTGAGTTTAATAGTTAGAAAAATATGATACTTTCCATAAATTATTAGCAAAATGTTTAAATGACACCTATCAAAAAACAGCCTCCTCCATATCCCCTCAAGCTGTCCTATCCATCACCAAGATAGGTGCATTTTCTGCCATTTAGGTAGAAGTAATCTTCAAACAATTTGCTTCTAATTTAGATAAAGTACTAGGAAGGTATATCATACAAACTTCTACATGTGATGTTTGCCTATTAAACAATAGTTGTAATATTTATTTGAAAAACTTCCATTTTCTCTACGCCTGACCTACACTACTTAATTGTAACATCCATGGCGGCGTGCTGGCATGGCTTCCCATCTCACACCATGCAAGACCGCCGACTTAGCCATCCAATGCAGGCTGCGCACTATGTTCCTATGCGGGCTGTGTGCATGTGTCTTGGCTGCTTTCTGAGGGCGGTAGCGGCAGCACTTCCTGATTCTTATAGGAACAGTGCACGCATTCCTTTTGTATCCCCAGTCCTGTATCTGACCCGTCCCGTGTCTGGCCTGTCTGGTCCTGTCTCTGGCCCGTCCCAGCCTGTCCCTGGCCCCATCCATCCTGTCTATGACCCGTTCTGTAATGTCTAACCCGCCCCGTCCCGTATCTGGTCTGTCCAGTCGCATATCTGACCCGTTTAGTCCCGTATCTGACCATCCCGTCCCGTATCTGGCTTTCCCTTATCTAGCCCATCTCATCCCGTATCTGGCCCGCATCGTCCCTTCCCATCTGTGGCACGTCCTATCCCGTATCTGACCATACCAGTCCCTATCTGGCCCGTCCCGTATGTGACCAGGCCCATTCAGTATCTGTCCCGTCCCGTATCTGGCCATCTCGTATCAGCCCCATCCCATCCTGTCCATGGCTCATCCCATATCTAGCCTCTCCTGTCCCATATCTGGCTCGTCCTGTATCTGGCCCATGTCGTCCTGTATCTGGCCCGTCCCATATTTGGCCCGTACCGTCCTGTATCTGGCCTGTCCCGTAGTGTATCTGGGCCATCCTGTCCTGTCTCTGACCCGTCTTTTCCTGTATCTGGACCGTCTGGTCTCTGTCCCGTCCCATAATGTATAGCTTGTCCCGTCCTGTTTCTGGCCCGTCCGGTCCGGTCTCTGGCTCGTCCTGTCCTGTATCTGGCACGTCCCGTACCGTCTCTGGCCCGTCCCATCCTGTCTATTTCCCGTCCCATAATGTATAGCTCGTCCAGTCCTGTTTCTGGCCCGCTCCGTCCTATCTTCGGCCAGTCTCATCCTGTATCTGGTCGCCCCGTCTCTGGCCCGTCCCGTCCTTTTTCAGGCACGGCCCGTCCGGTCCTATCTTTGGCCTGTCCTGTATCTGGCCCATTCCGTCACGTATCTGGCCTGTCTCGTCCTGTATCTGGCCCATCCCACTAAAGGTAGTATTATCAAATCCTCCACAAATTTACAACTCCAGGAAATTTAACCTGGGGTGTGTTTTAAATTAAGGTGAGTTCAATAGTTAGAATAATATGATACTTTCCATAAATTATGAGCAAAATGTTTAAATGACACCTATCAAAAAACAGCCTCCTCCATATCCCCTCAAGCTGTCCTATCCATCACCAAGATAGGTGCATTTTCTGCCATTTAGGCAGAAGTAATCTTCAATTTGCCTCTAATTTAGATAAAGTACTAGGAAGGTATATCATGCAAACTTTACATGTGATGTTTGCCTATTAAATAATAGTTGTAATATTTATTTGCAAAACTTCCATTTTCTCTACACCAGACCTACACTACTTAATTGTAACATCACTGGCGGCAAGCTGGCATGGCTTCCAATCTCACACCATGCAAGACCGTCGACTTACCCACCAATGCAGGCTGAACACTATGTTCCTATGCTGGCTGTGTACATGTGTCTTGGCTGCTTGTTGAGGGCGGCAGCGGCAGCACTTCCTGATTCTTAAAGGAACAGTGCACGCATTCCTAATGTGTCCCCAGTCCTGTATCTGACCCATCCCGTCTCTGGCCCGTCCCGTCTCTGGCCCGTCCCGTCCTGTCTCTGGCCTGTCCCAGCCTATCTCTGGCCCGTCCCATCCTCTCTTTGGCCCGTCCCGTCCTCTCTCTTGCCCGTCCCGTCCTGTCTCTGGCCCGACTGGTCCTGTCCTGCCTCAGGCCAGTCCCATCCTGCTCTGGCCAGTCCCGACCGGTGCTATCTCTGGCCTGTCCAATCCTGTCTCTTGCGCGTCCCATCTCTGGTCCGTCCCGTCCTGTCTTTGGCCCTTCCCGTCCTATCTCTGGCCCGTCCCGTCCTCTCTTTGGCCCGTCCCGTCCTCTCTCTTGCCCGTCCCGTCCTGTCTCTGGCCCGACCGGTCCTGTCCTGCCTCAGGCCAGTCCCATCCTGCTCTGGCCAGTCCCGTCCCTGGACCGTCCTGTATCTGGACCGCCCCGTCCTGTATCTGGTCGCCCCGTCTCTAGCAGGTCCCGTCCTGTCTCTGGCACGCCTCGGTCCGTCCTATCTTCGGCCAGTCTCATCCTGTCTTTGGCCCGTCCCGTCCCGTCTGTCTCTGGCAAGTCCGGTCCTGTCTCTGGCCCGTCCCGTATCTGGCCCATCCAGTATCTGGCCTGTCCCGTCCTGTATCTGGCCCGTCCCGTCATGTATCTGGGCTGTCCCATAGCTGGCCCATACCATCCCATATCTGGCTCGTCACGTTTCTGGCCCATCCCGTCATGTATCTGGCCCGTCCCATCCTGTCTATGGCCCGATTTGTCCTGTCTATGGCCTGTCCCGTAATGTCTCTAGCACATTTCGTCCTGTCTCTGGCCCATCCCGTCCTGTATCTGGTCGGTCTCGTCCTGTATCTGGCCCGTCCCATCCTGAATCTGGCCCGTCCTGTCTATGGCCCGTCCGATAATGTATAGCTTGTCCCGTCCTGTTTCTGGCCAGTCCCGTACTATCTCTGGCTCGTCTTGTCCTGTATCTGGCCCGTCCCGTCCATTTCCCGTCCCATAATGTATAGCTCGTCCCGTCCTGTTTCTGGCCCGTCCCATCCTATCTCTGCCTTGTCCCGTCCTATATCTGGCGCGTCCCGTCTCGTATCTGGCCCGTCCCGCATCTGGCCTGTCCTGTCCCGTATCTGGCCTGTCCCTTCCTGTATCTGGCCAGTCCCTTCCCATCTCGTCCTGTCGCTGGCCTGTTCCGTCCTGTCTCTGGCCCGTCCGGTGCTATCTCTGGCCTGTCCAATCCTGTCTCTTGCCGGTCCCGTCTCTGGCCCATCCCTTCCTGTCTCTGGCCCAGGTCTGGCCCGTCTCATCCCGTATCTGGCCCATCCCGTCCAGTATCTGACCCGTTCCATATCTGGCCAGTCTCGTATCTGGCACGTCCTGTCCCTGGCCCGGCCTGTCCCGTATCTGGCCCGTCCTGTATCTGGCCTGTCCAGTATCTGGCCCGTCCCGCATCTGACCCGTCCCGTATCTGGCCCGTCCCATCCCGTATCTGGTCCGTACCGTCCTGTATCTGGCCCATCCCGTCATGTATCTGGGCTGTCGCATATCTGGCCAATACCGTCCCATATCTGGCTCGTCACGTTTCTGGCCCATCCCGTCATGTATCTGGCCCATCCCATCCTGTCTCTGGCCCGACCCGTCCTGTCTATGGCCCATCCCGTAATGTCTCTAGCACAATCCGTCTTGTCTCTGGCCCATCACTTCCTGCATCGGTTCGGTCCAGTCCTGTATCTGGCCCGTCCCGTCCTGAATCTAGCCCATCCCGTATCTGGATCGTCCCTTCCTGTATCTGGCCCGTCCTATCCTGTCCTGTCTCTGGCCCATTCCGTCTTGAATCTGGCCCGTGCCGTATCTGGCCCGTCCCTTCCTGTATCTGGCCCGTCCCGTCCTTTCTCTGGCCTGACCGGTCCTGTCCTGACTCTGGCCAGTCCAGTGCTGCTCTGGTCCGTCCCTTCCCTGGCCCGTCCTGTATCTGGACCGTCCCATTCTGTATCTAGTCGCCCCGTCCCGTATCTGGTCTGTCCAGTCCCATATCTGACCCGTTTAGTGCCGTATCTGACCATCCCGTCCCGTATCTGGCTTTCCCTTATCTGGCCCATCTCATCCCGTATCTGGCCTGCCTTGCCCCTTCCCAACTCTGGCACGTCCTGTCCCGAGTCTGACCCAACCAGTCCCTATCTGGCCCGTCCCGTATGTGGCCAGGCCCATTCAGTATCTGGCCTGTCCCGTATCTGGCCATCTCGTATCTGGCCCATCCCATCCTGTCCATGGCTCATCCCATATCCAGCCTGTCCTGTCCCATATCTGGCCCGTCCTGTATCTTGCCCATGTTGTCCTGTATCTGGCCCGTCCTATATTTGGCCCGTACCGTCCTGTATCGGGCCTGTCCCGTACTGTATCTGGACAGTCCCGTCCGGTCTCTGGCCCATCCCATAATGTATAGCTTGTCCCGTCCTGTTTCTGGCCCGTCCCTTCCTGTATCTGGCCCGTCCCGTCCTCTCTTTGACCCATCCCGTCCTCTATCTTGCCCGTCCCCTCCTGTCTCTGGCCCGACTGGTCCTGTCCTGTCTCTGACCAGTCTCGTCCTGCTCTGGCCCGTCCCGTCCCTGGACTGTACTGTATATGGACCGTCCCGTCCTGTATCTGTCGCCCCGTCTCTAGCCCGTCCCGTCCTGTCTCTGGTACGCCTCAGTCCATAATATCTCCGGCCAGTCTCATCCTGTCTTTCGCCTGTCCCGTCCTGTCTCTGGCCCGTCTCGTCATGTCTCTGACGTGTGCCGTCCGGTCCTGTCTCTGGCCTGTCCTGTATCTGGCCCATTCCGTATCTTGTCTGTCCCGTCCTGTATCTGGCCCACCCCATTAAAGGTAGTATTATCAAATCCTCCACAAATTTACACATAAAGGAACTTTAGCCTGGGTTGTGTTTTAAATTAAGGTGAGTTCAATAGTTAGAAAAATATGATACTTTCCATAAATTATTAGCAAAATGTTTAAATGACACCTATCAAAAAACAGCCTCCTCCATATCCCCTCAAGCTGTCCTATCCATCACCAAGATAGGTGCATTTTCTGCCATTTAGGTAGAAGTAATCTTCAAACAATTTGCTTCTAATTTAGATAAAGTACTAGGAAGGTATATCATGCAAACTCTACATGTGACGTTTGCCTATTAAACAATAGTTGTAATATTTATTTGCAAAACTTCCATTTTCTGTACACCTGACCTACACTACTTAATTGTAACATCCCTGGTGGCGTGCTGGCATGGCTTCCCATCTCACACCATGCAAGACCGCCGACTTACCCACCAATGCAGGCTGCGCACTATGTTCCTATGTGGGCTGTGTGCATGTGTCTTGGCTGCTTTTTGAGGGCGGCAGCGGCAGCACTTCCTGATTCTTAAAGGAACAGTGCACGCATTCCTTTTGTATCCCCAGTCCTGTATCTGACCCGTCCCGTGTCTGGCCTGTGAGGTCCTGTCTCTGGCCCGTCCCAGCCTGTCCCTGGCCCCATCCATCCTGTCTATGACCCGTTATGTAATGTCTAACCCGCCCCGTCCTGTATCTGGTCCGTCCAGTCGCATATCTGACCCGTTTAGTCCCGTATCTGACCATCCCGTCCCGTATCTGGCTTTCCCTTATCTAGCCCATCTCATCCCGTATCTGGCCCGCATCGTCCCTTCCCATCTGTGGCACGTCCTGTCCCGTATCTGACCATACCAGTCCCTCTCTGGCCCGTCCCGTATGTGGCCAGGCCCTTTCAGTATCTGGCCCGTCCCGTATCTGGCCATCTCGTATCAGCCCCATCCCATCCTGTCCATGGCTCATCCCATATCTAGCCTCTCCTGTCCCATATCTGGCTCGTCCCGTATCTGGCCCATGTCGTCCTGTATCTGGCCCGTCCCATATTTGGCCCGTACCGTCCTGTATCTGGCCTGTCCCGTAGTGTATCTGGGCCATCCTGTCCTGTCTCTGGCCCGTCTTTTCCTGTATCTGGACCGTCTGGTCTCTGTCCCGTCCCATAATGTATAGCTTGTCCCGTCCTGTTTCTGGCCCGTCCCGTCCGGTCTCTGGCTCGTCCTGTCCTGTATCTGGCACGTCCCGTACCGTCTCTGGCCCGTCCCATCCTGTCTATTTCCCGTCCCATAATGTATAGCTCGTCCAGTCCTGTTTCTGGCCCGTCCCGTCCTATCTCCGGCTCGTCCCGTCTTGTATCTGGCCCGTCCCATCTCGTATCTGGCCCGTCCCGCATCTGGCCTGTCTTGTCCCTTATCTGGCCAGTCCCTTCCTGTATCTGGCCAGTACCTTCCCATCTCATCCTGTCTCTGGTCCGTCCGATCCTGTCTCAGGCCTGGTCAGTCCTGTCTCTGGCCCGACCGATGCTATCTCTGGCCTGTCCAATCGTGTCTCTTGCCCGTCCCATCTCTGGTCCGTCCCGTCCTGTCTTTGGCCCTTCCCGTCCTGTCTCTGGCCCGTCCCGTCCTCTATCTTGCCCGTCCCGTCCTGTCTCTGGCTCGACCGATCCTGTCCTGCCTCAGGCCAGTCCCATCCTGCTCTGGCCAGTCCAGGCCCTGGACGGTCCTGTATCTGGACCGCCCCGTCCTGTATCTGGTCGCCCCGTCTCTAGCACGTCCCGTCTTGTCTCTGGCATGCCTCGCTCCGTCCTATCTTCGGCCAGTCTCATCCTGTATCTGGTCGCCCTGTCTCTGGCCCGTCCCGTCCTTTTTCAGGCACGGCCCGTCCGGTCCTATCTTTGGCCTGTCCTGTATCTGGCCCATTCCGTCACGTATCTGGCCTGTCACGTCCTGTATCTGGCCCATCCCACTAAAGGTAGTATTATCAAATCCTCCACAAATTTACAACTCCAGGAAATTTAACCTGGGGTGTGTTTTAAATTAAGGTGAGTTCAATAGTTAGAATAATATGATACTTTCCATAAATTATTAGCAAAATGTTTAAATGACACCTATCAAAAAACAGCCTCCTCCATATCCCCTCAAGCTGTCCTATCCAACACCAAGATAGGTGCATTTTCTGCCATTTAGGTAGAAGTAATCTTCAATTTGCCTCTAATTTAGATAAAGTACTAGGAAGGTATATCATGCAAACTCTACATGTGACGTTTGCCTATTAAATAATAGTTGTAATATTTATTTGCAAAACTTCCATTTTCTCTACACCTGACCTACACTACTTAATTGTAACATCACTGGCGGCAAGCTGGCATGGCTTCCAATCTCACACCATGCAAGACCGTCGACTTACCCACCAATGCAGGCTGAACACTATGTTCCTATGCTGGCTGTGTACATGTGTCTTGGCTGCTTGTTGAGGGCGGCAGCGGCAGCACTTCCTGATTCTTAAAGGAACAGTGCACGCATTCCTAATGTGTCCGCAGTCCTGTATCTGACCCATCCCGTCTCTGGCCCGTCCCGTCTCTGGCCCGTCCCGTCCTGTCTCTGGCCTGTCCCAGCCTGTCTCTGGCCCGACCGGTGCTATCTCTGGCCTGTCCAATCCTGTCTCTTGCCCGTCCCATCTCTGGTCCGTCCCGTCCTGTCTTTGGCCCTTCCCGTCCTATCTCTGTCCCGTCCCGTCCTCTCTTTGGCCCGTCCCGTCCTCTCTCTTGCCCGTCCCGTCCTGTCTCTGGCCAGACCGGTCCTGTCCTGCCTCAGGCCAGTCCCATCCTGCTCTGGCCAGTCCCATCCCTGGACCGTCCTGTATCTGGACCGCCCCGTCCTGTATCTGGTCGCCCCGTCTCTAGCAGGTCCCGTCCTGTCTCTGGCACGCCTCGGTCCGTCCTATCTTCGGCCAGTCTCATTCTGTCTTTGGCCCATCCCGTCCCGTCTGTCTCTGGCCCGTCCCGTATCTGGCCCATCCAGTATCTGGCCTGTCTCGTCCTGTATCTGGCCCGTCCCGTCATGTATCTGGGCTGTCCCATAGCTGGCCCATACCATCCCATATCTGGCTCGTCACGTTTCTGGCCCATCCCGTCATGTATCTGGCCCGTCCCATCCTGTCTATGGCCCGATTTGTCCTGTCTATGGCCTGTCCCGTAATGTCTCTAGCACATTCCGTCCTGTCTCTGGCCCATCCCGTCCTGTATCTGGTCAGTCCCGCCCTGTATCTGGCCCGTCCCATCCTGAATTTGGCCCGTCCTGTCTATGGCCCGTCCGATAATGTATAGCTTGTCCCGTCCTGTTTCTGGCCAGTCCCGTACTATCTCTGGCTCGTCTTGTCCTGTATCTGGCCCGTCCCGTCCATTTCCCGTCCCATAATGTATAGCTCGTCCCGTCCTGTTTCTGGCCCGTCCCATCCTATCTCTGCCTTGTCCCGTCCTATATCTGGCGCGTCCCGTCTCGTATCTGGCCCGTCCCGCATCTGGCCTGTCCTGTCCCGTATCTGGCCTGTCCCTTCCTGTATCTGGCCAGTCCCTTCCCATCTCGTCCTGTCGCTGGCCTGTTCCGTCCTGTCTCTGGCCCGTCCGGTGCTATCTCTGGCCTGTCCAATCCTGTCTCTTGCCGGTCCCGTCTCTGGCCCATCCCTTCCTGTCTCTGGCCCAGGTCTGGCCCGTCTCATCCCGTATCTGGCCCATCCCGTCCAGTATCTGACCCGTTCCATATCTGGCCAGTCTCGTATCTGGCACGTCCTGTCCCTGGCCCGGCCTGTCCCGTATCTGGCCCGTCCTGTATCTGGCCTGTCCAGTATCTGGCCCGTCCCGCATCTGACCCGTCCCGTATCTGGCCCGTCCCATCCCGTATCTGGTCCGTACCGTCCTGTATCTGGCCCATCCCGTCATGTATCTGGGCTGTCGCATATCTGGCCAATACCGTCCCATATCTGGCTCGTCATGTTTCTGGCCCATCCCGTCATGTATCTGGCCCATCCCATCCTGTCTCTGGCCCGACCCGTCCTGTCTATGGCCCATCCTGTAATGTCTCTAGCACATTCCGTCTTGTCTCTGGCCCATCCCGTCCTGCATCGGTTCGGTCCAGTCCTGTATCTGGCCCGTCCCGTCCTGAATCTAGCCCATCCCGTATCTGGCTCGTCCCTTCCTGTATCTGGCATGTCCTATCCTGTCCTGTCTCAGGCCCATTCCGTCTTGAATCTGGCCCGTGCCGTATCTGTCCCGTCCCTTCCTGTATCTGGCCCGTCCCGTCCTTTCTCTGGCCTGACCGGTCCTGTCCTGACTCTGGCCAGTCCAGTGCTGCTCTGGTCCGTCCCTTCCCTGGCCCGTCCTGTATCTGGACCGTCCCATTCTGTATCTAGTCGCCCCGTCCCGTATCTGGTCTGTCCAGTCCCATATCTGACCTGTTTAGTGCCGTATCTGACCATCCCGTCCCGTATCTGGCTTTCCCTTATCTGGCCCATCTCATCCCGTATCTGGCCTGCCTTGCCCCTTCCCAACTCTGGCACGTCCTGTCCCGTGTCTGACCCAACCAGTCCCTATCTGGCCCGTCCCGTATGTGGCCAGGCCCATTCAGTATCTGGCCTGTCCCGTATCTGGCCATCTCGTATCTGGCCCATCCCATCCTGTCCATGGCTCATCCCATATCCAGCCTGTCCTGTCCCATATCTGGCCCGTCCTGTATCTTGCCCATGTTGTCCTGTATCTGGCCCGTCCTATATTTGGCCTGTGCCGTCCTGTATCGGGACTGTCCCGTACTGTATCTGGACCGTCCCGTCCGGTCTCTGGCCCATCCCATAATGTATAGCTTGTCTCGTCCTGTTTCTGGCCCGTCCCTTCCTGTATCTGGCCCGTCCTCTCTTTGACCTGTCCCGTCCTCTATCTTGCCCGCCCCCTCCTGTCTCTGGCCCGACCGGTCCTGTCCTGTCTCTGACCAGTCTCGTCCTGCTCTGGCCCGTCCCGTCCCTGGACTGTCCTGTATCTGGACCGTCCCGTCCTGTATCTGTCGCCCCGTCTCTAGCCCGTCCCGTCCTGTCTCTGGTACGCCTCAGTCCATAATATCTCCGGCCAGTCTCATCCTGTCTTTCGCCTGTCCCGTCCTGTCTCTGGCCCGTCTCGTCATGTCTCTGGCGTGTGCCGTCCGGTCCTGTCTCTGGCCCGTCCTGTATCTGGCCCATTCCGTATCTTGTCTGTCCCGTCCTGTATCTGGCCCACCCCATTAAAAGTAGTATTATCAAATCCTCCACAAATTTACACACAAAGGAACTTTAGCCTGGGGTGTGTTTTAAATTAAGGTGAGTTCAATAGTTAGAAAAATATGATACTTTCCATAAATTATTAGCAAAATGTTTAAATGACACCTATCAAAAAACAGCCTCCTCCATATCCCCTCAAGCTGTCCTATCCATCACCAAGATAGGTGCATTTTCTGCCATTTAGGTAGAAGTAATCTTCAAACAATTTGCTTCTAATTTAGATAAAGTACTAAGAAGGTATATCATGCAAACTCTACATGTGACGTTTGCCTATTAAACAATAGTTGTAATATTTATGTGCAAAACTTCCATTTTCTGTACACCTGACCTACACTACTTAATTGTAACATCCCTGGTGGCGTGCTGGCATGGCTTCCCATCTCACACCATGCAAGACCGCCGACTTACCCACCAATGCAGGCTGCGCACTATGTTCCTATGTGGGCTGTGTGCATGTGTCTTGGCTGCTTTTTGAGGGCGGCAGCGGCAGCACTTCCTGATTCTTAAAGGAACAGTGCACGCATTCCTTTTGTATCCCCAGTCCTGTATCTGACCCGTCCCGTGTCTGGCCTGTCCGGTCCTGTCTCTGGCCCGTCCCAGCCTGTCCCTGGCCCCATCCATCCTGTCTATGACCCGTTCTGTAATGTCTAACCCGCCCCGTCCCGTATCTGGTGCGTCCAGTCGCATATCTGACCCGTTTAGTCCCGTATCTGACCATCCCGTCCCGTATCTGGCTTTCCCTTATCTAGCCCATCTCATCCCGTATCTGGCCCGCATCGTCCCTTCCCATCTGTGGCACGTCCTGTCCCGTATCTGACCATACCAGTCCCTATCTGGCCCGTCCCGTATGTGGCCAGGCCCATTCAGTATCTGGCCAGTCCCGTATCTGGCCATCTCGTATCAGCCCCATCCCATCCTGTCCATGGCTCATCCCATATCTAGCCTCTCCTGTCCCATATCTGGCTCGTCCCGTATCTGGCCCATGTCGTCCTGTATCTGGCCCGTCCCATATTTGGCCCGTACCGTCCTGTATCTGGCCTGTCCCGTAGTGTATCTGGGCCATCCTGTCCTGTCTCTGGCCCGTCTTTTCCTGTATCTGGACCGTCTGGTCTCTGTCCCGTCCCATAATGTATAGCTTGTCCCGTCCTGTTTCTGGCCCGTCCCGTCCGGTCTCTGGCTCGTCCTGTCCTGTATCTGGCACGTCCCGTACCGTCTCTGGCCCGTCCCATCCTGTCTATTTCCCGTCCCATAATGTATAGCTCGTCCAGTCCTGTTTCTGGCCCGTCCCGTCCTATCTCCGGCTCGTCCCGTCTTGTATCTGGCCCGTCCCATCTCGTATCTGGCCCGTCCCGCATCTGGCCTGTCTTGTCCCTTATCTGGCCAGTCCCTTCCTGTATCTGGCCAGTACCTTCCCATCTCATCCTGTCTCTGGCCCGTCCGATCCTGTCTCAGGCCTGGTCAGTCCTGTCTCTGGCCCGACCGATGCTATCTCTGGCCTGTCCAATCCTGTCTCTTGCCCGTCCCATCTCTGGTCCGTCCCGTCCTGTCTTTGGCCCTTCCAGTCCTGTCTCTGGCCCGTCCCGTCCTCTCTCTTGCCCGTCCCGTCCCGTCTCTGGCTCGACCGATCCTGTCCCTGGCCCGACCGGTCCTGTCCTGCCTCAGGCCAGTCCCATCCTGCTCTGGCCAGTCCCGTCCCTGGACCGTCCTGTATCTGGACCGCCCCGTCCTGTATCTGGTCGCCCCGTCTCTAGCAGGTTCCGTCCTATCTCTAGCACGCCTCGGTCCGTCCTATCTTCGGCCAGTCTCATCCTGTCTTTGGCCCGTCCCGTCCCGTCTGTCTCTGGCAAGTCCGGTCCTGTCTCTGGCCCGTCCCGTATCTGGCCCATCCAGTATCTGGCCTGTCCCGTCATGTATCTGGGCTGTCCCATAGCTGGCCCATACCATCCCATATCCGGCTCGTCACATTTCTGGCCCATCCCGTCATGTATCTGGCCCGTCCCATCCTGTCTATGGCCCGATTTGTCCTGTCTATGGCCTGTCCCGTAATGTCTCTAGCACATTCCGTCCTGTCTCTGGCCCATCCCGTCCTGTATCTGGTTGGTCCCGTCCTGTATCTGGCCCGTCCCATCCTGAATCTGGCCCGTCCTGTCTATGGCCCGTCCGATAATGTATAGCTTGTCCCGTCCTGTTTCTGGCCAGTCCCGTGCTATCTCTGGCTCGTCTTGTCCTGTATCTGGCCCGTCCCATCCATTTCCCGTCCCATAATGTATAGCTCATCCCATCCTGTTTCTGGCCCGTCCCATCCTATTTCTGCCTTGTCCCGTCCTATATCTGGCGCATCCCGTCTCGTATCTGGCCCGTCCCGCATCTGGCCTGTCCTGTCCCGTATCTGGCCTGTCCCTTCCTGTATCTGGCCAGTCCCTTCCCATCTCGTCCTGTCGCTGGCCTGTTCCGTCCTGTCTCTGGCCCGTCCGGTGCTATCTCTGGCCTGTCCAATCCTGTCTCTTGCCGGTCCCGTCTCTGGCCCATCCCTTCCTGTCTCTGGCCCAGGTCTGGGCCGTCTCATCCCGTATCTGGCCCATCCCGTCCAGTATCTGACCCGTTCCATATCTGGCCAGTCTCGTATCTGGCACGTCCTGTCCCTGGCCCGGCCTGTCCCGTATCTGGCCCGTCCTGTATCTGGCCTGTCCAGTATCTGGCCCGTCCCGCATCTGACCAGTCCCGTATCTGGCCCGTCCCATCCCGTATCGGGTCCGTACCGTCCTGTATCTGGCCCATCCCGTCATGTATCTGGGCTGTCGCATATCTGGCCAATACCGTCCCATATCTGGCTCGTCACGTTTCTGGCCCATCCCGTCATGTATCTGGCCCATCCCATCCTGTCTCTGGCCCGACCCGTCCTGTCTATGGCCCATCCCGTAATGTCTCTAGCACATTCAGTCTTGTTTCTGGCCCATCCCGTCCTGCATCGGTTCGGTCCAGTCCTGTATCTGGCCCGTCCCGTCCTGAATCTAGCCCATCCCGTATCTGGCTCGTCCCTTCCTGTATCTGGCCCGTCCTATCCTGTCCTGTCTCTGGCCCATTAAGTCTTGAATCTGGCCCGTGCCGTATCTGGACCGTCCCTTCCTGTATCTGGCCCGTCCCGTCCTTTCTCTGGCCTGACCGGTCCTGTCCTGACTCTGGCCAGTCCAGTGCTGCTCTGGTCCGTCCCTTCCCTGGCCCGTCCTGTATCTGGACCGTCCCATTCTGTATCTAGTCGCCCCGTCCCGTATCTGGTCTGTCCAGTTCCATATCTGACCCGTTTAGTGCCGTATCTGACCATCCCGTCCCGTATCTGGCTTTCCCTTATCTGGCCCATCTCATCCCGTATCTGGCCTGCCTTGCCCCTTCCCAACTCTGGCACGTCCTGTCCCGTGTCTGACCCAACCAGTCCCTATCTGGCCCGTCCCGTATGTGGCCAGGCCCATTCAGTATCTGGCCTGTCCCGTATCTGGCCATCTCGTATCTGGCCCATCCCATCCTGTCCATGGCTCATCCCATATCCAGCCTGTCCTGTCCCATATCTGGCCCGTCCTGTATCTTGCCCATGTTGTCCTGTATCTGGCCCGTCCTATATTTGGCCTGTGCCGTCCTGTATCGGGACTGTCCCGTACTGTATCTGGACCGTCCCGTCCGGTCTCTGGCCCATCCCATAATGTATAGCTTGTCTCGTCCTGTTTCTGGCCCGTCCCTTCCTGTATCTGGCCCGTCCTCTCTTTGACCCGTCCCGTCCTCTATCTTGCCCGCCCCCTCCTGTCTCTGGCCCGACCGGTCCTGTCCTGTCTCTGACCAGTCTCGTCCTGCTCTGGCCCGTCCCGTCCCTGGACTGTCCTGTATCTGGACCGTACCGTCCTGTATCTGTCGCCCCGTCTCTAGCCCGTCCCGTCCTGTCTCTGGTACGCCTCAGTCCATAATATCTCCGGCCAGTCTCATCCTGTCTTTCGCCTGTCCCGTCCTGTCTCTGGCCCGTCTCGTCATGTCTCTGGCGTGTGCCGTCCGGTCCTGTCTCTGGCCCGTCCTGTATCTGGCCCATTCCGTATCTTGTCTATCCCGTCCTGTATCTGGCCCACCCCATTAAAAGTAGTATTATCAAATCCTCCACAAATTTACACACAAAGGAACTTTAGCCTGGGGTGTGTTTTAAATTAAGGTGAGTTCAATAGTTAGAAAAATATGATACTTTCCATAAATTATTAGCAAAATGTTTAAATGACACCTATCAAAAAACAGCCTCCTCCATATCCCCTCAAGCTGTCCTATCCATCACCAAGATAGGTGCATTTTCTGCCATTTAGGTAGAAGTAATCTTCAAACAATTTGCTTCTAATTTAGATAAAGTACTAAGAAGGTATATCATGCAAACTCTACATGTGACGTTTGCCTATTAAACAATAGTTGTAATATTTATTTGCAAAACTTCCATTTTCTGTACACCTGACCTACACTACTTAATTGTAACATCCCTGGTGGCGTGCTGGCATGGCTTCCCATCTCACACCATGCAAGACCGCCGACTTACCCACCAATGCAGGCTGCGCACTATGTTCCTATGTGGGCTGTGTGCATGTGTCTTGGCTGCTTTTTGAGGGCGGCAGCGGCAGCACTTCCTGATTCTTAAAGGAACAGTGCACGCATTCCTTTTGTATCCCCAGTCCTGTATCTGACCCGTCCCGTGTCTGGCCTGTCCGGTCCTGTCTCTGGCCCGTCCCAGCCTGTCCCTGGCCCCATCCATCCTGTCTATGACCCGTTCTGTAATGTCTAACCCGCCCCGTCCCGTCTCTGGTCCGTCCAGTCGCATATCTGACCCGTTTAGTCCCGTATCTGACCATCCCGTCCCGTATCTGGCTTTCCCTTATCTAGCCCATCTCATCCCGTATCTGGCCCGCATCGTCCCTTCCCATCTGTGGCACGTCCTGTCCCGTATCTGACCATACCAGTCCCTATCTGGCCCGTCCCGTATGTGGCCAGGCCCATTCAGTATCTGGCCAGTCCCGTATCTGGCCATCTCGTATCAGCCCCATCCCATCCTGTCCATGGCTCATCCCATATCTAGCCTCTCCTGTCCCATATCTGGCTCGTCCCGTATCTGGCCCATGTCGTCCTGTATCTGGCCCGTCCCATATTTGGCCCGTACCGTCCTCTATCTGGCCTGTCCCGTAGTGTATCTGGGCCATCCTGTCCTGTCTCTGGCCCGTCTTTTCCTGTATCTGGACCGTCTGGTCTCTGTCCCGTCCCATAATGTATAGCTTGTCCCGTCCTGTTTCTGGCCCGTCCCGTCCGGTCTCTGGCTCGTCCTGTCCTGTATCTGGCACGTCCCGTACCGTCTCTGGCCCGTCCCATCCTGTCTATTTCCCGTCCCATAATGTATAGCTCGTCCAGTCCTGTTTCTGGCCCGTCCCGTCCTATCTCCGGATCGTCCCGTCTTGTATCTGGCCCGTCCCATCTCGTATCTGGCCCGTCCCGCATCTGGCCTGTCTTGTCCCTTATCTGGCCAGTCCCTTCCTGTATCTGGCCAGTACCTTCCCATCTCATCCTGTCTCTGGCCCGTCCGATCCTGTCTCAGGCCTGGTCAGTCCTGTCTCTGGCCCGACCGATGCTATCTCTGGCCTGTCCAATCCTGTCTCTTGCCCGTCCCATCTCTGGTCCGTCCCGTCCTGTCTTTGGCCCTTCCCGTCCTGTCTCTGGCCCGTCCCGTCCTCTCTCTTGCCCGTCCCGTCCTGTCTCTGGCTCGACCGATCCTGTCCCTGGCCCGACCGGTCCTGTCCTGCCTCAGGCCAGTCCCATCCTGCTCTGGCCAGTCCCGTCCCTGGACCGTCCTGTATCTGGACCGCCCCGTCCTGTATCTGGTCGCCCCGTCTCTAGCAGGTCCCGTCTTATCTCTAGCACGCCTCGGTCCGTCCTATCTTCGGCCAGTCTCATTCTGTCTTTGGCCCGTCCCGTCCCGTCTGTCTCTGGCAAGTCCGGTCCTGTCTCTGGCCCGTCCCGTATCTGGCCCATCCAGTATCTGGCCTGTCCCGTCCTGTATCTGGCCCATCCCGTCATGTATCTGGGCTGTCCCATAGCTGGCCCATACCATCCCATATCCGGCTCGTCACATTTCTGGCCCATCCCGTCATGTATCTGGCCCGTCCCATCCTGTCTATGGCCCGATTTGTCCTGTCTATGGCCTGTCCCGTAATGTCTCTAGCACATTCCGTCCTGTCTCTGGCCCATCCCGTCCTGTATCTGGTTGGTCCCGTCCTGTATCTGGCCCGTCCCATCCTGAATCTGGCCCGTCCTGTCTATGGCCCGTCCGATAATGTATAGCTTGTCCCGTCCTGTTTCTGGCCAGTCCCGTGCTATCTCTGGCTCGTCTTGTCCTGTATCTGGCCCGTCCCATCCATTTCCCGTCCCATAATGTATAGCTCGTCCCATCCTGTTTCTGACCCGTCCCATCCTATCTCTGCCTTGTCCCGTCCTATATCTGGTGCGTCCCGTCTCGTATCTGGCCAGTCCCGCATCTGGCCTGTCCTGTCCCGTATCTGGCCTGTCCCTTCCTGTATCTGGCCAGTCCCTTCCCATCTCGTCCTGTCGCTGGCCTGTTCCGTCCTGTCTCTGGCCCGTCCGGTGCTATCTCTGGCCTGTCCAATCCTGTCTCTTGCCGGTCCCGTCTCTGGCCCATCCCTTCCTGTCTCTGGCCCAGGTCTGGCCCGTCTCATCCCGTATCTGGCCCATCCCGTCCAGTATCTGACCCGTTCCATATCTGGCCAGTCTCGTATCTGGCACGTCCTGTCCCTGGCCCGGCCTGTCCCGTATCTGGCCCGTCCTGTATCTGGCCTGTCCAGTATCTGGCCCGTCCCGCATCTGACCAGTCCCGTATCTGGCCCGTCCCATCCCGTATCGGGTCCGTACCGTCCTGTATCTGGCCCATCCCGTCATGTATCTGGGCTGTCGCATATCTGGCCAATACCGTCCCATATCTGGCTCGTCACGTTTCTGGCCCATCCCGTCATGTATCTGGCCCATCCCATCCTGTCTCTGGCCCGACCCGTCCTGTCTATGGCCCATCCCGTAATGTCTCTAGCACATTCAGTCTTGTTTCTGGCCCATCCCGTCCTGCATCGGTTCGGTCCAGTCCTGTATCTGGCCCGTCCCGTCCTGAATCTAGCCCATCCCGTATCTGGCTCGTCCCTTCCTGTATTTGGCCCGTCCTATCCTGTCCTGTCTCTGGCCCATTAAGTCTTGAATCTGGCCCGTGCCGTATCTGGACCGTCCCTTCCTGTATCTGGCCCGTCCCGTCCTTTCTCTGGCCTGACCGGTCCTGTCCTGACTCTGGCCAGTCCAGTGCTGCTCTGGTCCGTCCCTTCCCTGGCCCGTCCTGTATCTGGACCGTCCCATTCTGTATCTAGTCGCCCCGTCCCGTATCTGGTCTGTCCAGTTCCATATCTGACCCGTTTAGTGCCGTATCTGACCATCCCGTCCCGTATCTGGCTTTCCCTTATCTGGCCCATCTCATCCCGTATCTGGCCTGCCTTGCCCCTTCCCAACTCTGGCACGTCCTGTCCCGTGTCTGACCCAACCAGTCCCTATCTGGCCCGTCCCGTATGTGGCCAGGCCCATTCAGTATCTGGCCTGTCCCGTATCTGGCCATCTCGTATCTGGCCCATCCCATCCTGTCCATGGCTCATCCCATATCCAGCCTGTCCTGTCCCATATCTGGCCCGTCCTGTATCTTGCCCATGTTGTCCTGTATCTGGCCCGTCCTATATTTGGCCCGTACCGTCCTGTATCGGGCCTGTCCCGTACTGTATCTGGACCGTCCCGTCCGGTCTCTGGCCCATCCCATAATGTATAGCTTGTCCCGTCCTGTTTCTGGCCCGTCCCTTCCTGTATCTGGCCCGTCCCGTCCTCTCTTTGACCCGTCCCATCCTCTATCTTGCCCGTCCCCTCCTGTCTCTGGCCCGACCGGTCCTGTCCTGTCTCTGACCAGTCTCGTCCTGCTCTGGCCCGTCCCGTCCCTGGACTGTCCTGTATCTGGACCGTCCCGTCCTGTATCTGTCGCCCTGTCTCTAGCCCGTCCCGTCCTGTCTCTGGTACGCCTCAGTCCATAATATCTCCGGCCAGTCTCATCCTGTCTTTCGCCTGTCCCGTCCTGTCTCTGGCCCGTCTCGTCATGTCTCTGGCGTGTGCCGTCCGGTCCTGTCTCTGGCCCGTCCTGTATCTGGCCAATTCCGTATCTTGTCTGTCCCGTCCTGTATCTGGCCCACCCCATTAAAGGTAGTATTATCAAATCCTCCACAAATTTACACATAAAGGAACTTTAGCCTGGGGTGTGTTTTAAATTAAGGTGAGTTCAATAGTTAGAAAAATATGATACTTTCCATAAATTATTAGCAAAATGTTTAAATGACACCTATCAAAAAACAGCCTCCTCCATATCCCCTCAAGCTGTCCTATCCATCACCAAGATAGGTGCATTTTCTGCCATTTAGGTAGAAGTAATCTTCAAACAATTTGCTTCTAATTTAGATAAAGTACTAGGAAGGTATATCATGCAAACTCTACATGTGATGTTTGCCTATTAAACAATAGTTGTAATATTTATTTGCAAAACTTCCATTTTCTGTACACCTGACCTACACTACTTAATTGTAACATCCCTGGTGGCGTGCTGGCATGGCTTCCCATCTCACACCATGCAAGACCGCCGACTTACCCACCAATGCAGGCTGCGCACTATGTTCCTATGTGGGCTGTGTGCATGTGTCTTGGCTGCTTTTTGAGGGCGGCAGCACTTCCTGATTCTTAAAGGAACAGTGCACGCATTCCTTTTGTATCCCGAGTCCTGTATCTGACCCGTCCCGTGTCTGGCCTGTCCGGTCCTGTCTCTGGCCCGTCCCAGCCTGTCCCTGGCCCCATCCATCCTGTCTATGACCCGTTCTGTAATGTCTAACCCGCCCCGTCCCGTATCTGGTCTGTCCAGTCGCATATCTGACCCGTTTAGTCCCGTATCTGACCATCCCGTCCCGTATCTGGCTTTCCCTTATCTAGCCCATCTCATCCCGTATCTGGCCCGCATCGTCCCTTCCCATCTGTGGCACGTCCTGTCCCGTATCTGACCATACCAGTCCCTATCTGGACCGTCCCGTATGTGGCCAGGCCCATTCAGTATCTGGCCCGTCCCGTATCTGGCCATCTCGTATGAGCCCCATCCCATCCTGTCCATGGCTCATCCCATATCTAGCCTCTCCTGTCCCATATCTGGCTCATCCCGTATCTGGCCCATGTCGTCCTGTATCTGGCCCGTCCCATATTTGGCCCGTACCGTCCTGTATCTGGCCTGTCCCGTAGTGTATCTGGGCCATCCTGTCCTGTCTCTGGCACGTCTTTTCCAGTATCTGGACCGTCTGGTCTCTGTCCCGTCCCATAATGTATAGCTTGTCCCGTCCTGTTTCTGGCCCGTCCCGTCCGGTCTCTGGCTCGTCCTGTCCTGTATCTGGCACGTCCCGTACCGTCTCTGGCCCGTCCCATCCTGTCTATTTCCCGTCCCATAATGTATAGCTCGTCCAGTCCTGTTTCTGGCCCGTCCCGTCCTATCTCCGGCTCGTCCCTTCTTGTATCTGGCCCGTCCCATCTCGTATCTTGCCCGTCCCGCATCTGGCCTGTCTTGTCCCTTATCTGGCCAGTCCCTTCCTGTATCTGGCCAGTACCTTCCCATCTCATCCTGTCTCTGGCCCGTCCGATCCTGTCTCAGGCCTGGTCAGTCCTGTCTCTGGCCCGACCGATGCTATCTCTGGCCTGTCCAATCCTGTCTCTTGCCCGTCCCATCTCTGGTCCATATATCATGTAAACTCTACATGTGACGTTTGCCTATTAAATAATAGTTGTAATATTTATTTGCAAAACTTCCATTTTCTCTACACCTGACCTACACTACTTAATTGTAACATCACTGGTGGCGTGCTGGCATGGCTTCCAATCTCACACCATGCAAGACCGTTGACTTACCCACCAATGCAGGCTGAACACTATGTTCCTATGCTGGCTGTGTACATGTGTCTTGGCTGCTTGTTGAGGGCGGCAGTGGCAGCACTTCCTGATTCTTAAAGGAACAGTGCACGCATTCCTAATGTGTCCCCAGTCCTGTATCTGACCCATCCCGTCTCTGGCCCGTCCCGTCTCTGGCCCGTCCCGTCCTGTCTCTGGCCTGTCCCAGCCTGTCTCTGGCCCGACCGGTGCTATCTCTGGCCTGTCCAATCCTGTCTCTTGCCCGTCCCATCTCTGGTCCGTCCCGTCCTGTCTTTGGCCCTTCCCGTCCTGTCTCTGGCCCGTCCCGTCCTCTCTTTGGCCCGTCCCGTCCTCTCTCTTGCCTGTCCCGTCCTGTCTCTAGCCCGACCGGTCCTGTCCTGCCTCAGGCCAGTCCCATCCTGCTCTGGCCAGTCCCGTCCCTAGACCGTCCTGTATCTGGACCGCCCCATCCTGTATCTGGTCGCCCCGTCTCTAGCAGGTCCCGTCCTGTCTCTGGCACGCCTCGGTCCGTCCTATCTTCGGCCAGTCTCATCCTGTCTTTGGCCCGTCCCGTCCCGTCTGTCTCTGGCAAGTCCGGTCCTGTCTCTGGCCCGTCCCGTATCTGGCCCATCCAGTATCTGGCCTGTCCCGTCCTGTATCTGGCCCGTCCCGTCATGTATCTGGGCTGTCCCATAGCTGGCCCATACCATCCCATATCTGGCTCGTCACGTTTCTGGCCCATCCCGTCATGTATCTGGCCCATCCCATCCTGTCTTTGGCCCGATCCGTCCTGTCTATGGCCTGTCCCGTAATGTCTCTAGTACATTCCGTCCTGTATCTGGCCCGTCCCATCCTGAATCTGGCCCGTCCTGTCTATGGCCCGTCCGATAATGTATAGCTTGTCCCGTCCTGTTTCTGAGCAGTCCCGTACTATCTCTGGCTCGTCTTGTCCTGTATCTGGCCCGTCCCGTCCATTTCCTGTCCCATAATGTATAGCTCTTCCCGTCCTGTTTCTGGCCCGTCCCATCCTATCTCTGCCTCGTCCCGTCCTATATCTGGCGCGTCCCGTCTCGTATCTGGCCCGTCCCGCATCTGGCCTGTCCTGTCCCGTATCTGGCCTGTCCCTTCCTGTATCTGGCAAGTCCCTTCCCATCTCGTCCTGTCGCTGGCCTGTCCCGTCCTGTCTCTGGCCCGTCCGGTGCTATCTCTGGCCTGTCCAATCCTGTCTCTTGCCCGTCCCGTCTCTGGCCCGTCCCGTCCAGTCTTTGGCCCATCCCGTCCTGTCTCTGGCCCATCCCTTCCTGTCTCTGGCCAGTCTCGTCCCGTATCTGGCTCGCCCGGTATCTGGCCCATCCCGTCTAGTATCTGGCACGTTCCATATCTGTCCTGTCCCGTATCTGGCCCATCCCGCATCTGACCCGTCCAGTATCTGGCCCATCCCATCCCGTATCTGGCCCGTCCCGTCATGTATCTGGGCTGTCCCATATCTGGCCCACACCGTCCCATATCTGACTCGTCACGTTTCTGGCCCATCCCGTCATGTATCTTGCCCGTCCCATCCTGTCTCTGGCCCGACCCGTCCTGTTTATGGCCTGTCCCGTAATGTCTCGAGCACATTACGTCCTGTCTTTGGCCCATCCCGTCCTGTATCTGGTCGGTCCCGTCCTGTATCTGGACCGTCCCGTCGTGAATCTGTCCCGTCCCGTATCTGGCCCATCCCTTAATGTATCTGGCCCGTCCCATCACGTCCTATCTCTGGCCCATCCCGTGTTGAATCTGGCCCGTCCCGTCTCTGGCGCGTCCCATCCTATCTCTGGCCTGACCGGTCCTGTCCTGCCTCTGGCCAGTCCCGTCCTGCTCTGGTCCGTCCCGTCCCTGGCCCGTGTTGTATCTGAACCGTCCCGTCCTGTATCTGGTCGCCCCTTCTCTGGCCCGTCCCGTCCTTTCTCAGACACGTCCCGTTCGGTCCTGTCTCTGACCTATCCTGTATCTGGCCCATCCCGTCACATATCTGGCCTGTCCAGTCCTGTATCTGGCCCATCCCATTAAAGGTAGTATTATCAAAACCTCCACAAATTTACACCTCCAGGAAATTTAACCTGGGGTGTGTCTTAAATTAAGGTGAGTTTAATAGTTAGAAAAATATGATACTTTCCATAAATTATTAGCAAAATGTTTAAATGACACCTATCAAAAAACAGCCTCCTCCATATCCCCTCAAGCTGTCCTATCCATCACCAAGATAGGTGCATTTTCTGCCATTTAGGTAGAAGTAATCTTCAAATAATTTGCTCCTAATTTAGATAAAGTACCAGGAAGGTATATCATGCAAACTCTACATGTGATGTTTGCCTATTAAATAATAGTTGTAATATTTTTTTGCAAGACTTCCATTTTCTCTACACCTGACCTACACTACTTAATTGTAACATCCTTGGCGGCGTGCTGGCATGGCTTCCCATCTCACACCATACAAGACCACCGACTTACCCACCAATGCAGGCTACGCACTATGTTCCTATGCTGGCTGTGTGCATGTGTCTTGGCTGCTTGTTGAGGGGGGCAGCGACAGTACTTCCTGATTCTTAAAGGAAAAGTGCATGCATTCCAAATGTGTCCCTAGTCCTGTATATGACCCGTCCCGTCTCTGGCCCGTCCTGTCCAGTCTCTGGCCCATCCCTGGCCCCTCCCATCCTGTCTATGGCCTGTCCTGTAATGTCTAACCCGCCCTGTCCCGTATCTGGTCCGTCCAGTCCCATATCTGACCCGTTTAGTCCCGTGTCTGATCATCCCGTCCCGTATCTGGCTATCTCATGCCGTATCTAGCCCGCCTCATCCCTTCCCGTCTCTGGAAAGTCCTGTCCCGTATCTGACCCAACCAGTCCCTATCTGGCCGGTCCCAAATGTGGCAAGGCCCATTCAGTATCTGGCCCATCCCGTATCTGTCCATCTCGTATCTGGCCCACCCCATCCTGTCCATGGCTCATCGCATATCTAGCCTGTCCAGTCCCATATCTGGCCCGTCCCGTATCTGGCCCATGTCGTCCTGTATCTGGCCCGTCCCATATTTGGCCCGTACCGTCCTGTATCTGGCCTGTCCCGTACTGTATCTGGGGCATCCCGTCCTGTCTCTGGCCCCTCTTTTCCTGTATCTGGACCGTCCCATAATGTATAGCTTGTCCCGTCCTGTTTCTGGCCCGACCCCGTCCTGTCTCTGGCTCGTCCTGTCCTGTATCTGGCACGACCCATACCGTCTCTGGCCCGTTCCATCCTGTCTATTTCTCGTCCCATAATGTATAGCTCGTCCAGTCCTGTTTCTGGCCCGTCCCGTCCTATCTCTGGCTCGTCCCGTCCTGTATCTGGCCCGTCCCATCTCGTATCTGGCCCGTCCCGCATGTGGCCTGTCCTGTCCCGTATCTGGCCTGTCCCTTCCTGTATCAGGCCAATCCCTTCCCATCTCGTCCTGTCTCTGGCCCATCCCGTCATGTCTCTGGCCAGGCCCGTTTGGTGCTGTCTCTGGACTGTCCAATCCTGTCTCTTGCCCGACCCATCTCTGGTCAGTCTCGTCCTGTCTTTGACCCGTCCTGTCCTGTCTCTGGCCCGTCCCGTCCTCTCTTTGGCCCTTCCTCTCTCTTGCCCGTCCTGTCCTGCCTCTGGCCAGTCCCGTCCTGCTCTGGCCCGTCCCATCCCTGGACCGTCCTGAATCCTGTATCTGGTCACCCCGTCTCTAGCACATCCCGTCCTGTCTCTGGCACGCCTCGGTCCGTCCTAACTCCGGCCAGTCTCATCCTGTCTTTGGCCCGTCCCGTCCTGTCTCTGGCCCGTCTCGTCCTGTCTCTGGCGTGTCCCGTCCAGTCCTGTCTCTGGCCCGTCTTGTATTTGGTCCGTCCCGTATCTGGCCTGTCCCGTCCGGTATCTGGCCCATCCCATTAAAGGTAGTATTATCAAATCCTCCACAAATTTACACCTCCAGGAAATTTAACCTGGGGTGTGTTTTAAATTAAGGTGAGTTCAATAGTTAGAAAACTATGATACTTTCCATAAATTATTAGCAAAATGTTTAAATGACACCTATCAAAAAACAGCCTCCTCCATATCCCCTCAAGCTGTCCTATCCATCACCAAGATAGGTGCATTTTCTGCCATTTAGGTAGAAGTAATCTTCAAACAATTTGCTTCTAATTTAGATAAAGTACTAGGAAGGTATAGCATGCAAACTCTACATGTGATGTTTGCCTATTAAACAATAGTTGTAATATTTATTTGCAAAACTTCCACTTTCTCTACGCCTGACCTACACTACTTAATTGTAACATCCCTAGCGGCGTGCTGGCATGGCTTCCCATCTCACACCATGCAGACTGCGCACTATTTGGCCCATACCGTCCTGTATCTGGCCTGTCCCGTACTGTTTCTGGGCCATGCAGTCCTGTCTTTGGCCCGTCTTTTCCTGTATCTGTCCCCTTCAGTATTGTCTCTGGCCCGTCCCGTCCTTAATCTGGCCCGTCCTGTCTATGGCCGTCCCATAATGTATAGCTTGTCCCGTCCTGTTTCTGGCCGGTCCCGTACTGTCTCTGGCTCGTCTTGTCCTGTATCTGGCCCGTCGCGTACCCTCTCTGGCCCATCCCGTCCTGTCTATTTCCCGTCCCATAATGTATAGCTCGTCCCGTCCTGTTTCTGGCCCGTCCCATCCTATCTCTGCCTCGTCCCGTCCTATATCTGGCCCGTCCCGTCTCGTATCTGGCCCGTCCCGCATCTGGCCTGTCCTGTCCCGTATCTGGCCTGTCCCTTCCTGTATCTGGCCAGTCCCTTCCCATCTTGTCCTGTCTCTGGCCTGTCCCGTCCTGTCTCTGGCCCGTCCGGTGCTATCTCTGGCATGTCCAATCCTGTCTCTTGCCCGTCCCGTCTCTGGCCCGTCCCGTCCAGTCTTTGGCCCGTCCAGTCATGTCTCTTGCCCATCCCTTCCTGTCTCGGGCCCAGCTCTGGCCCTTCTCATCCCGTATCTGGCCCGCTCTGTATCTGGCCCATCCCGTCCACTATCTGGCCCGTTCCATATCTGGCCTGTCCCGTATCTCGCACGTCCTGTCCCTGGCCCGGCCTGTCCCGTATCTGGCCCGTCCTGGATCTGGCCTGTCCCGTATCTGGCCCATCCCGCATCTGACCCGTCACGTATCTGGCCCGTCCTGTCCCGTATCTGGTCCGTACCGTCCTAAATCTGGCCCGTCCCGTCATGTATCTGGGCTGTCCCATATCTGGCCCATACCGTCCCATATCTGGCTCGTCACGTTTCTGGCCCATCCCGTCATGTATCTGGCCCGTCCCATCCTGTCTCTAGCCCGACCCATCCTGTCTCTGGCCCGACCCGTCCTGTCTATGTCCTGTCCCTTAATGTCTCTAGCACATTCTGTCCCGTATCTGGCCCGTCTCTTCCAGTATCTGGCCCGTCCCATCCTGTCTCTGGCCTGACTGGTCCTGTCCTGCCTCTGGCCAGTCGCGTCCTGCTCTGGTCCATCCCGTCCCTGGCCCATCCTGTATCTAGACCGTCCCGTCCTGTATCTGGTTGCCCCGTCTCTGGCCAGTCCCGTCCTTTCTCAGGCACGTCCCGTCCGTCCTGTCTCTGGCCTGTCCTGCATCTGGCCCATCCCTTCATGTATCTGGCCTGTCCCGTCCTGGATCTGGCCCATCCCATTAAAGGTAGTATTATCAAATCCTCCACAAATTTACACGTCCAGGAAATTTAACCTGGGGTGTGTCTTAAATTAAGGTGAGTTCAATAGTTAGAAAAATATGATACTTTCCATAAATTATTAGCAAAATGTTTAAATGACACCTATCAAAAAACAGCCTCCTCCATATCCCCTCAAGCTGTCCTATCCATCACCAAGATAGGTGCATTTTCTGCCATTTAGGTAGAAGTAATCTTCAAACAATTTGCTTCTAAGTACTAGGAAGGTAAATCATGCAAACTCTACATGTGATGTTTGCCTATTAAACAATAGTTGTAATATTTATTTGAAAAACTTCCATTTTCTCTACGCCTGACCTACACTACTTAATTGTAACATCACTGGCAGCGTGCTGGCA
Source organism: Phyllobates terribilis (assembly GCF_046119375.1). Taxonomy (NCBI): domain Eukaryota; kingdom Metazoa; phylum Chordata; class Amphibia; order Anura; family Dendrobatidae; genus Phyllobates; species Phyllobates terribilis. Next base: position 56,888 of record NW_027363826.1, on the reverse strand, counting down.
TGGCTTCCCATCTCACATCATGCAACACTGCCGACTTACCCACCAATGCAGGCTGCGCACTATTTGGCCCGTTCTGTCTTGTCTCTGGCCCGTCCCGTCCTGTCTATGGCCCGTCCCATAATGTATAGCTTGTCCCGTCCTGTTTCTGGCCCGTCCCGTACTGTCTCTGGCTCGTCTTGTCCTGTATCTGGCCCGTCGAGTACCGTCTATGGCCCGTCCCGTCCTGTCTATTTCCCGTCCCATAATGTATAGCTCGTCCCGTCCTGTTTCTGGCCCGTCCCGTCTCGTATCTGGCCCATCCCGCATTTGGCCTGTCCTGTCCCGTATATGGCCTGTCCCTTCCTGTATCTGGACAGTCCTTTCCCATCTCGTCCTGTCTCTGGCCTGTCCCGTCCTGTCTCTGGCCCGTCCGGTGCTATGTCTGGCCTGTCCAATCCTGTCTCTTGTCCGTCCCGTTTCTGGCCCGTTCCGTCTAGTATTTGGCCCGTCCTGTTCTGTCTCTGGCCCATCCCTTCCTGTCTCTGGCGCAGTTCTGGTCCGTCTCGTCCTGTATCTGGCCCGCCCTGTATCTGGCCCATCCCGTCCAGTATCTGGCCCGTTCCATATCTGGCCTGTCCCGTATCTGGCACGTCCTGTCCCTGGCCCGGCCTGTCCCGTATCTGGCCCGTCCTGTATCTGGCCAGTCCCGTATCTGGCCCGTCCCGCATCTGACCCGTCCCGTATCTGGCCCGTCCCGTCCCGTATCTAGTCCGTACCGTCCTGTATCTGGCCCGTCCCGTCATGTATGTGGGCTGTCCCATATCTGGCCCATACCGTCCCATATCTGGCTCGTCACGTTTCTGGCCCATCCCGTCATATATGTGGCCCGTCCCATCCTGTCTCTGGCCTGACCCGTCCTGTGTATGGCCTATCCCATGTCTCTAGCACATTCCGTCCTGTCTCTGGCCCATCCCGTCCTGTATCTGGTCGGTCCCGTCCTGAATCTGGCCCGTCCCATCCTGAATCTGGCCCGTCCCGTATCTGGCCCGTCCCTTCCTGTATGTGGCCCGTCCCATCCTGTCCTGTCTTTGGCCCATCCTGTCTTGAATCTGGCCCGTCCCGTATCTGGCCCGTCCATTCCTGTATCTGGCCCGTCCCGACCTGTATCTGGTCGGTCCCATCCTGTCTCTGGCCTCGTCCGTCCTGTCTCTGGCCCGACCGGTGCTATCTCTGGCCTGTCCAATCCTGTCTCTTGCCCGTCCTGTCCTGTCTCTGGCCCGATCCGTCCTGTCCTGCCTCTGGCCAGTCCCATCCTGCTCTGGCCCGTCCCGTCCCTGGACCGTCCTGTATCTGGACCGCCCCGTCCTGTATCTGGTCGCCCCGTCTCTAGCCCGTCCCGTCCTGTCTCTGGCACGCCTCGGTCCGTCCTATCTTCGACCAGATCATCTTGTCTTTGGCCCGTCCGGTCCCGTCTGTCTCTAGCCCGTCCGGTCCTGTCTCTGGCCCGTCCTGTATCTGGCCCATCCCGTGTCTGGCCTGTCCCGTCCTGTATCTGGCCCGTCCCGTCATTTATATGGGCTGTCCAATAGCTGGCCCATACCATCCCATATCTGGCTCGTCACGTTTCTGGCCCATCCCGTCATGTATCTGGCCCGTCCCATCCTGTCTATGGCCCGACCCGTCCTGTCTATGGCCTGTCCCGTAATGTCTCTAGCACATTCCGTCCTGTCTATGGCCCATCCCGTCCTGTATCTGGTCGGTCCCATCGTGTATCTGGCCCGTCCCGTCCTGAATCTGGCCCGTCCTGTCTATGGCCCGTCCCATAATGTATAGCTTGTGCCGTCCTGTTTCTGACCAGTCCCGTACTATCTCTGGCTCGTCCTGTCCTGTATCTGGCCCGTCGCGTACCGTCTCTGGCCCATCCCGTCCTGTCTACTTCCCGTCCCATAATGTTTAGCTCGTCCCGTCCAGTTTCTGGCCCGTCCCATCCTATCTCTGCCTTGTCCCGTCCTATATCTGGCGCGTCCCGTCTCGTATCTGGCCCATCCCGCATCTGGCCTGTCCTGTCCCGTATCTGGCCTGTCCCTTCCTGTATCTGGCCAGTCCCTTCCCATCTCGTCCTGTCGCTGGCCTGTCCCGTCCTGTCTCTGGCCCGTTCGGTGCTATCTCTGGCCTGTTCAATCCTGTCTCTTGCCCCTCCCGTCTCTGGCCCGTCCTGTCCTGTCTCTGGCCCATCCCTTCCTGTCTCTGGCCCAGGTCTGGCCCGTCTCATCCCGTATCTGGCCCATCCCGTCCAGTATCTGGCCCGTTCCATATCTGGCCTGTCCCATATCTGGCACGTCCTGTCCCTGGCCCGGCCGGTCCCGTATCTGGCCCGTCCTGTATCTGGCCTGTCCCGTATCTGGCCCGTCCCGCATCTGACCCGTCCCGTATCTGGCCCGTCACGTCCCGTATCTGGTTAGTCCCTTCCTGTATCTGGCCCGTCCTATCCTGTCCTGTCTCTGGCCCATCCCATCTTGAATCTGGCCCGTGCCGTATCTGGCCCGTCTCTTCCTGTATCTGGCCTGTCCCGTCCTTTCTCTGGCCTGACCGGTCCTGTCCTGCCTCTGGCCAGTCCCGTCCTGCTCTGGTCCGTCCCTTCCCTGGCCCGTCCTGTATCTGGACCGTCCCGTCCTGTATCTGGTCGCCCCGTCTCTGGCCCGTCCCGTCCTTTTTCAGGCACGGCCCGTCCGGTCCTATCTTTGGCCTGTCCTGTATCTGGCCCATTCCGTCACGTATCTGGCCTGTCTCGTCCTGTATCTGGCCCATCCCACTAAAGGTAGTATTATCAAATCCTCCACAAATTTACACCTCCAGGAAATTTAACCTGGGGTGTGTTTTAAATTAAGGTGAGTTCAATAGTTAGAATAATATGATACTTTCCATAAATTATTAGCAAAATGTTTAAATGACACCTATCAAAAACAGCCTCCTCCATATCCCCTCAAGCTGTCCTATCCATCACCAAGATAGGTGCATTTTCTGCCATTTAGGCAGAAGTAATCTTCAATTTTCTTCTAATTTAGATAAAGTACTAGGAAGGTATATCATGCAAACTTTACATGTGAAGTTTGACTATTAAATAATAGTTGTAATATTTATTTGCAAAACTTCCATTTTCTCTACACCTGACCTACACTACTTAATTGTAACATCCCTGGCGGCAAGCTGGCATGGCTTCCCATCTCACACCATGCAAGACAGCCGACTTACCCACCAATGCAGGCTGCGCACTATGTTCCTATGCTGGCTGTGTACATGTGTCTTGGCTGCTTGCTGAGGGCGGCAGCGGCAGCACTTCCTGATTCTTAAAGGAACAGTGCACGCATTCCTAATGTGTCCCCAGTCCTGTATCAGACCCATCCGGTCTCTGGCCCGTCCCGCCTCTGGCCCATCCCTGGCCCCTCCCATCCTGTCTATGGCCCGTCCTGTAATGTCTAACCCGCACAGTCCCGTATCTGGTCTGTCCAGTCCCATATCTGACCTGTTTAGTCCCATATCTGACCATCCCGTCCCGTATCTGGCTGTCCCTTATCTGGCCCATCTCATCCTGTATCTGGCCCACCTCGTCCCTTCCCTTCTCTGGCACATCCTGTCCCGTATCTGACCATACCAGTCACGATCTGGCCCGTCCCGTATGTGGCCAGGCCCATTCAGTATCTGGTCCGTCCCGTATCTGGCCATCTCGTATCTGGCCCATACCATCCTGTCCATGGCTCATCCCATATCTAGCCTGTCCTGTCCCATATCTGGCCCGTCCTGTATCTGGCCCATGTCGTCCTGTATCTGGCCCGTCCCATATTTGGCCCGCACCGTACTGTATCTGGCCTGTCCCGTACTGTATCTGGGCCATCTCGTCCTGTCTCTGGCCCGTCTTTTCCTGTATCTGGACCGTCCCGTCCGGTCTCTGGCCCGTCCCATAATATATAGCTTGTCCCGTAGTGTTTCTGGCCCATCCCGTCCTGTATCTGGCCCGTCCCGTCATGTATGTGGGCTGTCCCATATCTGTCCCATACCGTCCCACATCTGGCTCGTCACATTTCTGGCCCATCCCGTCATGTATCTGGCCCGTCCCATCCTGTCTCTGGCCCGACCCGTCCTGTTTATGGCCTATCCCATAATGTCTCTAGCACATTCCGTCCTGTCTCTAGCCCATCCCGTCCTGTATCTGGTCGGTCCCGTCCTGAATCTGGCCCGTCCCATCCTGAATCTGGCCCGTCCCGTATCTGGCCCTTCCCTTCCTGTATCTGGCCCGTCCCATCCTGTCCTGTCTCTGGCCCATCCTGTCTTGAATCTGGCCCGTCCCGTATCTGGCCCATCCCGACCTGTCTCTGGCCTGACTGGTCCTGTCCTGCCTCTGGCCAGTCGCGTCCAGCTCTGGTCCGTCCCGTCCCTGGCCCGTCCTGTATCTGGACCGTCCCGTCCTGTATCTGGTCGCCCCGACTATGGCCCGTCCCGTTCTTTCTCAGGCACGTCCCGTCCGGTCCGGTCTCTGGCCTGTCCTGCATATGGCCCATCCCGTCACGTATCTGGCCTGTCCCGTCCTGTATCTGGCCCATCCCATTAAAGGTAGTATTATCAATTCCTCCACAAATTTACACCTCCAGGAAATTTAACCTGGGGTGTGTTTTAAATTAAGGTGAGTTCAATAGTTAGAAAAATATGATACTTTCCATAAATTATTAGCAAAATGTTTAAATGACACCTATCAAAAAACAGCCTCCTCCATATCCCCTCAAGCTGTCCTATCCATCACCAAGATAGGTGCATTTTCTGCCATTTAGGTAGAACTAATCTTCAAACAATTTGCTTCTAATTTAGATAAAGTACTAGGAAGGTATATCATGCAAACTCTACATGTGATGTTTGCCTATTAAACAATAGTTGTAATATTTATTTGCAAAACTTCCATTTTCTCTATGCTTGACCTACACTACTTCATTTTTTAGTACGTAGTGGAACATAATGACATGGCCTTCACCTATAGCATCCGTATAGCTCCTGAACTGGGCGCAATCAATCGGGCCTCAAGTACTTAAATTAATCTCAATATGTCTTCTAGAAAGACAGTCAGGCTTATAAAGTTTACTAGAAGAATATTAACATAATAGGCAAGAGTGTGACAACTTATCAATGCTAAAGGCACATCAAAAGAACCCAGCATGGTATACAGTGGTTGTGTGTATGTCTGTTTTTATGTGCGTTTGTGTATATACATATATATATATATATATATATATATATATATGTGTGTGTGTGTGAGTGTACATAGTGGAGCTGTATGTATATATATGAGACATGTGTGTATAAAGGAAAGCTATGTATGTGAATGTAGGAGAATTGTGTGTTTGTATGTAGCTGAGCTGTGTGCATGCTGCAGAGGTGTGTGTACGTATATAGCAGAGATGTGTGTATATAAGACAGCTGTGTGTAACTGAGCTGTGTGTATATATGCAGCAGAGCTGTGTGCATGCATAGCAGAGCTCAATGTGCATGTACTGTGCATTCAGCAGTGATGTGATTATGTGTTTGCTGCATAGAATACATATAAATTGCCTGCTGCAAAAGTATAAGAGTATAATACACATGCCGCAGAGAAACACTAACATTAGATCTCTATCCACTCTATTCTACCTTACAGCATTAAAGGTAGTATTATCAAATCCTCCACAAATTTACACATAAAGGAACTTTAACCTGGGGTGTGTTTTAAATTAAGGTGAGTTCAATAGTTAGAAAACTATGATACTTTCCATAAATTATTAGCAAAATGTTTAAATTACACCAATCAAAAAACAGCCTCCTCCATATCCCCTCAAGCTGTCCTATCCATCACCAAGATAGGTGCATTTTCTGCCATTTAGGTAGAAGTAATCTTCAAACAATTTGCTTCTGATTTAGATACAGGAGACAGGAAGAGACGGGCCAGAGACAGAACGGGACGGGCCAAAGACAGGATGAGACTGGCCGGAGATAGGACGGACCGAGGCGTGCCAGAGACAGGAAGGGATGGGCTAGAGACAGGGCGACCAGATACAGGATGCGACGGTCCAGATACAGGACGGGCCAGAGACGGGACGGGCCAGAGCAGGACGGAACTGGCCAGAGGCAGGACAGGACCGGTATGTCCAGAGACAGGACGGGACGGGCAAGAGACAGGACGGGACGGGTCAAAGAGAGGACGGGACAGGTCAGAGACAGGATGGGACAGCCAAAGACAGGACGGGACGGACTGGAGATGGGACAGGCAAGAGACAGGATTGGACAGGCCAGAGATAGCACCAGAAGGGCCAGAGACAGGACGGGACACGCCAGAGACAGGACGAGATGGGAAGAGACTGGCCAGATACGGGACAGGACAGGCCAGATGCGGGACGGGCCAGATATAGGACGGGACGAGGCAGAGATAGGATGAGCCTGTCCCGTCCTGTATCTGGCCCATCCCTTCCTGTCTCTGGCCCAGCTCGGGCCCGTCTCGTCCCGTATCTGACCCGCCCTGTATCTGGCCCATCCCGTCCAGTATCTGGCCCGTTCCATATCTGGCCTTTCCCGTATCTGGCATGTCCTGTCCCTGGCCCAGCCTGTCCCGTATCTGGCCCGTCCTGTATCTGGCCCATCCCGTCACGTATCTGTCCCGTTCCATATCTGGCCTGTCTCATATCTGGCACGTCCTGGCCCTGCCTTTCCCGTATCTGGCATGTCCTGTCCCTGGCCCAGCTTGTCCCGTATCTGGCCCGTCCTGTATCTGGACCATCCCGTCACGTATCTGGCCTGTCCCGTCCTGTATCTGGCCCATCCCATTAAAGGTAGCATTATCAATTCCTCCACAAATTTACACCTCCAGGATTTTTAACCTGGGGTGTGTTTTAAATTAAGGCGAGTTCAATAGTTAGAAAACTATGATACTTTCCATAAATTATTAGCAAAATGTTTAAATTACACCAATCAAAAAACAGCCTCCTCCATATCCCCTCAAGCTGTCCTATCCATCACCAAGATAGGTGCATTTTCTGCCATTTAGGTAGAAGTAATCTTCAAACAATTTGCTTCTGATTTAGATAAAGTACCAGGAAAGTATATCATGCAAACTCAACATGTGATGTTTGCCTATTAAATAATAGTTGTAATATTTATTGGCAAAACTTACATTTTCTCTACGCCTGACCTACACTACTTAATTGTAACATCCCTGGCCAGTCAAATCCTGTCTATTTCCCGTCCCATAATGTATAGCTCGTCCAGTCCTGTTTCTGGCCCGTCCCATCTTATCTCTGGCTCGTCCCGTCCTGTATCTGGCCCGTCCCATCTCGTTTCTGGCACGTCCCGCATCTGGCCTGTCCTTTTCCGTATCTGGCCTGTCCCTTCCTGTATCTGGCCAGTCCCTTCCCATCTCGTCCTGTCTCTGGCCCGTCCGGTCCTTTCTCTGGCCTGTCCCGTCCTGTCTCTGGCCCATCCGGTGCTATCTCTGGCCTGTCCAATCCTGTCTCTTGCCCGTCCCATCTCTGGTCCGTCCCATCCTGTCTTTGGCCCTTCCTGTCCAGTCTCTGGCCCGTCCCGTCCTCTCTTTGGCCCGTCACGCCCTCTCTCTTGCCCGTCCCGTCCTGTCTCTGGCCCGACCGGTCCTGTCCTGCCTCTGGCCAGTCCCATCCTGCTCTGGCCCGTCCCGTCCCTGGACTGTCCTGTATCTGGACTGTCCTGTATCTGGTCGCCCCGGCTCTAGCCCGTCCCATCCTGTCTCTGGCACGCCTCGGTCTGTCCTATCTCCGGCCAGTCTCATCCTGTCTTTGGCCCGTCCCGTCCTGTTTCTGGCCCGTCTCGTCCTGTCTCCGGCGTCTCCCGTCCGGTCCTGTCTCTGGCCCGTCCTGTATCTGGCCCATCCCCTATCTGGCCTGTCCCTTCCTGTATCTGGCCCATTCCATTAAAGGTAGTATTGTCAAATCCTCCACAAATTTAAACTTCCAGGAAATTTAACCTGGAGTGTGTTTTAAATTAAGGTGAGTTCAATAGTTAGAAAAATATGATACTTTCCATAAATTATTAGCAAAATGTTTAAATGACACCTATCAAAAAACAGCCTCCTCCATATCCCCTCAAGCTGTCCTATCCAACACCAAGATAGGTGCATTTTCTGCTATTTAGGTAGAAGAAATCTTCAAACAATTTGCTTCTAATTTAGATAAAGTACTAGGAAGGTATATCACGCAAACTCTACATGTGATGTTTGCCTATTAAACAATAGTTGTAATATTTATTTGAAAAACCTCCATTTTCTCTACGCCTGACCTACACTACTTAATTGTAACATCCATGGCGGCGTGCTGGCATGGCTTCCCATCTCACACCATGCAAGACCGCCGACTTACCCACCAATGCAGGCTGTGCACTATTTGGCCCGTACCTTTCTGTATCTGGCCTGTCCCATACTGTATCTGGGCCATTCCGTCCTGTCTTTGGCCCGTCTTTTCCTGTATCTGTCCCGTTCCGTCTTGTCTCTGGCCCGTCTTGTCATGTCTATGGCCCGTCCCATAATGTCCTGTTTCTGGCTCGTCCAGTACTGTCTCTGGCTCGTCCTGTCCTGTATCTGGCCCGTCGCGTACCGTCTCTGGCCCGTCCCGTCCTCTGTATTCCCCGTCCCATTTCTGGCCCATCCCATCCTATCTCTGCCTCGTCCCGTACTATATCTGGCACGTCCCTTCTCGTATCTGGCCCGTCCCGCATCTGGCCTGTCCTGTCCCGTATCTGGCCTGTCCCTTCCTGTATCTGGCCAGTCCCTTCCCATCTCATCCTGTCGCTGGCCTGTCCCGTCCTGTCTCTGGCCCGTCGAGTGCCAACTCTGGCCTGTCAAATCCTGTCTCTTGCCCGTCCCGTCTCTGGCCCGTCGCGTCCAGTCTTCGGCCCGCCCCGTCCTGTCTCTGGCCCATCCCTTTCTGTTTCTGGCCCAGCTCTGGTCTGTCTCATCCCGTATCTGGCCCATCCCGTCCAGTATCTGGCCCGCTCCGTATCTGGCCTGTCCCGTGTCTGGAACGTCCTATTTCTGGCCCGCCCCGTCCTATCTCTGGCTCATCCCGTCCTGTATTTGGCCCGTCCCATCTTGTATCTGGCCCGTCCCGCATCTGGCCTGTCCTGTCCCGTATCTGGCCTGTCCATTCCTGTATCTGGCCAGTCCCTTCCCATCTCGTCCTGTCTCTGGCCCGTCCCATCCTGTCTCTGGCCTGTCCCGTCCTGTCTCTGGCCCGTCCGGTGCTATCTCTGGCCTGTCCAATCCTGTCTCTTGCCCGTCCTATCTCTGGTCCGTCAAGTCCTATCTTTGGCCCATCACGTCCTGTCTCTGGCCCGTCCCGTCCTCTCTTTGACCCGTCCTGTCCTCTCTCTTGCCCGTCCCCTCCTGTCTCTGGCCCGACCGGTCCTGTCCTGCCTCTGACCAGTCCCGTCCTGCTCTGGCCCTTCCTGTCCCTGGACTGTCCTGTATCTGGACCGTCCCATCTTATATCTGTGGCCCCGTCTCTAGCCCGTCCTGTCCTGTCTCTGGCACGCCTCGGTCCGTACTATCTCCGGCCAGTCTCATCCTGTCTTTGTCCCGTCCCGTCCTGTCTCTGGCCCGTCTCGTCATGTCTCTGGCATGTCCCGTCCGGTCCTGTCTCTGGCCCGAACAGTATCTGGCCCATTTCGTATTTGGCTTGTCCCGTCCTGTATCTAGCCCATCCCATTAAAGGTAGTATTATCAAATCCTCCACAAATTTACACATAAAGGAACTTTAACCTGGGGTGTGTTTTAAATTAAGGTGAGTTCAATAGTTAGAAAAATATGATACTTTCCATAAATTATTAGTAAAATGTTTAAATGACACCTATCAAAAAACAGCCTCCTCCATATCCCCTCAAGCTGTCCTATCCATCACCAAGATAGGTGCATTTTCTGCCATTTAGGTAGAAGTAATCTTCAAACAATTTGCTTCTAATTTAGATAAAGTACTAGGAAAATATATCATGCAAACTCTACATGTGATGTTTGCCTATTAAATAATAGTTGTAATATTTATTTGCAAAACTTTCATTTTCTCTACACCTGACCTACACTACTTAATGGTAACATCACTGGCGGCAAGCTGGCATGGCTTTCCATCTCACACCATGCAAGATCGCCGACTTACCCACCAATGCAGGCTAAGCACTATGTTCCTATGCTGGCTGTGTGCATGTGTCTTGGCTGCTTGTTGAGGGCGGAAGCGGCAGTACTTATTGATTCTTAAAAGAACAGTGCACGCATTCCTAATGTGTCCCCAGTCCTGTATCTGACCCGTCCCATCTCTGGCCCGTCCCGTCCCGTCCTGTCTCTGGCCCGTCCCTGGCCCCTCCCATCTTGTCTATGGCCCGTCCTGTAATGTATAACCCGCCCCGTCCCGTATCTGGTCTGTCCAGTCCCATATCTGACCTGTTTAGTCCCGTATCTGACCATCCCGTCCCGTATCTGGCTATCCCTTATCTGGCCCATCTCATCCCGTATCTGGCCCACCTCGTCCCTTCCCTTCTCTGGCACATCCTGTCCCGTATCTGAACATACCAGTCCCTATATGGCCCGTCCCGTATGTGGTCAGGCCCATTCAGTATCTGGCCCGTCCCGTATCTGGCCATCTCGTATCTGGCCCATCCCATCCAGTCCATGGCTCATCCCATATCTAGCCTGTCCTTTCCCATATCTGGCCCGTCTCGTATCTGGCCCATGTCGTCCTGTATCTGGCCTGTCCCATATTTGGCCCGTACCGTACTGTATCTCGCCTGTCCCGTACTGTATCAGGGCCATCTTGTCCTGTCTCTGGCCTGTCTTTTCCTGTATCTGGACCGTCCCGCCCGGTCTCTGTCCCGCCCCATAATGTATAGCTTGTCCCGTCCTGTTTCTGGCCCGTCCCGTCCTGTCTCTGGCTCGTCCTGTCCTGTATCTGGCACGTCCCGTACCGTCTCTGGCCTGTCCCATCCTGACTATTTCCCGTCCCATAATGTATAGCTCGTCCAGTCCTGTTTCTGGCCCGTCCCGTCCTATCTCCGGCTCGTCCCGTCTGGTATCTGGCCCGACCCATCTTGTATCTGGCCCGTCCCGCATCTGGCCTGTTTTCTCCCTTATCTGGCCTGTCCCTTCCTGTATCTGGCCAGTACCTTCCCATCTCATCCTGTCTCTGGCCCATCCCGTCCTGTCTCTGGCCTGGTCCGTCCTGTCTCTGGCCCGTCCGGTGCTATCTCTGGCCTGTCCAATCCTGTCTCTTGCCCGTCCCATCTCTGGTCCTTCCCGTCATGTCTTTGGCTCTTCCCGTCCTGTCTCTGGCCCGTCAAGTCCTCTCTTTGGCCCGTCCCGTCCTCTCTCTTGCCCGTCCCGTCCTGTCTCTGGCCCGACCGGTCCTGTCCTGGCTCTGGCCAGTCCCATCCGGCTCTGGCCCGTCCCGTCCCTGGACCGTCCTGTATCTGGACCGCCACGTCCTGTATCTGGTCTCCCCGTCTTTAGCCCATCCCGTCCTGTCTCTGGCATGCCTCGGTCCGTCCTATCTTCGGCCAGCCTCATCCTGTCTTTGGCCCGTCCCGTCCAGTCTCTGGCTCGTCCGATTCTGTCTCTGGCCCGTCCTGTATCTGGCCTGTCCCGTCCTGTATCTGTCCCATCCCGTCATGTATCTGGGCTATCCCATAGCTGGCCCATACCATCCCATATCTGGCTCGTCACGTTTCTGGCCCATCCCGTCATGTATCTGGCCCGTCCCATCCTTTATATGGCCCGACCCGTCCTGTCTATGGCCTGTCCCATAATGTCTCTAGCACATTCCGTCCTGTCTCTGGCCCATCCCATCCTGTATCTGGTCGGTCCCGTCCTGTATCTGGCCCATCCCGTCCTAAACCAGGCCCGTCCTGTCTATGGCCCGTCCCATAATGTATAGCTTTTCCCGTCCTGTTTCTGGCCAGCCCCGTACTATCTCTGGCTCGTCCTGTCCTGTATCTGGCCCGTCGCGTACCGTCTCTGGCCCGTCCCGTCCTGTCTATTTCCCGTCCCATAATGTATAGCTCGTCCCGTCCTGTTTCTGGCCCGTGCCATCCTATCTCTGCCTTGTCCCGTCCTATTTCTCGCGCGTCCCCTCTCGTATCTGGCCCGTCCCGCATCTGGCCTGTCCTGTCCCGTATCTGGCCTGTCCCTTCCTGTATCTGGCCAGTCCCTTCCCATCTAGTCCTGTCCATGGCCTGTCCCGTCCTGTCTCTGGCCCGTCCGGTGCTATCTCTGGTCTGTCCAATCCTGTCTCTTGCCCGTCCCATCTCTGGCCCGTCCTGTCCTGTCTCTGGCCCATCCCGTCCAGTATCTGGCCCGTTCCATATCTGGCCTGTCCCGTATCTGGCACGTCCTGTCCCTGGCCCGGCCTGTCCCGTATCTGGCCAGTCCTGTATCTGGCCTGTCCCGTATCTGGCCCATCCCGCATCTGACCCGTCCCATATCTGGCCCGTCCCGTCCCCTATCTGGTCCGTACCGTCCTGTATATGGCCCGTCCCTTCATGTATCTGGGCTGTCCCATATCTGGCTCGTCACGTTTCTGGCCCATCCCGTCAGGTATCTGGCCCATCCTATCCTGTCTGTGGCCCAACCCGTCCTGTCTATGGCCCGTCCCGTAATGTCTCTAGCACATTCCGTCCTGTCTCTGGCCCATCCCGTCCTGTATCTGGCCAGTCCCGTCCTGAATCTAGCCCGTCCCGTATCTGGCCCGTCCCTTCCTGTATATGGCCCGTCCTATCCTGTCCTGTCTCTGACCCATCCCGTCTTGAATCTGGCCCGTCCCGTATCTGGCCCGTGCCTTCCTGTATCTGGCCCGTCCCATCCTTTCTCTGGCCTGACCGGTCCTGTCCTGCCTCTGGCCAGTCCCGTCCTGCTCTGGTGCGTCCCGTCCCTGGCCCATCCTGTATCTGGACCGTCCCGTCCTGTATCTGGTCACCCCGTCTCTGGCCCGTCCCATCCTTTCTCAGGCACATCCTGTCTGGTTCTGTCTCTGGCCCGTCCTGTATCTGGCCCGTCCTGTATCTGGCACATCCCATCACGTATCTGGCCTGTCCCGTCCTGTATCTGGCCCATCCCATTAAAGGTAGTATTATCAAATCCTCCACAAACTTACACCTCCAGGAAATTTAACCTGGGGTGTGTTTTAAATTAAGGTGAGTTCAATAGTTAGAAAAATATGATACTTTCCATAAATTATTAGCAAAATGTTTAAATGACACCTATCAAAAAACAGCCTCCTCCATATCCCCTCAAGCTGTCCTATCCATCACCAAGATAGGTGCATTTTCTGCCATTTAGGTAGAAGTAATCTTCAATTTGCTTCTAATTTAGATAAAGTACTAGGAAGGTATATCATGCAAACTCTACATGTGACGTTTGCCTAATAAATAATAGTTGTAATATTTATTTGCAAAACTTCCATTTTCTCTACACCTGACCTATACTACTTAATTGTAACATCCCTGGCGGTGTGCTGGCATGGCTTCCCATCTCACACCATGCAAGACCGCCGACTTACCCACCAATGCAGGCTACGCACTATGTTCCTATGCTGGCTGAGTGCATGTGTCTTGGCTGCTTGTTGAGGGCGGTAGCGGCAGCACTTCCTGATTCTTAAAGGAAAAGTGCACGCATTCCAAATGTGTCCCCAGTCCTGTATCTGACCCGTCCCGTCTCTGGCCCGTCCCTGGCCCCTCGCATCCTGTCTATGGCCCGTCCTGTAATGTCTAACCCGCCCTGTCCCGTATCTGGTCCGTCCAGTCCCATATCTGACCCGTTTAGTCCCGTATCTGACCATCCTATCCCGTATCTGGCCCGCCTCATCCCTTCTCGTCTCTGGAACGTCCTGTCCCGTATCTGACCCAACCAGTCCCTATCTGGCCCGACCTAAATGTGGCCAGGCCCATTCAGTATCTGGCCCGTCCCGTATCTGGCCATCTCGTATCTGGCCCATCCCATCCTGTCCATGGCACATCCCATATCTAGCCTGTCCTGTCCCATATCTGGCCCGTCCCGTATCAGGCCCATGTCGTCTTGTATCTGGCCCGTCCCATATTTGGCCTGTACCGTCCTGTATCTGGCCTGTCCCGTACTGTATCTGGGGCATCCCCTCCTGTCTCTGGCCCCTCTTTTCCTGTATCTGGACCGTCCCATAATGTATAGCTCGTTCCGTCCAGTATCTGGCCCGTCCCATCTGGTATCTGGCCCGTCCCGCATGTGGCCTGTCCTGTCCCGTATCTGGCCTGTCCCTTCTTGTATCTGGCCAATCCCTTCCCATCTCATCCTGTCTCTGGCCCATCCCGTCACGTCTCTGGTCCATCCCGTTCTGTCCTGTCCAATCCTGTCTCTTGCCCGACCCGTCCTCTCTTGCCGGTCCTGTCCTGCCTCTGGCCAGTCCCGTCCTGCTCTGGCCCGTCCCGTTCCTGGACCGTCCTGTATCCTGTATCTGGTCGCCCTGTCTCTAGCCCGTCCCGTCCTGTCTCTGGCACGCCTCGGTCCGTCCTATCTCCGGCCAGTCTCATCCTGTCTTTGGCCCGTCCCGTACTGTCTCTGGCCCATCTCGTCCTGTCTCTGGCGTGTCCCGTCCGGTCCTGTCTCTGGCCCGTCCTTTATCTGGCCCATTTTGTATCTGGCCTGGCCTGTCCTGTATCTGGCCCATCCCATTAAAGGTAGTATTATTAGTATTATCAAATCCTCCACAAATTTACACATAAAGGAACTTTAACCTAGGGTGTGTTTTAAATTAAGGTGAGTTCAATAATTAGAAAAATATGATACTTTCCATAAATTATTAGCAAACTATTTAAATGACACCTATCCAAAAAACAGCCTCCTCCATATCCCCTCAAGCTGTCCTATCCATCTCCAAGATAGGTGCATTTTCTGCCATTTAGGTAGAAGTAATCTTCAAACAATTTGCTTCTAATTTAGATAAAGTACTAGGAAGGTATATCATGCAAACTCTACATGTGATGTTTGCCTATTAAACAATAGTTGTAATATTTATTTGCAAAACTTCCATTTTCTCTACCCCTGACCTACACTACTTAATTGTAACATCCATGGCGGCATGCTGGCATGGCTTCCCATCTCACATCATGCAAGACCGCCGACTTACCCACCAATGCAGGCTGCGCACTATTTGGCCCGTTCCGTCTTGTATCTGGCCTGTCCCGTACTGTATCTGGCCCATCCCGTACTGTCTCTGGCTCGTCCTGTCCTGTATCTGGCCCGTCGCGTACCGTCTCTGGCCCGTCCCGTCTATTTCCCGTCCCATAATGGATAGCTCGTCCCGTCCTGTTTCTGGTCCATCCCGTCCTATCTCTGCCTCGCCCCGTCCCATCTCTGGCCCTTCCCGTCCAGTCTTTGGCCCGTCCTGTCCTGTCTCTGGCCCATCCATTCCTGTCTCTGGCGCAGCTCTGGCCCGTCTGGTCTCGTATCTGGCCCGCCCTGTATCTGGCCCATCCCGTCCAGTATCTGTCCCGTTCCATATCTGGCCTGTCCCGTATCTGGCACGTCTTGTCCCTGGCCCTGCCTGTCCTGTATCTGGCCCGTCCCGCATCTGACCCGTTTCGTATCTGGCCCGTCAAGTCCCGTATCTGGTAAGTACCGTCCTGTATCTGGCCCATCCCGTCATGTATCTGGGCGGTCCCATATCTGGCCCATACCGTCCCATATCTGGCTCATCAAGTTTCTGGCCCATCCCGTCATGTACCTGGCCCGTCCCTTCCTGTATCTGGCCCGTCCCGTCCTGTCTCTGGCCTGACCGGTCCTGTCCTGCCTCTGGCCAGTCCCGTCCTGCTCTGGTCCGTCCCGTCCCTGGCCCGTCCTGTATCTGGACCGTCCCGTCCTGTATCTGGTCGCACTGTCTCTGGCCCATCCCGTCCTTTCTCAGGCACGTCCCTTCCGGTCCTGTCTCTGGCCTGTCCTGCATCTGGCCCATCCCGTCACGTATCTGGTCCATCTCATTAAAGGTAGTATTATCAAATCTTCCACAAATTTACACCTCCAGGAAATTTAACCTGGGGTGTGTTTTAAATTAAGGTGAGTTCAAAAGTTAGAAAAATATAATACTTTCCATAAATTATTAGCAAAATGTTTAAATTACACCTATCAAAAAACAGCCTCCTCCATGTCCCCTTAAGCTGTCCTATCCATCACCAAGATAGGTGCATTTTCTGCCATTTAGGTAGAAGTAATCTTCAAACAATTTGCTTCTAATTTAGATAAAGTACCAGGAAGGTATATCATGCAAACTCTACATGTGATGTTTGCCTATTAAACAATAGTTGTAATATTTATTTGAAAAACCTCCATTTTCTCTACGCCTGACCTACACTACTTAATTGTAACATCCATGGCGGCGTGCTGGCACGGCTTCCCATCTCACACCATGCAAGACCGTCGACTTACCCACCAATGCTGGCTGCGCACTATTTGGCCCGTACCGTCCTGTATCTGGCCTGTCCGGTACTGTCTTTGGCCCGTCTTTTCCTGTATCTGTCCCGTTCCGTGTTGTCTCTGGCCCGTCCTGTCCTGTCTATGGCCCGTCCCATAATGTATAGCTTGTCCCGTCCTGTTTCTGGCACATCCCGTACCGTCTCTGGTCCGACCCCTCCTGTCTATTTCCCGTCCCATAATGTATAGCTCGTCCCGTCCTGTTTCTGGCCCGTCCCATCCTATCGCTGCCTCGTCCCGTCCTATATCTGGCCCGTGCCGTCTCGTATCTGGCCCGCCCCGTATCTGGCCTGTCCTGTCCCGTATCTGGCCTGTCCCTTCCTGTATCTGGCCAGTCCCTTCCCATATCGTCCTGTCTCTGGTATGTCCCGTCCAGTCTATGGCCCGTCCGGTGCTACCTCTGGCCTGTCCAATCCTGTCTCTTGCCCGTCCCGTCTCTAGCCCGTCCCGTCCAGTCTTTGGCCCGTCCCGTCCTAACTCTGGCCCATCCCTTCCTGTCTCTGGCCCAGCTCTGGCCCGTCTCGTCCCGTATTTGGCCTGCCATGAATCTGGCCCATCCCGTCCAGTATCTGGCCCGTTCAATATCTGGCCTGTCCCGTATCTGGCACATCCTATCCCTGGCCCGGCCTGTCCCGTATCTGGCCCGTCCTGTATCTGGCCTGTCCCGTATGTGGCCCATCCCGCATCTGACACGTCCCGTATCTGGCCCGTCCCGTCCCGTATCTGGTCCGTACCGTCCTAAATCTGGCCCGTCCCGTCATGAATCTGGGCTGTCCCATATCTGGCCCATACCGTCCAATATCTGGCTCGTCACGTTTCTGGCCCGTCGCATCGTCTCTGGCCCAACCCGTCCTGTCTATGGCCTGTCCCTTAATGTCTCTAGCACATTCCGTCCTGTCTCTGGCCCATCCCGTCCTGTATCTGGTCGGTCCCGTCCCGTATGTGGCCCGTCCCGTCTTAAATCTGGGTCGTCCAGTATCTGGCCCGTCCCTTCCTGTATCTGGCCCGTCCCATCCCGTCCTGTCTCTGGTTCATCCCATCTTGAATCTGGCCCGTCCCGTATCGGGCCCGTCCCTTCCTGTATCTGGCCCGTCCCATCCTGTCTCTGGCCTGACCGGTCCTGTCCTGCCTCTGGCCAGTCCCGTCCTGCTCTGGTCCGTCCCGTCCTGTATCTGGACCTTCCCGTCCTGTATCTGGTCGCCCCGTCTCTGGCCCATCCCATCCTTTCTCAGGCACGTCACGTCCGGTCCTGTCTCTGGCCTGTCCTGCATCTGGCCCATCCCGTCACGTATCTGCCCTGTCCCGTCCTGTATCTGGCCCATCTCATTAAAGGTAGTATTATCAAATCCTCCACAAATTTACACCTCCAGGAAATTTAACCTGGGTGTGTTTTAAATTAAGGTGAGTTCAATAGTTAGAAAAATATGATACTTTCCATAAATTATTAGCAAAATGTTTAAAATGACACCTATCAAAAAAACAGCCTCCTCCATATCCCCTCAAGCTGTCCTATCCATCACCAAGATAGGTGCATTTTCTGCCATTTAGGTAGAAGTAATCTTCAAATAATTTGCTTCTAATTTAGATAAAGTACTAGGAAGGTATATCATGCAAACACTACATGTGACGTTTGCCTATTAAACAATAGTTGTAATATTTATTTGCAAAACTTCCATTTTCTCTACACCTGACCTACACTACTTAATTGTAACATCCCTGGCGGCAAGCTGGCATGGCTTCCCATCTCACACCATGCAAGACCGCCGACTTACCCATCAATGCTACGCACTATGTTCCTATGCTGGCTGTGTGCATGTGTCTTGGCTGCTTTTTGAGGGCGGTAGCAGCAGCACTTCCTGATTCTTAAAGGAACAGTGCACGCATTCCTAATGTGTCCCCAGTACTATATCTGACCCATCCCGTCTCTGGCCCGTCCCGTCTCTGGCCCGTCCCATCCTGTCTCTGGCCCGTCCCAGCCTGTCCCTGGCCCCTCCAATCCTGTCTATGGCCCGTCCTGTAATGTCTAACCCGCCCCGTCCCGTATCTGGTCCGTCCAGTCGCATATCTGACCCGTTTGGTCCCGTATCTGACCATCCCGTCCCGTATCTGGCTATCTCTTATCTGGCCCATCTCATCCCGTATCTGTCCCGCCTCGTCCCTTCCCGTCTCTGGCACTTCCTGTCCCGTATCTGACCCAACCAGTCCCTATCTGGCCCGTCCCGTATGTGGCCAGGCCCATTCAGTATCTGGCCCGTCCCGTATCTGGCCCATCCCATCCTGTCCATGGCTCATCTCATATCTAGCCTGTCCTTTCCCATATCTGGCCCGTCCCGTATCTGGCCCATGTCGTCCTGTATCTGGCCTGTCCAATATTTGGCCCGTACCGTCCTGTATCTGGCCTGTCCCGTACTGTATCTGGGGCATCCCGTCCTGTCTCTGGCCCGTCTTTTCCTGTATCTGGACCGTCCCATACCATCTCTGGGCCGTCCCATCCTGTCTATTTCCCGTCCCATAATGTATAGCTCGTCCAGTCCTGTTTCTGGCCCGTCCCGTCCTATCTCTGGCTCGTCCCGTCCTGCATCTGGCCCATCCCATCTCGTATCTGGCCCGTCCCGTATGTGGCCTGTCCTGTCCCGTATCTGGCCTGTCCCTTCCTGTTTCTGGCCAATCCATTCCCATCTTGTCCTGTCTCTGGCCCGTCCCGTCCTGTTTCTGGCCTGTCCCGTCCTGTCTCTGGCCCGTCTGGTGCTGTCTCTGGCCTGTCCAATCCTGTCTCTTGCCAGACCTATCTCTGGTCCGTCCCTTCCTGTCTTTGCCCCGTCCCGTCCTGTCTCTGGCCCGTCCCGTCCTCTCTTTGGCCCGTCCCATCCTCTCTCTTGCCCGTCCTGTCCTGCCTCTGGCCAGTCCCGTCCTGCTCTGGTCCATACCGTCCCTGGACCATCCTGTATCCTGTGTTTGGTCGCCCCGTCTCTAGCCTGTCCCATCCTGCCTCTGGTACACCTTGGTCCTTCCTATCTCCGGCCAGTCTCATCCTGTCTTTGGCCCGTCCCGTCCAGTCTCTGGCCCGTCTCGTCCTGTCTCTGGCGTGTCCCGTCCGGTCCTGTCTCTGGCCCGTCCTGTATTTGGTCCATCCCGTATCTGGCCTGTCCCGTCCTGTATCTGGCCCATCCCATTAAAGGTAGTATTATCAAATCCTCCACAAAATTAAACCTCCAGAAAATTTAACCTGGGGTGTGTTTTAAATTAAGGTGAGTTTAATAGTTAGAAAAATATGATACTTTCCATAAATTATTAGCAAAATGTTTAAATGACACCTATCAAAAAACAGCCTCCTCCATATCCCCTCAAGCTGTCCTATCCATCACCAAGATAGGTGCATTTTCTGCCATTTAGGTAGAAGTAATCTTCAAACAATTTGCTTCTAATTTAGATAAAGTACTAGGAAGGTATATCATGCAAACTCTACATGTGACGTTTGCCTATTAAACAATAGTTGTAATATTTATTTGCAAAACTTCCACTTTCTCGATGCCTGACCTACACTACTTAATTGTAACATCCATGGCGGCGTGCTGGCATGGCTTCCCATCTCACACCATGCAAGACCGCCGACTTACCCACCAATGCAGGCTGTGCACTATTTGGTCCGTACCGTCCTGTATCTGGCCTGTCCTGTACTGTATCTGGGCCATCCCGTCCTGTCTTTGGCCGTCTTTTCCTGTATCTGTCCCCTTCCGTCTTGTCTCTGGCCCGTCCCGTCCTGTCTATGGCCCGTCCCATAATGTATAGCTTGTCCCGTCCTGATTCTGGCCCGTCCCGTACTGTCTATGGCTCGTCCTGTCCTGTATCTGGCCTGTCGTGTACCGTCTCTGGCCCGTCCCGTCCTGTCTATTTCCCGTCCCATAATGTATAGCTCGTCCCGTCTTGTTTCTGGCCCGTCCCATCCTATCTCTGCCTCGTCCCGTCCAATATCTGGCACGTCCCACATTGTATCTGGCCCGTCCCGCATCTGGCCTGTCCTGTCCTGTATCTGGCCTGTCCCTTCCTGTATCTGGCCAGTCCCTTCCCATCTCGTCCTGTCTCTGGCCTGTCTCGTCCTGTCTCGCCCGTTCCGTCTCTGGCCCGTCCCGTCCCGTCTTTGGCCCGTCCCGTATGGTCTCCGGCCCGTGCTTTCCTGTTTCTGGCCCAGCTCTGGCCCGTCTCATCCCGAATCTGGCCCGCCCTGTATGTGGCCCATCCCGTCCAGTATCTGGCCCGTTCCATATCTGGCCTGTCCCGTATCTGGCATGTCCTGTCCCTGGGCCGGCCTGTCCCGTATCTGGCCCGTCCTGTATCTGGACTGTCCCATATCTGGCCCGTCCCGCATATGAATCGTCCCGTATCTGGCCCGTCACATATCTGGTCCGTACCGTCCTGTAACTGGCCAGTCCCGTCATGTATCTGGTCTGTCCCATTTCTAGCCCATACCGTCCCATATCTGCCTCGTCACGTTTCTGACAAATTCAGTCATGTATCTGGCCCGTCCCGTCCTGTCTCTGGCCCGACCCGTCCTGTCTATGGCCTGTCCCGTAATGTCTCTAGCACATTCCGTCCTGTCTCTGGCCGATCCCGTCCTGTAACTGTTCGGTCCCGTCCTGTATCTGGTCCGTCCCGTCCTGAATCTGACCCGTCCTGTATCTGGCCCATCCCTTCCTGTATGTGGCCCGTCCCATCACGTCCTATCTCTGGCCCATCCCATCCTGAATCTGGCCCGTCCCGTATTTGGCCCGTACCTTCCTGTATCGGGCCCGTCTCGTCCTGTCTCTGGCCTGACCGGTCCTGTCCTGCCTCTGGCCAGTCCCGTCCTGCTCTGGTCCGTCCCTTCGCTGCCCGTCCTGTATCTGGACCGTCCCGTCCTGTATCTGGTCGCCCCGTCTCGGGCCCGTCCCGTCATTTTTCAGACACGGTCCGTCCGGTCCTGTCTCTGGCCTGTCCTGTATCTGGCCCATCCTGTCACGTATCTGGCCTGTCCCGTCCTGTATCTGGCCCATCTCATTAAAGGTAGTATTATCAAATCCTCCACAAATTTACACCTCCAGGAAATTTAACCTGGGGTGTGTTTTAAATTAAGGTGAGTTTAATAGTTAGAAAAATATGATACTTTCCATAAATTATTAGCAAAATGTTTAAATGACACCTATCAAAAAACAGCCTCCTCCATATCCCCTCAAGCTGTCCTATCCATCACCAAGATAGGTGCATTTTCTGCCATTTAGGTAGAAGTAATCTTCAAACAATTTGCTTCTAGTTTAGACAAAGTACTAGGAAGGTATATCATGCAAACTCTACATGTGATGTTTGCCTATTAAACAATAGTTGTAATATTTATTTGAAAAACTTCCATTTTCTCTACGCCTGACCTACACTACTTAATTGTAACATCCATGGCGGCGTGCTGGCATGGCTTCCCATCTCACACCATGCAATACCGCCGACATACCCACCAATGCAGGCTGCGCACTATTTGGCCCGTACCGTCCTGTATCTGGCCTGTCCCGTCCTGTCTTTGGCCCATCTTTTCCTGTATCTGTCCCGTTCCGTCTTGTCTCTGGCACGTCCCGTCCTGTCTATGGCCCGTCCCATAATGTATTGCTTGTCCCGTCCTGTTTCTGGCCCGTCCCGTACTGTCTCTGGCTCGTCCTGTCCTGTATCTGGCCCATCGCGTACCGTCTCTGGCCCGTCCCGTCCTTTCTATTTACCGTCCCATAACGCATAGCTCGTCCCATCCTGTTTCTGGCCCATCCTATCTCTGCCTCGTCCCGTCCTAAATCTGGCCCGTCCCGTCTCGTATATAGCCCGTCCCGCATCTGGCCTGTCCTGTCCCGTATCTGGCCTGTCCCTTCCTGTATCTGGCCAGTCCCTTCCCATCTCGTCCTGTCTCTGGCCTGTCCCGTCCTGTCTCTGGCACGTCTGGTGCTATCTCTGGCCTGTCCAATCCTGTCTCTTGCCCGTCCCGTCTCTGGCCCGTCCGGTCCAGTCTTTGGCCCGTCCCGTCCTGTCTCTGGCCCATCCCTTCCTGTCTCTGGCCCAGCTCTGGCCCGTCTCGTCCCATATCTGGCCCGCCCGATATCTGGCCCATCCCGTCTAGTATCTGGCACGTTCCATATCTGGCCTGTCCCGTATCTGGCACGTCCTGTCCCTGGCCCGGCCTGTCCCGTATCTGTCCCGTCCTGTATCTGTCCTGTCCCGTATCTGGCCCATCCCGCATCTGACCCGTCCCGTATCTGGCCCATCCCATCCCATATCTGGCCCGTCCCATCATGTATCTGGGCTGTCCCATATCTGACCCATCCCGTCTAGTATCTGGCACGTTCCATATCTGGCCTGTCCCGTATCTGGCACGTCCTGTCCCTGGCCCGGCCTGTCCCGTATCTGGCCCGTCCTGTATTTGGCCTGTCCCGTATCTGGCCCGTCCCGCATCTGACCCGTCCCGTATCTGGCCCGTCCCGTCCCGTATTTGGTCCGTACCGTCCTGTATCTGGCCCGTCCCATATCTGGCTCGTCACGTTTCTGGCCCATCCCGTCATGTATCTGGCCCGTCCCATCCTGTCTCTGGCTCGACCCGTCCTGTGTATGGCCTATTCCTTAATGTCTCTAGCACATTCCGTCCTCTCTCTGGCCCATCCCGTCCTGTATCTGGTCGGTCCCGTCCTGTATCTGGCCCGTCCTATCCTGAATCTGGCCCGTCCCGTATCTGGCCCGTCCCTTTCTGTATCGGGCCCGTCCCATCCTGTCCTGTCTATGGCCCATCCTGTCTTGAATCTGGCCCGTCCCGTATCTGGCCCGTCCCTTCCTGTATCAGGCCCGTCCCGACCTGTCATGGCCTAACTGGTCCTGTCCTGCCTCTGGCCAGTCCCGTCCTGCTCTGATCCGTCCCATCCCTGGCCCGTCCTGTATCTGGACCGTCCCATCCTGTATCTGGTCGCCTCGTCTCTGGCCCGTCCCGTCCTTTCTCAGGCACGTCCCGTCCGGTCCTGTCTCTGGCCTGTCCTGCATCTGGCCCATCCCATTAAAGGTAGTATTATCAAATCCTCCACAAATTTAAACCTCCAGGAAATTTAACCTGGGGTGTGTTTTAAATTAAGGTGAGTTTAATAGTTAGAAAAATATGATACTTTCGATAAATTATTAGCAAAATGTTGAAATGACACCTATCAAAAAACAGCCTCCTCCATATCCCCTCAAGCTGTCCTATCCATCACCAAGATAGGTGCATTTTCTACCATTTAGGTAGAACTAATCTTCAAACAATTTGCTTCTAATTTAGATAAAGCACTAGGAAGGTATATCATGCAAACTCTACATGTGATGTTTGCCTAGTAAACAATAGTTGTAATATTTATTTGCAAAACTTCCATTTTCTCTATGCCTGACCTACACTACTTAATTGTAACATCCATGGCGGCGTTGTGGCATGGCTTCCCATCTCACACCATGCAAGAGAGCCGACTTACCCACCAATGCAGGCTGCGCACTATTTGGCCCGTACAGTCCTGTCTTTGGCCAGTCTTTTCCTGTATCTGTCCCGTTCCGTCTTGTCTCTGGCCCGTCCCGTCCTGTATATGGCCCGTCCCATAATGTATTGCTTGTCCCGTCCTGTTTCTGGCCCGTCACGTACTGTCTCTGGCTCGTCCTGTCCTGTATCTGGCCCGTCGCGTACCGTCTATGGCCCGTCCCGTCCTGTCTATTTCCCGTCCCATAATGTATAGCTCGTCCCGTCCTGTTTCTGGCCCGTCCCATCCTATCTCTGCCTCATCCCGTCCTATATATGGCCCATCCCGTCTCGTATCTGGCCCGTCCCGCAACTGGCCTGTCCTGTCCCGTATCTGGCCTGTCCCTTCCTGTATCTGGCCAGTCCCTTCCCATCTTGTCCTGTCTCTGGCCTGTCCCGTCCTGTCTCTGGCCCGTCCGGTGCTATCTCTGGCATGTCCAATCCTGTCTCTTACCCGTCCCGTCTCTGGCCCGTCCGGTCCAGTCTTTGGCCCGTCCTGTCCTGTCTCTGGCCCATCCCTTCCTGTCTCTGGCGCAGCTCTGGTCCGTTTCGTCCTGTATCTGGCCCGCCCTGTATCTGGCCCATCCCATCCAGTATCTGGCCCGTTCCATATCTGGCCTGTCCCGTATCTGGCACGTCCTGTCCCTGGCCCAGCCTGTCCCGTATCTGGCCCGTCCTGTATCTGGCCTGTCCCGTATCTGGCCCGTCCCGCATCTGACCCGTCCCGTATCTGGCCCGTCCCGTCACGTATTTGGTCCGTACCGTCCTGTATCTGGCCCGTCCCGTAATGTATGTGGGCTGTCCCATATCTGTCCCATACCGTCCCATATTTGGCTCGTCACGTTTCTGGCCCATTCCGTCATGAATCTGGCCTGTCCCATCCTGTCTCTGGCCCGACCCGTCCTGTCTATGGCCTGTCCCGTAATGTCTCTAGCACATTCCGTCCTGTCTCTGACCCATCCCGTCCTGTATCTGGTCGGTCCCGTCCTGTATCTGGCCCGTCCCGTCCTGTATCTGGCCCGTCCCGTCCTGAATGTGGCACGTCCAGTATATGGCCCGTCCCTTCCTGTATCTGGCCCGTCCCATCACGTCCTATCTCTGGCCCATCCCGTCTTGAATCTGGCCCGTCCCGTATCTGGCCCGTCCCTTCCTGTATCTGGCCCGTCCCGTCCTGTCTCTGGCCTGACCGGTCCAGTCCTGCCTCTGGCCAGTCTCGTCCTGCTCTGGTCCGTCCCGTCCCTGGCCCATCCTGTATCTGAACCGTCCCGTCCTGTATCTGGTCACCCCGTACTGTATCTGGGCCATCCCATCCTGTCTCTGGCCCGTCTTTTCCTGTATCTGGACCGTCCCGTCCAGTCTCTGGACGGTCTCATAATGTATAGCATGTCCTGTCCTGTTTCTGGCCCGTCCCGTCCTGTCACTTGCTCGTCCTGTCCTGTATCTGGCACGTCCCGTACCGTCTCTGGCCCGTCCCATCCTGTCTATTTCCCGTCCCATAATGTATTGCTCGTCCAGTCCTGTTTCTGGCCCGTCCTGTCCTATCTCTGGCTCGTCCCGTCCTGTATCTGGCCCGTCCCATCTCGTATCTGGCCCGTCCCGCATCTGGCCTGTCCTGTCCCATATCTGGCCTGTCCCTTCCTGTATCTGGCCAGTCCCTTCCCATCTCGTCCTGTCTCTGGCCTGTCCCGTTCTGTCTCTGGCCTGTCCCGTCCTGTCTCTGACCCGTCCGGTGCTACCTCTGGCCTGTCCAATCCTGTCTCTTGCCTGTCCCATCTCTGGTCCGTCCCGTCCTGTCTTTGGCCCATCACGTCCTGTCTCTGGAACGTCCCGTCCTCTCTTTTGCCCGTCCCGTCCTCTCTCTTGCCCGTCCCCTCCTGTCTCTGGCCCGACTTGTCCTGTCCTACCTCAGACCAGTCCCGTACTGCTCTGTCCCGTCCCATCCCTGGACTGTCCTGTATCTGGACCGTCCTGTCCTGTATCTGTCGCCCCGTTTCTAGCCCGTCCAGTCTTGTCTCTGGCACGCCTCAGTCCGTCCTATCTCCGGCCCGTCCCGTAATGTCTCTGGCCCGTCTTGTCATGTCTCTGGATCGTCCCGTCCGGTCCTGACTCTGGCCCGTCCTGTATCTGGCCCATTCCGTATCTGGCCTGTTCCGTCCTGTATCTGGCCCATCCCATTAAAGGTAGTATTATCAAATCCTCCACAAATTTACACATAAAGGAACTTTAACCTGGGGTGTGTTTTAAATTAAGGTGAGTTCAATAGTTAGAAAAATATGATACTTTCCATAAATTATTAGCAAAATGTTTAAATGACACCTATCAAAAAAACAGCCTCCTCCATATCCCCTCAAGCTGTCCTATCCATCACCAAGATAGGTGCATTTTCTGCCATTTAGGTAGAAGTAATCTTCAAACAATTTGCTTCTAATTTAGATAAAGTACCAGGAAGGTATATCATGCAAACTCTACATGTGATGTTTGCCTATTAAACAATAGTTGTAATATTTATTTGCAAAATTTCCATTTTCTCTACACCTGACCTACACTACTTAATTGTAACATCCATGGCGGCGTGCTGGCATGGCTTCCCATCTCACACCATGCAAGACCGCCGACTTATCCACCAATGCAGGCTGCGCACTATGTTCCTATGCTGGCTGTGTGCATGTGTCTTGGCTGCTTGTTGAGGGCTGTAGCGGCAGCACTTCCTGATTCTTAAAGGAACAGTGCACGCATTCCTAATGTGTCCCCAGTCCTGTATCTCACCCGTCCCATCCCTGGCCCGTCCCGGTCTCTGGCCCGTCCCGTCCTGTCTCTTGCCCGTCCCTGGCCCCTCACATCCTGTCTATGGCACGTCCTGTAATGTCTAACCCGCCCCTTCCCGTATCTGGTCCGTCCAGTCCCATATCTGACCTGTTTATTCCCGTATCTGGCTGTCCCTTATCTGGCCCATCTCGTCCCTTCCCGTCTCTGGCACGTCCTGTCCCGTATCTGACCATACCAGTCCCTATCTGGCCCGTCCCGTATCTGGCCATCTCGTATCAGCCCCATCCCATCCTGTCCATGGCTCATCCCATATCTAGCCTCTCCTGTCCCATATCTGGCTTGTCCTGTATCTGGCCCATGTCGTCCTGTATCTGGCCCGTCCCATATTTGGCCCGTACCGTCCTGACCTGTCTCTGGCCCGTCCCGTGCTGTCCCTGGCCCCTCCCCTCCTGTCTATGGCCCGTCCTGTAATGTCTAGCCCGTCCGTCCCATATCTGGCCTGCTTAGTCCCATATCTGACCCGACAAGTCCCGTATCTGGCCAGTCCAGTCCCATATCTGGCCAGTCCAGTCCCGTATCTGGCCCATCTCTTATCTGGCACGTCTCGTCCCTTCACTATCTAGCCCGTCCTATCCCGTATATGGCCCAACCAGTCCCGTATCTGGCCCGTCCCGTATATGGCCCAGCGTGTCACGTATCTGGCCCATCACCATAAATGGCACATCCCGTTCAGTTTCTGTCCTTTCCCATCCCTGGTTCATGTCGTATCTGGCCCGTCCTGTCCCATATCTGGCCCGTCTCATATCTGGACCGTCCCGTATCTGGCCCATCCCGTATCTGGCCCGTCCCATCGCGTATCTGGCCCGTGCCGTCCCATATCTGGGCAGTACCGTCCTGTATCTGGCCATTCTGTCTATGGCCCGGCCCGTAATGTCAAGCCCGCCCATCCTGTCTCTGGCCCGTCCCATCCTGTATTTGGCCCGTTCCGTATCTAGCCCGTCCCGTCCTGTATCTGACCCGTCCCGTACCGTCTTGTATCTGGCCCATCTCGTCCCGTCCTGAATCTGGCCCATCCTGTCCCGTATCTGACCTGTCCAGTATCTGGCCGGTCCTGTCCCGTATCTAGCCAGTCCCGTCCTGTATCTGGCCCGTCCCGTCCTGTCTCTGGCCTGTCCAGTCCTGTGTCTTGCCCGTCCCGTTCTGTCTCTGGCCTGTCCAGTCCTGTGTCTGGCCCCTCCCGTCCTGTCTTTGGCTCGTCCCATCCTGTCTCTGACCCGTCCTGTCTTTGGCTCATCCCATCCTGTCTCTAGCCAGTCCCATCCTGTCTCTGGCTAGTATCGTCCCGTATCTGGCCCGCCCCGTATCTAGCCCATCCCGTCCAGTATCTGGCCCGTCCTGTCGCTGGCACGTCCCGTATCTGTACCGTCCCATATCTGCCCCATCCCATATATGACCTGTCCCGTATCTGGCTTGTCCCGTATCTGGCCCGTCCTGTTCTGTATCTGGTCTGTCTCGTCCTGTATCTGGCCCGTCCCATCATGTATCTGGCCCATACCGTCCCATATCTGGCCCGTACCATCCTGTATCTGGCCCGTCCTGTTCCGTATCTTTCCTGTCCCGTCCCGTATCTGGCCTGTCCCATCCTATCTCTGGCCCGTCCAGTCCTGTCTCTGGCCCATCCCGTGCAGTTCTCTATCTGGCCTGTCCCATCCTGTACTCGGACCGTCCCCTCCTGCATCTGGCCCGTTCCGTACCATCCTGTATCTGGCCCATCTAGTCCCATCTTGTATCTGGCCCGTCGCGTATCTGGCTTGTACCGTCCCGTGTCTATCCTGTCGGGTCCCGTCACGTATCTGGTCTCTCCCGACCCATATCTGGCCCATCCCATCCTGTCTCTCGCCTGTCCCGTCCTGTATCTGGCCCGTCCCGTATCTGGCCCGTCCCTTCCTGTTTCTAGCTAGTCCCGTCCTTTCTCTGGCCCGTCCTGTCCTATCTCCGGCTCGTTCTGTCTCTGGCCCATCTCGTTCTGTCTCTGGCCCGTCTGGTCCTATCTCTGTCCCGTCCCGTCCTGTCTCTGGCCCGACCCGTCCTGTCCTGCCTCAGACCCGTCTGGTACTGCAGTGGCCCGTCCCTGGCCCATCCTGTATCTGGCCCATCCTGTATCTGGCCCATCCCGTCCTGTATATGTCCCGTCCTGTCTCTGGCCCGCCCCGTCCCGTCCTGTCTCTGGCCCGTCCCATCCGGTCTTTGGCCCGTCCCATCCGGTCTTTGGCCCATCCCATCCGGTCTTTGGCCCGTTCCATCTGGTTTTGGCCCGTGCCGTCCTCTGTGCTTTAAATTAAGGTGAGCTCAATAGTTAGAAAAGTATGATACTTTCTATAAATTATTAGCAAAATGTTTAAATGACACCTATTAAAAAACAGCCTCCTCCATATCCCCTCAAGCTGTCCTATCCATCACCAAGATAGGTGCATTTTCTGCCATTTAGGTAGAAGTAATCTTCAAACAATTTGCTTCTAATTTAGATAAAGTACCAGGAAGGTATATCATGCAAACTCTACATGTGATGTTTGCCTATTAAACAATAGTTGTAATATTTATTTGCAAAACTTCCATTTTCTCTATGCCTGTCCTACACTATTTAATTGTAACATCCCTGGCGGCGTGCTGGCATGGCTTCCCATCTCACACCATGCAAGACCGCCGACTTACCCACCAATCCAGGCTGCACACTGTGTTCCTCTGCTGGCTGTGTGCATGTGTCTTGGCTGCTTGTTGAGGGCGACAGCGGCAGCACTTCCTGATTTTTAAAGGAACAGTGCACGCATTCCTAATGTGTCCCCAGTCCTGTATCTGACCCATCTCGTCTCTGGCCCGTCCAGTCCTGTCTATGGTCCGTCCTATTCCTGTCTCTGGCCCGTCCTGTATTTCTGGCCCGTCCTGCATCTGTACCGTCCCGTATCTGCCCCGTCCCATATCTGCCCCATCCCGTAACTGGCCTGTCCCGTATCTGGCTCGTCCCGTATCTGGCCCGTCCTGTTCCGTATCTGTTCCATCTCGTCATGTATCTGGCCCGTCCCGTCATGTATCTGGCCCGTGCCGTCCCATTTCTGGCCCGTACCATCCCGTATTTGGCCCGTCCTGTCCTATCTCTGGCTCGTCCTGTCTCTGGCCCATCTCGTCTTGCCTCTGGCCCGTCTTGTCCTGTTTCTGGCCCGTCCCGTCCTGTCTCTGGCCCGACCCGTCCTGTCCTGCCTCTGACCCGTCCGGTACTGCAGTGGCCCGTCCCTGGCCCATCCTGTATCTGCCCCATCCTGTATCTGGCCCGCCTCGTCTCTGGCCTGTCCCGTCCTGTATATGTCCCGTCCGGTCTCTGGCCCGCCCCGTCGGTCTCTGGCCCGTCCCATCCGGTCTCTGGCCCGTCCCATCCGGTCTTTGGCCCGTCCCATCTGGTCTTTGGCCCGTGCCGTCCTCTGTGCTTTAAATTAAGGTGAGCTCAATAGTTAGAAAAATATGATACTTTCCATAAATTATTAGCAAAATGTTTAAATGACACCTATCAAAAAACAGCCTCCTCCATATCCCCTCAAGCTGTCCTATCCATCACCAAGATAGGTGCATTTTCTGCCATTTAGGTAGAAGTAATCTTCAAACAATTTGCTTCTAATTTAGATAAAGTACCAGGAAGGTATAGCATGCAAACTCTACATGTGATGTTTGCCTATTAAACAATAGTTGTAATATTTATTTGAAAAACTTCCATTTTCTCTACGCCTGACCTACACTACTTAATTGTAACATCCATGGCGGCGTGCTGGCATGGCTTCCCATCTCACACCATGCAAGACTGCCGACTTAGCCATCCAATGCAGGCTGCGCACTATTTGGCCCGTACAGTCCTGTATCTGGCCTGTCCCGTACTGTATCTGGGCCATCCCGTCCTGTTTTTGGCCCGTCTTTTCCTGTACCTGTCCTGTTCCATCTTGTCTCTGGCCCGTCCCGTCCTGTCTATGGCTCGTACTGTCCTGTATCTGGCCCGTCCCGTCCTGTCTATTTCACGTCCCATAATGTATAGCTTGTCCCGTCCTGCTTCTGGCCCGTCCCGTACTGTCTCTGGCTCGTCCTGTCCTGTATCTGGCTCATCGCCTACCGTCTCTGGCCCGTCCCGTCCTGTCTATTTCACGTCCCATAATATATAGCTCGTCCGGTCCTGTTCTGGCCCGTCCCATCCTATCTCTGCCTCGTCTCGTCCTATATCTGGCCCGTCCCGTCTCTTATCTGGCACGTCCCGCATCTGGCCTATCCTGTCCCGTATCTGGCCTGTCCCTTCCTGTATCTGGCCAGTCCCTTCCCATCTCATCCTGTCTCTGGCCTGTCTCGTCCTGTCTATGGCCCGTCCGGTGCTATCTCTGGCCTGTCCAATCCTGTCTCTTGCCCGTCCCTTCTCTGGCCCATCCCGTCCAGTCTTTGGCACGTCTCGTCCCGTATCTGGCCCGCCCTGTATCTGGCCCATCCCGTCCAGCATCTGGCCCGTTCCATATCTGCCAATCCCGTATCTGGCACGTCCTGTCCCTGGCCCGGCCTGTCTCGTATCTGGCCCGTCCTGTATCTGGCCTGTCCCGTATCTGGCCCGTCCCGCATCTGACCCGTCCCGTATCTGGCCCGTCCCGTCCCGTATCTGGTCCGTAACGTCCTGTATCTGGCCCGTCCCATCATGTATCTGGCCTGTCCCATATCTGGCCCATACCGTCCCATTTCTGGCTCGTCACGTTTCTGCCCCATCCCGTCATGTATCTGGCACGTTCCATCCTGTCTCTGGCCCGACCTGTCCTGTCTATGGCCTATCCCATAATGTCTCTAGCACATTCCGTCCTGTCTCTGGCCCATCCCGTCCTGAATCTGGCCTGTCCCTTCCTGTATCTGGCCCGTCCCATCCTTTCCTGTCTCTGGCCCATCCCGTCTTGAATCTGGCCCGTCCCGCATCTGGCCCGTTCCTTCCTGTATCTGGCCCGTCCCGTCCTGTCTCTGGCCCATCCCGTCTTGAATCTGGCCCGTCCCGCATCTGGCCCGTTCCTTCCTGTATCTGGCCCGTCCCGTCCTGTCTCTGGCCTGACTGGTCCTGGCCTGCCTCTGGCCAGTCCCGTCCTGCTCTGGTCCGTCCCGTCCCTGGCCCGTCCTGTATCTGGACCGTCCTGTCCTGTATCTGGTCGCCCCGTCTCTGGCCCGTCCCGTCCTTTGTCAGGCACGTCCCGTCCGGTCCTGTCTCTGGCCTGTCCTGCATCTGGCCCATCCCGTCACGTATCTGGCCTGTCCCGTCCTGTATCTGGCCCATCCCATTAAAGGTAGTATTATCAAATCCTCCACAAATTTACACCTCCAGGAAATTTAACCTGGGGTGTGTTTTAAATTAAGGTGAGTTCAATAGTTAGAAAAATATGATACTTTCCATAAATTATTAGCAAAATGTTTAAATGACACCTATCAAAAAACAGCCTCCTCCATATCCCCTCAAGCTGTCCTATCCATCACCAAGATAGGTGCATTTTCTGCCATTTAGGTAGAAGTAATCTTCAAACAATTTGCTTCTAATTTAGATAAAGTAATAGGAAGGTATATCATGCAGACTCTACATGTGACGTTTGCCTATTAAACAATAATTGTAATATTTATTTGCAAAACTTCCATTTTCTCTACACCTGACCTACACTACTTAATTGTAACATCCCTGGCGGCGTGCTGGCATGGCTTCCCATCTCACACCATGCAAGACCGCCGACTTACCCACCAATGCAGGCTGCGCACTATGTTCCTATGCTGGCTGTGTGCATTCCTAATGTGTCCCCAGTCCTGTATCTGACCCGTCCCGTCTCTGGCCCATCCCAGCCTGTCCCTGGCCCATCCCATCCTGTCTATGGCCCGTCCTCTAATGTCTAACCCGCCCCTTCCTGTATCTGGTCCGTCCAGTCCATATCTGACCCGTTTAGTCCCGTTTCTGACCATCCTGTCCCGTATCGGGCTTTCCCTTATCTAGCCCATCTCATCCCGTATCTGGCCCATCCCGTCCAGTATCTGGCCCGTTCCATATCTGGCCAGTCCCGTATCTAGCACGTCCTATCCCTGGCCCAGCCTGTCCCGTATCTGGCCCGTCCTGTATCTGGTCGCTCCGTCTCTGGCCCGTCCCGTCCTTTTTCAAGCACGGCCCGTCCGGTCCTATTTCTGGCCTGTCCTGTATCTGGCTCATTCCGTCACGTATCTGGCCTGTCTCGTCCTGTATCTGGCCCATCCCACTAAAGGTAGTATTATCAAATCCTCCACAAATTTACACCTCCAGCAAATTTAACCTGGGGTGTGTTTTAAATTAAGGTGAGTTCAATAGTTAGAATAATATGATACTTTCCATAAATTATTAGCAAAATGTTTAAATGACACCTATCAAAAATCAGCCTCCTCCATATCCCCTCAAGCTGTCCTATCCATCACCAAGATAGGTGCATTTTCTACCATTTAGGCAGAAGTAATCTTCAATTTGCTTCTAATTTAGATAAAGTACTAGGAAGGTATATCATGCAAACTTTACATGTGATGTTTGCCTATTAAATAATAGTTGTAATATTTATTTGCAAAACTTCCATTTTCTCAGCACCTGACCTACACTACTTAATGGTAACATCCCTGGCGGTAAGCTGGCATGGCTTCCCATCTCACACCAGGCAAGACCGTCGAC
This sequence comes from Phyllobates terribilis, assembly GCF_046119375.1. Lineage (NCBI taxonomy): Eukaryota > Metazoa > Chordata > Amphibia > Anura > Dendrobatidae > Phyllobates > Phyllobates terribilis. Next base: position 23,372 of record NW_027363826.1, on the reverse strand, counting down.
TTACCCACCAATGCAGGCTGCGCACTATGTTCCTATGCTGGCTGTGTACATGTGTCTTGGCTGCTTGTTGAGGGCGGAAGCAGCAGCACTTCCTGATTCTTAAAGGAACAGTGCACGCATTCCTAATGTGTCCCCAGTCCTGTATCTGACCCATCCCGTCTCTGGCCCGTCCCGTCTCTGGCCGTCCCGTTCTGTCTCTGGCCCGTCCCAGCCTGTCCCTGGCCCCTCCCATCCTGTCTATGGCCCGTCCTGTAATGTCTAACCCGCCCCGTCCCGTATCTGGTCCGTCCAGTCCCATATCTGACCCGTTTGGTCCCGTATCTGACCATCCCGTCCCGTATCTGGCTATCCCTTATCTGGCCCATCTCATCACGTATCTGGCCCGCCTCATCCTTTCCCGTCTCTGGCACTTCCTGTCCCGTATCTGACCCAACCAGTCCCTATCTGGCCCGTCCCGTATCTGGCCATCTCGTATCTGGCCCATCCCATCCTGTCCATGGCTCATCCCATATCTAGCATGTCCTGTCCCATATCTGGCCCGTCCCGTATCTGGCCCATGTCGTCCTGTATCTGGCCCGTCCCATATTTTGCCCGTACCGTCCTGTATGTGGCCTGTCCCGTACTGTATCTGGGCCATCCTGTCCTGTCTCTGGCCCGTCTTATCCTGTATCTGGACCGTCCCGTCCGGTCTCTGGACGGTCCCATAATGTATAGCTTGTCCCGTCCTGTTTCTGGCCCGTCCCGTCCTGTCACTGGCTAGTCCTGTCCTGTATCTGGCACATCCTGTACCGTCTCTGGCCCGTCCCATCCTGTCTATTTCCCTTCCCATAATGTATAGCTCGTGAAGTCCTGTTTCTGGCCCGTCCCGTCCTATCTCTGGCCCGTCTCGTCCTCTCTTTGGCCCGTCCCGTCCTCTCTCTTGCCCGTCCCGTCCTGTCTCTGGCTCGACCGATCCTGTCCTGCCTCAGGCCAGTCCCATCCTGCTCTGGCCAGTCCCGTCCTTGGACGGTCCTGTATCTGGACCGCCCCGTCCTGTATCTGGTCGCCCAGTCTCTAGCACGTCCCGTCCTGTCTCTGGCATGCCTCGCTCCGTCCTATCTTCGGCCAGTCTCATCCTGTATCTGGTCGCCCCGTCTCTGGCCCGTCCCGTCCTTTTTCAGGCACGGCCCGTCCGGTCCTATCTTTGGCCTGTCCTGTATCTGGCCCATTCCGTCACGTATCTGGCCTGTCACGTCCTGTATCTGGCCCATCCCACTAAAGGTAGTATTATCAAATCCTCCACAAATTTACAACTCCAGGAAATTTAACCTGGGGTGTGTTTTAAATTAAGGTGAGTTCAATAGTTAGAATAATATGATACTTTCCATAAATTATGAGCAAAATGTTTAAATGACACCTATCAAAAAACAGCCTCCTCCATATCCCCTCAAGCTGTCCTATCCATCACCAAGATAGGTGCATTTTCTGCCATTTAGGCAGAAGTAATCTTCAATTTGCCTCTAATTTAGATAAAGTACTAGGAAGGTATATCATGCAAACTTTACATGTGATGTTTGCCTATTAAATAATAGTTGTAATATTTATTTGCAAAACTTCCATTTTCTCTACACCAGACCTACACTACTTAATTGTAACATCACTGGCGGCAAGCTGGCATGGCTTCCAATCTCACACCATGCAAGACCGTCGACTTACCCACCAATGCAGGCGGAACACTATGTTCCTATGCTGGCTGTGTACATGTGTCTTGGCTGCTTGTTGAGGGCGGCAGCGGCAGCACTTCCTGATTCTTAAAGGAACAGTGCACGCATTCCTAATGTGTCCCCAGTCCTGTATCTGACCCATCCCGTCTCTGGCCCGTCCCGTCTCTGGCCCGTCCCGTCCTGTCTCTGGCCTGTCCCAGCCTATCTCTGGCCCGTCCCATCCTCTCTTTGGCCCGTCCCGTCCTCTCTCTTGCCCGTCCCGTCCTGTCTCTGGCCCGACTGGTCCTGTCCTGCCTCAGGCCAGTCCCATCCTGCTCTGGCCAGTCCCTTCCCATCTCGTCCTGTCTCTGGCCTGTCCCGTCCTGTCTCTGGCACGTCTGGTGCTATCTCTGGCCTGTCCAATCCTGTCTCTTGCCCGTCCCATCTCTGGTCCGTCCCGTCCTGTCTTTGGCCCTTCCCGTCCTATCTCTGGCCCGTCCCGTCCTCTCTTTGGCCCGTCCCGTCCTCTCTCTTGCCCGTCCCGTCCTGTCTCTGGCCCGACCGGTCCTGTCCTGCCTCAGGCCAGTCCCATCCTGCTCTGGCCAGTCCCGTCCCTGGACCGTCCTGTATCTGGACCGCCCCGTCCTGTATCTGGTCGCCCCGTCTCTAGCAGGTCCCGTCCTGTCTCTGGCACGCCTCGGTCCGTCCTATCTTCGGCCAGTCTCATCCTGTCTTTGGCCCGTCCCGTCCCGTCTGTCTCTGGCAAGTCCGTTCCTGTCTCTGGCCCGTCCCGTATCTGGCCCATCCAGTATCTGGCCTGTCCCGTCCTGTATCTGGCCCGTCCCGTCATGTATCTGGGCTGTCCCATAGCTGGCCCATACCATCCCATATCTGGCTCGTCACGTTTCTGGCCCATCCCGTCATGTATCTGGCCCGTCCCATCCTGTCTATGGCCCGATTTGTCCTGTCTATGGCCTGTCCCGTAATGTCTCTAGCACATTTCGTCCTGTCTCTGGCCCATCCCGTCCTGTATCTGGTCGGTCTCGTCCTGTATCTGGCCCGTCCCATCCTGAATCTGGCCCGTCCTGTCTATGGCCCGTCCGATAATGTATAGCTTGTCCCGTCCTGTTTCTGGCCAGTCCCGTACTATCTCTGGCTCGTCTTGTCCTGTATCTGGCCCGTCCCGTCCATTTCCCGTCCCATAATGTATAGCTCGTCCCGTCCTGTTTCTGGCCCGTCCCATCCTATCTCTGCCTTGTCCCGTCCTATATCTGGCGCGTCCCGTCTCGTATCTGGCCCGTCCCGCATCTGGCCTGTCCTGTCCCGTATCTGGCCTGTCCCTTCCTGTATCTGGCCAGTCCCTTCCCATCTCGTCCTGTCGCTGGCCTGTTCCGTCCTGTCTCTGGCCCGTCCGGTGCTATCTCTGGCCTGTCCAATCCTGTCTCTTGCCGGTCCCGTCTCTGGCCCATCCCTTCCTGTCTCTGGCCCAGGTCTGGCCCGTCTCATCCCGTATCTGGCCCATCCCGTCCAGTATCTGACCCGTTCCATATCTGGCCAGTCTCGTATCTGGCACGTCCTGTCCCTGGCCCGGCCTGTCCCGTATCTGGCCCGTCCTGTATCTGGCCTGTCCAGTATCTGGCCCGTCCCGCATCTGACCCGTCCCGTATCTGGCCCGTCCCATCCCGTATCTGGTCCGTACCGTCCTGTATCTGGCCCATCCCGTCATGTATCTGGGCTGTCGCATATCTGGCCAATACCGTCCCATATCTGGCTCGTCACGTTTCTGGCCCATCCCGTCATGTATCTGGCCCATCCCATCCTGTCTCTGGCCCGACCCGTCCTGTCTATGGCCCATCCCGTAATGTCTCTAGCACAATCCGTCTTGTCTCTGGCCAATCCCTTCCTGCATCGGTTCGGTCCAGTCCTGTATCTGGCCCGTCCCGTCCTGAATCTAGCCCATCCCGTATCTGGCTCGTCCCTTCCTGTATCTGGCCCGTCCTATCCTGTCCTGTCTCTGGCCCATTCCGTCTTGAATCTGGCCCGTGCCGTATCTGGCCCGTCCCTTCCTGTATCTGGCCCGTCCCGTCCTTTCTCTGGCCTGACCGGTCCTGTCCTGACTCTGGCCAGTCCAGTGCTGCTCTGGTCCGTCCCTTCCCTGGCCCGTCCTGTATCTGGACCGTCCCATTCTGTATCTAGTCGCCCCGTCCCGTATCTGGTCTGTCCAGTTCCATATCTGACCCGTTTAGTGCCGTATCTGACCATCCCGTCCCGTATCTGGCTTTCCCTTATCTGGCCCATCTCATCCCGTATCTGGCCTGCCTTGCCCCTTCCCAACTCTGGCACGTCCTGTCCCGAGTCTGACCCAACCAGTCCCTATCTGGCCCGTCCCGTATGTGGCCAGGCCCATTCAGTATCTGGCCTGTCCCGTATCTGGCCATCTCGTATCTGGCCCATCCCATCCTGTCCATGGCTCATCCCATATCCAGCCTGTCCTGTCCCATATCTGGCCCGTCCTGTATCTTGCCCATGTTGTCCTGTATCTGGCCCGTCCTATATTTGGCCCGTACCGTCCTGTATCGGGCCTGTCCCGTACTGTATCTGGACAGTCCCGTCCGGTCTCTGGCCCATCCCATAATGTATAGCTTGTCCCGTCCTGTTTCTGGCCCGTCCCTTCCTGTATCTGGCCCGTCCCGTCCTCTCTTTGACCCATCCCGTCCTCTATCTTGCCCGTCCCCTCCTGTCTCTGGCCCGACTGGTCCTGTCCTGTCTCTGACCAGTCTCGTCCTGCTCTGGCCCGTCCCGTCCCTGGACTGTACTGTATCTGGACCGTCCCGTCCTGTATCTGTCGCCCCGTCTCTAGCCCGTCCCGTCCTGTCTCTGGTACGCCTCAGTCCATAATATCTCCGGCCAGTCTCATCCTGTCTTTCGCCTGTCCCGTCCTGTCTCTGGCCCGTCTCGTCATGTCTCTGGCGTGTGCCGTCCGGTCCTGTCTCTGGCCTGTCCTGTATCTGGCCCATTCCGTATCTTGTCTGTCCCGTCCTGTATCTGGCCCACCCCATTAAAGGTAGTATTATCAAATCCTCCACAAATTTACACATAAAGGAACTTTAGCCTGGGTTGTGTTTTAAATTAAGGTGAGTTCAATAGTTAGAAAAATATGATACTTTCCATAAATTATTAGCAAAATGTTTAAATGACACCTATCAAAAAACAGCCTCCTCCATATCCCCTCAAGCTGTCCTATCCATCACCAAGATAGGTGCATTTTCTGCCATTTAGGTAGAAGTAATCTTCAAACAATTTGCTTCTAATTTAGATAAAGTACTAGGAAGGTATATCATGCAAACTCTACATGTGATGTTTGCCTATTAAACAATAGTTGTAATATTTATTTGCAAAACTTCCATTTTCTGTACACCTGACCTACACTACTTAATTGTAACATCCCTGGTGGCGTGCTGGCATGGCTTCCCATCTCACACCATGCAAGACCGCCGACTTACCCACCAATGCAGGCTGCGCACTATGTTCCTATGTGGGCTGTGTGCATGTGTCTTGGCTGCTTTTTGAGGGCGGCAGCGGCAGCACTTCCTGATTCTTAAAGGAACAGTGCACGCATTCCTTTTGTATCCCCAGTCCTGTATCTGACCCGTCCCGTGTCTGGCCTGTGAGGTCCTGTCTCTGGCCCGTCCCAGCCTGTCCCTGGCCCCATCCATCCTGTCTATGACCCGTTATGTAATGTCTAACCCGCCCCGTCCTGTATCTGGTCCGTCCAGTCGCATATCTGACCCGTTTAGTCCCGTATCTGACCATCCCGTCCCGTATCTGGCTTTCCCTTATCTAGCCCATCTCATCCCGTATCTGGCCCGCATCGTCCCTTCCCATCTGTGGCACGTCCTGTCCCGTATCTGACCATACCAGTCCCTCTCTGGCCCGTCCCGTATGTGGCCAGGCCCTTTCAGTATCTGGCCCGTCCCGTATCTGGCCATCTCGTATCAGCCCCATCCCATCCTGTCCATGGCTCATCCCATATCTAGCCTCTCCTGTCCCATATCTGGCTCGTCCCGTATCTGGCCCATGTCGTCCTGTATCTGGCCCGTCCCATATTTGGCCCGTACCGTCCTGTATCTGGCCTGTCCCGTAGTGTATCTGGGCCATCCTGTCCTGTCTCTGGCCCGTCTTTTCCTGTATCTGGACCGTCTGGTCTCTGTCCCGTCCCATAATGTATAGCTTGTCCCGTCCTGTTTCTGGCCCGTCCCGTCCGGTCTCTGGCTCGTCCTGTCCTGTATCTGGCACGTCCCGTACCGTCTCTGGCCCGTCCCATCCTGTCTATTTCCCGTCCCATAATGTATAGCTCGTCCAGTCCTGTTTCTGGCCCGTCCCGTCCTATCTCCGGCTCGTCCCGTCTTGTATCTGGCCCGTCCCATCTCGTATCTGGCCCGTCCCGCATCTGGCCTGTCTTGTCCCTTATCTGGCCAGTCCCTTCCTGTATCTGGCCAGTACCTTCCCATCTCATCCTGTCTCTGGTCCGTCCGATCCTGTCTCAGGCCTGGTCAGTCCTGTCTCTGGCCCGACCGATGCTATCTCTGGCCTGTCCAATCGTGTCTCTTGCCCGTCCCATCTCTGGTCCGTCCCGTCCTGTCTTTGGCCCTTCCCGTCCTGTCTCTGGCCCGTCCCGTCCTCTCTCTTGCCCGTCCCGTCCTGTCTCTGGCTCGACCGATCCTGTCCTGCCTCAGGCCAGTCCCATCCTGCTCTGGCCAGTCCAGGCCCTGGACAGTCCTGTATCTGGACCGCCCCGTCCTGTATCTGGTCGCCCCGTCTCTAGCACGTCCCGTCTTGTCTCTGGCATGCCTCGCTCCGTCCTATCTTCGGCCAGTCTCATCCTGTATCTGGTCGCCCCGTCTCTGGCCCGTCCCGTCCTTTTTCAGGCACGGCCCGTCCGGTCCTATCTTTGGCCTGTCCTGTATCTGGCCCATTCCGTCACGTATCTGGCCTGTCACGTCCTGTATCTGGCCCATCCCACTAAAGGTAGTATTATCAAATCCTCCACAAATTTACAACTCCAGGAAATTTAACCTGGGGTGTGTTTTAAATTAAGGTGAGTTCAATAGTTAGAATAATATGATACTTTCCATAAATTATTAGCAAAATGTTTAAATGACACCTATCAAAAAACAGCCTCCTCCATATCCCCTCAAGCTGTCCTATCCAACACCAAGATAGGTGCATTTTCTGCCATTTAGGTAGAAGTAATCTTCAATTTGCCTCTAATTTAGATAAAGTACTAGGAAGGTATATCATGCAAACTCTACATGTGACGTTTGCCTATTAAATAATAGTTGTAATATTTATTTGCAAAACTTCCATTTTCTCTACACCTGACCGACACTACTTAATTGTAACATCACTGGCGGCAAGCTGGCATGGCTTCCAATCTCACACCATGCAAGACCGTCGACTTACCCACCAATGCAGGCTGAACACTATGTTCCTATGCTGGCTGTGTACATGTGTCTTGGCTGCTTGTTGAGGGCGGCAGCGGCAGCACTTCCTGATTCTTAAAGGAACAGTGCACGCATTCCTAATGTGTCCGCAGTCCTGTATCTGACCCATCCCGTCTCTGGCCCGTCCCGTCTCTGGCCCGTCCCGTCCTGTCTCTGGCCTGTCCCAGCCTGTCTCTGGCCCGACCGGTGCTATCTCTGGCCTGTCCAATCCTGTCTCTTGCCCGTCCCATCTCTGGTCCGTCCCGTCCTGTCTTTGGCCCTTCCCGTCCTATCTCTGTCCCGTCCCGTCCTCTCTTTGGCCCGTCCCGTCCTCTCTCTTGCCCGTCCCGTCCTGTCTCTGGCCAGACCGGTCCTGTCCTGCCTCAGGCCAGTCCCATCCTGCTCTGGCCAGTCCCGTCCCTGGACCGTCCTGTATCTGGACCGCCCCGTCCTGTATCTGGTCGCCCCGTCTCTAGCAGGTCCCGTCCTGTCTCTGGCACGCCTCGGTCCGTCCTATCTTCGGCCAGTCTCATTCTGTCTTTGGCCCATCCCGTCCCGTCTGTCTCTGGCCCGTCCCGTATCTGGCCCATCCAGTATCTGGCCTGTCCCGTCCTGTATCTGGCCCGTCCCGTCATGTATCTGGGCTGTCCCATAGCTGGCCCATACCATCCCATATCTGGCTCGTCACGTTTCTGGCCCATCCCGTCATGTATCTGGCCCGTCCCATCCTGTCTATGGCCCGATTTGTCCTGTCTATGGCCTGTCCCGTAATGTCTCTAGCACATTCCGTCCTGTCTCTGGCCCATCCCGTCCTGTATCTGGTCAGTCCCGCCCTGTATCTGGCCCGTCCCATCCTGAATTTGGCCCGTCCTGTCTATGGCCCGTCCGATAATGTATAGCTTGTCCCGTCCTGTTTCTGGCCAGTCCCGTACTATCTCTGGCTCGTCTTGTCCTGTATCTGGCCCGTCCCGTCCATTTCCCGTCCCATAATGTATAGCTCGTCCCGTCCTGTTTCTGGCCCGTCCCATCCTATCTCTGCCTTGTCCCGTCCTATATCTGGCGCGTCCCGTCTCGTATCTGGCCCGTCCCGCATCTGGCCTGTCCTGTCCCGTATCTGGCCTGTCCCTTCCTGTATCTGGCCAGTCCCTTCCCATCTCGTCCTGTCGCTGGCCTGTTCCGTCCTGTCTCTGGCCCGTCCGGTGCTATCTCTGGCCTGTCCAATCCTGTCTCTTGCCGGTCCCGTCTCTGGCCCATCCCTTCCTGTCTCTGGCCCAGGTCTGGCCCGTCTCATCCCGTATCTGGCCCATCCCGTCCAGTATCTGACCCGTTTCATATCTGGCCAGTCTCGTATCTGGCACGTCCTGTCCCTGGCCCGGCCTGTCCCGTATCTGGCCCGTCCTGTATCTGGCCTGTCCAGTATCTGGCCCGTCCCGCATCTGACCCGTCCCGTATCTGGCCCGTCCCATCCCGTATCTGGTCCGTACCGTCCTGTATCTGGCCCATCCCGTCATGTATCTGGGCTGTCGCATATCTGGCCAATACCGTCCCATATCTGGCTCGTCATGTTTCTGGCCCATCCCGTCATGTATCTGGCCCATCCCATCCTGTCTCTGGCCCGACCCGTCCTGTCTATGGCCCATCCTGTAATGTCTCTAGCACATTCCGTCTTGTCTCTGGCCCATCCCGTCCTGCATCGGTTCGGTCCAGTCCTGTATCTGGCCCGTCCCGTCCTGAATCTAGCCCATCCCGTATCTGGCTCGTCCCTTCCTGTATCTGGCATGTCCTATCCTGTCCTGTCTCAGGCCCATTCCGTCTTGAATCTGGCCCGTGCCGTATCTGTCCCGTCCCTTCCTGTATCTGGCCCGTCCCGTCCTTTCTCTGGCCTGACCGGTCCTGTCCTGACTCTGGCCAGTCCAGTGCTGCTCTGGTCCGTCCCTTCCCTGGCCCGTCCTGTATCTGGACCGTCCCATTCTGTATCTAGTCGCCCCGTCCCGTATCTGGTCTGTCCAGTCCCATATCTGACCTGTTTAGTGCCGTATCTGACCATCCCGTCCCGTATCTGGCTTTCCCTTATCTGGCCCATCTCATCCCGTATCTGGCCTGCCTTGCCCCTTCCCAACTCTGGCACGTCCTGTCCCGTGTCTGACCCAACCAGTCCCTATCTGGCCCGTCCCGTATGTGGCCAGGCCCATTCAGTATCTGGCCTGTCCCGTATCTGGCCATCTCGTATCTGGCCCATCCCATCCTGTCCATGGCTCATCCCATATCCAGCCTGTCCTGTCCCATATCTGGCCCGTCCTGTATCTTGCCCATGTTGTCCTGTATCTGGCCCGTCCTATATTTGGCCTGTGCCGTCCTGTATCGGGACTGTCCCGTACTGTATCTGGACCGTCCCGTCCGGTCTCTGGCCCATCCCATAATGTATAGCTTGTCTCGTCCTGTTTCTGGCCCGTCCCTTCCTGTATCTGGCCCGTCCTCTCTTTGACCCGTCCCGTCCTCTATCTTGCCCACCCCCTCCTGTCTCTGGCCCGACCGGTCCTGTCCTGTCTCTGACCAGTCTCGTCCTGCTCTGGCCCGTCCCGTCCCTGGACTGTCCTGTATCTGGACCGTCCCGTCCTGTATCTGTCGCCCCGTCTCTAGCCCGTCCCGTCCTGTCTCTGGTACGCCTCAGTCCATAATATCTCCGGCCAGTCTCATCCTGTCTTTCGCCTGTCCCGTCCTGTCTCTGGCCCGTCTCGTCATGTCTCTGGCGTGTGCCGTCCGGTCCTGTCTCTGGCCCGTCCTGTATCTGGCCCATTCCGTATCTTGTCTGTCCCGTCCTGTATCTGGCCCACCCCATTAAAAGTAGTATTATCAAATCCTCCACAAATTTACACACAAAGGAACTTTAGCCTGGGGTGTGTTTTAAATTAAGGTGAGTTCAATAGTTAGAAAAATATGATACTTTCCATAAATTATTAGCAAAATGTTTAAATGACACCTATCAAAAAACAGCCTCCTCCATATCCCCTCAAGCTGTCCTATCCATCACCAAGATAGGTGCATTTTCTGCCATTTAGGTAGAAGTAATCTTCAAACAATTTGCTTCTAATTTAGATAAAGTACTAAGAAGGTATATCATGCAAACTCTACATGTGACGTTTGCCTATTAAACAATAGTTGTAATATTTATGTGCAAAACTTCCATTTTCTCTACACCTGACCTACACTACTTAATTGTAACATCCCTGGTGGCGTGCTGGCATGGCTTCCCATCTCACACCATGCAAGACCGCCGACTTACCCACCAATGCAGGCTGCGCACTATGTTCCTATGTGGGCTGTGTGCATGTGTCTTGGCTGCTTTTTGAGGGCGGCAGCGGCAGCACTTCCTGATTCTTAAAGGAACAGTGCACGCATTCCTTTTGTATCCCCAGTCCTGTATCTGACCCGTCCCGTGTCTGGCCTGTCCGGTCCTGTCTCTGGCCCGTCCCAGCCTGTCCCTGGCCCCATCCATCCTGTCTATGACCCGTTCTGTAATGTCTAACCCGCCCCGTCCCGTATCTGGTGCGTCCAGTCGCATATCTGACCCGTTTAGTCCCGTATCTGACCATCCCGTCCCGTATCTGGCTTTCCCTTATCTAGCCCATCTCATCCCGTATCTGGCCCGCATCGTCCCTTCCCATCTGTGGCACGTCCTGTCCCGTATCTGACCATACCAGTCCCTATCTGGCCCGTCCCGTATGTGGCCAGGCCCATTCAGTATCTGGCCAGTCCCGTATCTGGCCATCTCGTATCAGCCCCATCCCATCCTGTCCATGGCTCATCCCATATCTAGCCTCTCCTGTCCCATATCTGGCTCGTCCCGTATCTGGCCCATGTCGTCCTGTATCTGGCCCGTCCCATATTTGGCCCGTACCGTCCTGTATCTGGCCTGTCCCGTAGTGTATCTGGGCCATCCTGTCCTGTCTCTGGCCCGTCTTTTCCTGTATCTGGACCGTCTGGTCTCTGTCCCGTCCCATAATGTATAGCTTGTCCCGTCCTGTTTCTGGCCCGTCCCGTCCGGTCTCTGGCTCGTCCTGTCCTGTATCTGGCACGTCCCGTACCGTCTCTGGCCCGTCCCATCCTGTCTATTTCCCGTCCCATAATGTATAGCTCGTCCAGTCCTGTTTCTGGCCCGTCCCGTCCTATCTTCGGCTCGTCCCGTCTTGTATCTGGCCCGTCCCATCTCGTATCTGGCCCGTCCCGCATCTGGCCTGTCTTGTCCCTTATCTGGCCAGTCCCTTCCTGTATCTGGCCAGTACCTTCCCATCTCATCCTGTCTCTGGCCCGTCCGATCCTGTCTCAGGCCTGGTCAGTCCTGTCTCTGGCCCGACCGATGCTATCTCTGGCCTGTCCAATCCTGTCTCTTGCCCGTCCCATCTCTGGTCCGTCCCGTCCTGTCTTTGGCCCTTCCCGTCCTGTCTCTGGCCCGTCCCGTCCTCTCTCTTGCCCGTCCCGTCCTGTCTCTGGCTCGACCGATCCTGTCCCTGGCCCGACTGGTCCTGTCCTGCCTCAGGCCAGTCCCATCCTGCTCTGGCCAGTCCCGTCCCTGGACCGTCCTGTATCTGGACCGCCCCGTCCTGTATCTGGTCGCCCCGTCTCTAGCAGGTCCCGTCCTATCTCTAGCACGCCTCGGTCCGTCCTATCTTCGGCCAGTCTCATCCTGTCTTTGGCCCGTCCCGTCCCGTCTGTCTCTGGCAAGTCCGGTCCTGTCTCTGGCCCGTCCCGTATCTGGCCCATCCAGTATCTGGCCTGTCCCGTCATGTATCTGGGCTGTCCCATAGCTGGCCCATACCATCCCATATCCGGCTCGTCACATTTCTGGCCCATCCCGTCATGTATCTGGCCCGTCCCATCCTGTCTATGGCCCGATTTGTCCTGTCTATGGCCTGTCCCGTAATGTCTCTAGCACATTCCGTCCTGTCTCTGGCCCATCCCGTCCTGTATCTGGTTGGTCCCGTCCTGTATCTGGCCCGTCCCATCCTGAATCTGGCCCGTCCTGTCTATGGCCCGTCCGATAATGTATAGCTTGTCCCGTCCTGTTTCTGGCCAGTCCCGTGCTATCTCTGGCTCGTCTTGTCCTGTATCTGGCCCGTCCCATCCATTTCCCGTCCCATAATGTATAGCTCATCCCATCCTGTTTCTGGCCCGTCCCATCCTATCTCTGCCTTGTCCCGTCCTATATCTGGCGCGTCCCGTCTCGTATCTGGCCCGTCCCGCATCTGGCCTGTCCTGTCCCGTATCTGGCCTGTCCCTTCCTGTATCTGGCCAGTCCCTTCCCATCTCGTCCTGTCGCTGGCCTGTTCCGTCCTGTCTCTGGCCCGTCCGGTGCTATCTCTGGCCTGTCCAATCCTGTCTCTTGCCGGTCCCGTCTCTGGCCCATCCCTTCCTGTCTCTGGCCCAGGTCTGGGCCATCTCATCCCGTATATGGCCCATCCCGTCCAGTATCTGACCCGTTCCATATCTGGCCAGTCTCGTATCTGGCACGTCCTGTCCCTGGCCCGGCCTGTCCCGTATCTGGCCCATCCTGTATCTGGCCTGTCCAGTATCTGGCCCGTCCCGCATCTGACCAGTCCCGTATCTGGCCCGTCCCATCCCGTATCGGGTCCGTACCGTCCTGTATCTGGCCCATCCCGTCATGTATCTGGGCTGTCGCATATCTGGCCAATACCGTCCCATATCTGGCTCGTCACGTTTCTGGCCCATCCCGTCATGTATCTGGCCCATCCCATCCTGTCTCTGGCCCGACCCGTCCTGTCTATGGCCCATCCCGTAATGTCTCTAGCACATTCAGTCTTGTTTCTGGCCCATCCCGTCCTGCATCGGTTCGGTCCAGTCCTGTATCTGGCCCGTCCCGTCCTGAATCTAGCCCATCCCGTATCTGGCTCGTCCCTTCCTGTATCTGGCCCGTCCTATCCTGTCCTGTCTCTGGCCCATTAAGTCTTGAATCTGGCCCGTGCCGTATCTGGACCGTCCCTTCCTGTATCTGGCCCGTCCCGTCCTTTCTCTGGCCTGACCGGTCCTGTCCTGACTCTGGCCAGTCCAGTGCTGCTCTGGTCCGTCCCTTCCCTGGCCCGTCCTGTATCTGGATCGTCCCATTCTGTATCTAGTCGCCCCGTCCCGTATCTGGTCTGTCCAGTTCCATATCTGACCCGTTTAGTGCCGTATCTGACCATCCCGTCCCGTATCTGGCTTTCCCTTATCTGGCCCATCTCATCCCGTATCTGGCCTGCCTTGCCCCTTCCCAACTCTGGCACGTCCTGTCCCGTGTCTGACCCAACCAGTCCCTATCTGGCCCGTCCCGTATGTGGCCAGGCCCATTCAGTATCTGGCCTGTCCCGTATCTGGCCATCTCGTATCTGGCCCATCCCATCCTGTCCATGGCTCATCCCATATCCAGCCTGTCCTGTCCCATATCTGGCCCGTCCTGTATCTTGCCCATGTTGTCCTGTATCTGGCCCGTCCTATATTTGGCCTGTGCCGTCCTGTATCGGGACTGTCCCGTACTGTATCTGGACCGTCCCGTCCGGTCTCTGGCCCATCCCATAATGTATAGCTTGTCTCGTCCTGTTTCTGGCCCGTCCCTTCCTGTATCTGGCCCGTCCTCTCTTTGACCCGTCCCGTCCTCTATCTTGCCCGCCCCCTCCTGTCTCTGGCCCGACCGGTCCTGTCCTGTCTCTGACCAGTCTCGTCCTGCTCTGGCCCGTCCCGTCCCTGGACTGTCCTGTATCTGGACCGTCCCGTCCTGTATCTGGACCGCCCCGTCCTGTATCTGGTCGCCCCGTCTCTAGCAGGTCCCGTCCTATCTCTAGCACGCCTCGGTCCGTCCTATCTTCGGCCAGTCTCATTCTGTCTTTGGCCCGTCCCGTCCCGTCTGTCTCTGGCAAGTCCGGTCCTGTCTCTGGCCCGTCCCGTATCTGGCCCATCCAGTATCTGGCCTGTCCCGTCCTGTATCTGGCCCATCCCGTCATGTATCTGGGCTGTCCCATAGCTGGCCCATACCATCCCATATCCGGCTCGTCACATTTCTGGCCCATCCCGTCATGTATCTGGCCCGTCCCATCCTGTCTATGGCCCGATTTGTCCTGTCTATGGCCTGTCCCGTAATGTCTCTAGCACATTCCGTCCTGTCTCTGGCCCATCCCGTCCTCTATCTGGTTGGTCCCGTCCTGTATCTGGCCCGTCCCATCCTGAATCTGGCCCGTCCTGTCTATGGCCCGTCCGATAATGTATAGCTTGTCCCGTCCTGTTTCTGGCCAGTCCCGTGCTATCTCTGGCTCGTCTTGTCCTGTATCTGGCCCGTCCCATCCATTTCCCGTCCCATAATGTATAGCTCGTCCCATCCTGTTTCTGGCCCGTCCCATCCTATCTCTGCCTTGTCCCGTCCTATATCTGGTGCGTCCCGTCTCGTATCTGGCCCGTCCCGCATCTGGCCTGTCCTGTCCCGTATCTGGCCTGTCCCTTCCTGTATCTGGCCAGTCCCTTCCCATCTCGTCCTGTCGCTGGCCTGTTCCGTCCTGTCTCTGGCCCGTCCGGTGCTATCTCTGGCCTGTCCAATCCTGTCTCTTGCCGGTCCCGTCTCTGGCCCATCCCTTCCTGTCTCTGGCCCAGGTCTGGCCCGTCTCATCCCGTATCTGGCCCATCCCGTCCAGTATCTGACCCGTTCCATATCTGGCCAGTCTCGTATCTGGCACGTCCTGTCCCTGGCCCGGCCTGTCCCGTATCTGGCCCGTCCTGTATCTGGCCTGTCCAGTATCTGGCCCGTCCCGCATCTGACCAGTCCCGTATCTGGCCCGTCCCATCCCGTATCGGGTCCGTACCGTCCTGTATCTGGCCCATCCCGTCATGTATCTGGGCTGTCGCATATCTGGCCAATACCGTCCCATATCTGGCTCGTCACGTTTCTGGCCCATCCCGTCATGTATCTGGCCCATCCCATCCTGTCTCTGGCCCGACCCGTCCTGTCTATGGCCCATCCCGTAATGTCTCTAGCACATTCAGTCTTGTTTCTGGCCCATCCCGTCCTGCATCGGTTCGGTCCAGTCCTGTGTCTGGCCCGTCCCGTCCTGAATCTAGCCCATCCCGTATCTGGCTCGTCCCTTCCTGTATCTGGCCCGTCCTATCCTGTCCTGTCTCTGGCCCATTAAGTCTTGAATCTGGCCCGTGCCGTATCTGGACCGTCCCTTCCTGTATCTGGCCCGTCCCGTCCTTTCTCTGGCCTGACCGGTCCTGTCCTGACTCTGGCCAGTCCAGTGCTGCTCTGGTCCGTCCCTTCCCTGGCCCGTCCTGTATCTGGACCGTCCCATTCTGTATCTAGTCGCCCCGTCCCGTATCTGGTCTGTCCAGTTCCATATCTGACCCGTTTAGTGCCGTATCTGACCATCCCGTCCCGTATCTGGCTTTCCCTTATCTGGCCCATCTCATCCCGTATCTGGCCTGCCTTGCCCCTTCCCAACTCTGGCACGTCCTGTCCCGTGTCTGACCCAACCAGTCCCTATCTGGCCCGTCCCGTATGTGGCCAGGCCCATTCAGTATCTGGCCTGTCCCGTATCTGGCCATCTCGTATCTGGCCCATCCCATCCTGTCCATGGCTCATCCCATATCCAGCCTGTCCTGTCCCATATCTGGCCCGTCCTGTATCTTGCCCATGTTGTCCTGTATCTGGCCCGTCCTATATTTGGCCCGTACCGTCCTGTATCGGGCCTGTCCCGTACTGTATCTGGACCGTCCCGTCCGGTCTCTGGCCCATCCCATAATGTATAGCTTGTCCCGTCCTGTTTCTGGCCCGTCCCTTCCTGTATCTGGCCCGTCCCGTCCTCTCTTTGACCCGTCCCATCCTCTATCTTGCCCGTCCCCTCCTGTCTCTGGCCCGACCGGTCCTGTCCTGTCTCTGACCAGTCTCGTCCTGCTCTGGCCCGTCCCGTCCCTGGACTGTCCTGTATCTGGACCGTCCCGTCCTGTATCTGTCGCCCTGTCTCTAGCCCGTCCCGTCCTGTCTCTGGTACGCCTCAGTCCATAATATCTCCGGCCAGTCTCATCCTGTCTTTCGCCTGTCCCGTCCTGTCTCTGGCCCGTCTCGTCATGTCTCTGGCGTGTGCCGTCCGGTCCTGTCTCTGGCCCGTCCTGTATCTGGCCAATTCCGTATCTTGTCTGTCCCGTCCTGTATCTGGCCCACCCCATTAAAGGTAGTATTATCAAATCCTCCACAAATTTACACATAAAGGAACTTTAGCCTGGGGTGTGTTTTAAATTAAGGTGAGTTCAATAGTTAGAAAAATATGATACTTTCCATAAATTATTAGCAAAATGTTTAAATGACACCTATCAAAAAACAGCCTCCTCCATATCCCCTCAAGCTGTCCTATCCATCACCAAGATAGGTGCATTTTCTGCCATTTAGGTAGAAGTAATCTTCAAACAATTTGCTTCTGATTTAGATACAGGAGACAGGAAGAGACGGGCCAGAGACTGAACGGGACGGGCCAAAGACAGGATGAGACTGGCCGGAGATAGGACGGACCGAGGCGTGCCAGAGACAGGAAGGGATGGGCTAGAGACAGGGCGACCAGATACAGGATGCGACGGTCCAGATACAGGACGGGCCAGAGACGGGACGGGCCAGAGCAGGACGGAACTGGCCAGAGGCAGGACAGGACCGGTATGTCCAGAGACAGGACGGGACGGGCAAGAGACAGGACGGGACGGGTCAAAGAGAGGACGGGACAGGTCAGAGACAGGATGGGACAGCCAAAGACAGGACGGGACGGACTAGAGATGGGACAGGCAAGAGACAGGATTGGACAGGCCAGAGATAGCACCAGAAGGGCCAGAGACAGGACGGGACACGCCAGAGACAGGACGAGATGGGAAGAGACTGGCCAGATACGGGACAGGACAGGCCAGATGCGGGACGGGCCAGATATAGGACGGGACGAGGCAGAGATAGGATGAGCCTGTCCCGTCCTGTATCTGGCCCATCCCTTCCTGTCTCTGGCCCAGCTCGGGCCCGTCTCGTCCCGTATCTGACCCGCCCTGTATCTGGCCCATCCCGTCCAGTATCTGGCCCGTTCCATATCTGGCCTTTCCCGTATCTGGCATGTCCTGTCCCTGGCCCAGCCTGTCCCGTATCTGGCCCGTCCTGTATCTGGCCCATCCCGTCACGTATCTGTCCCGTTCCATATCTGGCCTGTCCCATATCTGGCACGTCCTGGCCCTGCCTTTCCCGTATCTGGCATGTCCAGTCCTTGGCCCAGCTTGTCCCGTATCTGGCCCGTCCTGTATCTGGACCATCCCGTCACGTATCTGGCCTGTCCCGTCCTGTATCTGGCCCATCCCATTAAAGGTAGCATTATCAATTCCTCCACAAATTTACACCTCCAGGATTTTTAACCTGGGGTGTGTTTTAAATTAAGGCGAGTTCAATAGTTAGAAAACTATGATACTTTCCATAAATTATTAGCAAAATGTTTAAATTACACCAATCAAAAAACAGCCTCCTCCATATCCCCTCAAGCTGTCCTATCCATTACCAAGATAGGTGCATTTTCTGCCATTTCGGTAGAAGTAATCTTCAAACAATTTGCTTCTGATTTAGATAAAGTACCAGGAAAGTATATCATGCAAACTCTACATGTGATGTTTGCCTATTAAATAATAGTTGTAATATTTATTGGCAAAACTTACATTTTCTCTACGCCTGACCTACACTACTTAATTGTAACATCCCTGGCCAGTCAAATCCTGTCTATTTCCCGTCCCATAATGTATAGCTCGTCCAGTTCTGTCTCTGGCCCGTCCCGTCTTATTTCTGACTCGTCCCGTCCTGTATCTGACCCGTCCCATCTCGTTTCTGGCACGTCCCGCATCTGGCCTGTCCTTTCCCGTATCTGGAATGTCCCTTCCTGTATCTGGCCAGTCCCTTCCCATCTCGTCCTGTCTCTGGCCCGTCCGGTCCTTTCTCTGGCCTGTCCCGTCCTGTCTCTGGCCCATCCGGTGCTATCTCTGGCCTGTCCAATCCTGTCTCTTGCCCGTCCCATCTCTGGTCCGTCCCATCCTGTCTTTGGCCCTTCCTGTCCAGTCTCTGGCCCGTCCCGTCCTCTCTTTGGCCCGTCACGCCCTCTCTCTTGCCCGTCCCGTCCTGTCTCTGGCCCGACCGGTCCTGTCCTGCCTCTGGCCAGTCCCATCCTGCTCTGGCTCGTCCCGTCCCTGGACTGTCCTGTATCTGGACTGTCCTGTATCTGGTCGCCCCGGCTCTAGCCCGTCCCATCCTGTCTCTGGCACGCCTCGGTCTGTCCTATCTCCGGCCAGTCTCATCCTGTCTTTGGCCCGTCCCGTCCTGTTTCTGGCCCGTCTCGTCCTGTCTCCGGCGTCTACCGTCCGGTCCTGTCTCTGGCCCGTCCTATATCTGGCCCATCCCCTATCTGGCCTGTCCCTTCCTGTATCTGGCCCATCCCATTAAAGGTAGTATTGTCAAATCCTCCACAAATTTAAACTTCCAGGAAATTTAACCTGGGGTGTGTTTTAAATTAAGGTGAGTTCAATAGTTAGAAAAATATGATACTTTCCATAAATTATTAGCAAAATGTTTAAATGACACCTATCAAAAAACAGCCTCCTCCATATCCCCTCAAGCTGTCCTATCCATCACCAAGATAGGT
Source organism: Phyllobates terribilis (assembly GCF_046119375.1). Taxonomy (NCBI): domain Eukaryota; kingdom Metazoa; phylum Chordata; class Amphibia; order Anura; family Dendrobatidae; genus Phyllobates; species Phyllobates terribilis. The sequence continues at coordinate 4,529 of NW_027363826.1, read as the reverse complement.
GCATTTTCTGCCATTTAGGTAGAAGTAATCTTCAAACAATTTGCTTCTAGTTTAGATAAAGTACTAGGAAAGTATATCATGCAAACTCTACATGTGATGTTTGCCTATTAAACAATAGTTGTAATATTTATTTGAAAAACTTCCATTTTCTCTACGCCTGACCTACACTACTTAATTGTAACATCCATGGCGGCATGCTGGCATGGCTTCCCATCTCACACCATGCAATACCGCCGACATACCCACCAATGCAGGCTGCGCACTATTTGGCCCGTACCGTCCTGTATCTGGCCTGTCCCGTACTGTATCTGGGCCATCCCGTCCTGTCTTTGGCCCATCTTTTCCTGTATCTGTCCCGTTCCGTCTTGTCTCTGGCACGTCCCGTCCTGTCTATGGCCCGTCCCATAATGTATTGCTTGTCCCGTCCTGTTTCTGGCCCGTCCCGTACTGTCTCTGGCTCGTCCTGTCCTGTATCTGGTCCATCGCGTACCGTCTCTGGCCCGTCCCGTCCTTTCTATTTACCGTCCCATAACGCATAGCTCGTCCCATCCTGTTTCTGGCCCATCCTATCTCTGCCTCGTCCCGTCCTAAATCTGGCCCGTCCCGTCTCGTATATAGCCCGTCCCGCATCTGGCCTGTCCTGTCCCGTATCTGGCCTGTCCCTTCCTGTATCTGGCCAGTCCCTTCCCATCTCGTCCTGTCTCTGGCCTGTCCCGTCCTGTCTCTGGCACGTCTGGTGCTATCTCTGGCCTGTCCAATCCTGTCTCTTGCCCTTCCCGTCTCTGGCCCGTCCGGTCCAGTCTTTGGCCCGTCCCGTCCTGTCTCTGGCCCATCCCTTCCTGTCTCTGGCCCAGCTCTGGCCCGTCTCGTCCCATATCTGGCCCGCCCGATATCTGACCCATCCCGTCTAGTATCTGGCACGTTCCATATCTGGCCTGTCCCGTATCTGGCACGTCCTGTCCCTGGCCCGGCCTGTCCCGTATCTGTCCCGTCCTGTATCTGTCCTGTCCCGTATCTGGCCCATCCCGCATCTGACCCGTCCCGTATCTGGCCCATCCCATCCCATATCTGGCCCGTCCCATCATGTATCTGGGCTGTCCCATATCTGACCCATCCCGTCTAGTATCTGGCACGTTCCATATCTGGCCTGTCCCGTATCTGGCACGTCCTGTCCCTGGCCCGGCCTGTCCCGTATCTGGCCCGTCCTGTATTTGGCCTGTCCCGTATCTGGCCCGTCCCGCATCTGACCCGTCCCGTATCTGGCCCGTCCCGTCCCGTATTTGGTCCGTACCGTCCTGTATCTGGCCCGTCCCATATCTGGCTCGTCACGTTTCTGGCCCATCCCGTCATGTATCTGGCCCGTCCCATCCTGTCTCTGGCTCGACCCGTCCTGTGTATGGCCTATTCCTTAATGTCTCTAGCACATTCCGTCCTCTCTCTGGCCCATCCCGTCCTGTATCTGGTCGGTCCCGTCCTGTATCTGGCCCGTCCTATCCTGAATCTGGCCCGTCCCGTATCTGGCCCGTCCCTTTCTGTATCGGGCCCGTCCCATCCTGTCCTGTCTATGGCCCATCCTGTCTTGAATCTGGCCCGTCCCGTATCTGGCCCGTCCCTTCTTGTATCAGGCCCGTCCCGACCTGTCATGGCCTAACTGGTCCTGTCCTGCCTCTGGCCAGTCCCGTCCTGCTCTGATCCGTCCCATCCCTGGCCCGTCCTGTATCTGGACCGTCCCATCCTGTATCTGGTCGCCTCGTCTCTGGCCCGTCCCGTCCTTTCTCAGGCACGTCCCGTCCGGTCCTGTCTCTGGCCTGTCCTGCATCTGGCCCATCCCATTAAAGGTAGTATTATCAAATCCTCCACAAATTTAAACCTCCAGGAAATTTAACCTGGGGTGTGTTTTAAATTAAGGTGAGTTTAATAGTTAGAAAAATATGATACTTTCCATAAATTATTAGCAAAATGTTGAAATGACACCTATCAAAAAACAGCCTCCTCCATATCCCCTCAAGCTGTCCTATCCATCACCAAGATAGGTGCATTTTCTACCATTTAGGTAGAAGTAATCTTCAAACAATTTGCTTCTAATTTAGATAAAGCACTAGGAAGGTATATCATGCAAACTCTACATGTGATGTTTGCCTAGTAAACAATAGTTGTAATATTTATTTGCAAAACTTCCATTTTCTCTACACCTGACCTACACTACTTAATTGTAACATCCCTGGCGGCGTGCTGGCATGGCTTCCCATCTCACACCATGCAAGACCGCCGACTTACCCACCAATGCAGGCTGCGCACTATTTGGCCCGTACAGTCCTGTCTTTGGCCAGTCTTTTCCTGTATCTGTCCCGTTCCGTCTTGTCTCTGGCCCATCCCGTCCTGTATATGGCCCGTCCCATAATGTATTGCTTGTCCCGTCCTGTTTCTGGCCCGTCACGTACTGTCTCTGGCTCGTCCTGTCCTGTATCTGGCCCGTCGCGTACCGTCTATGGCCCGTCCCGTCCTGTCTATTTCCCGTCCCATAATGTATAGCTCGTCCCGTCCTGTTTCTGGCCCGTCCCATCCTATCTCTGCCTGATCCCGTCCTATATATGGCCCATCCCGTCTCGTATCTAGCCCGTCCCGCAACTGGCCTGTCCTGTCCCGTATCTGGCCTGTCCCTTCCTGTATCTGGCCAGTCCCTTCCCATCTTGTCCTGTCTCTGGCCTGTCCCGTCCTGTCTCTGGCCCGTCCGGTGCTATCTCTGGCATGTCCAATCCTGTCTCTTACCCGTCCCGTCTCTGGCCCGTCCGGTCCAGTCTTTGGCCCGTCCTGTCCTGTCTCTGGCCCATCCCTTCCTGTCTCTGGCGCAGCTCTGGTCCGTCTCGTCCTGTATCTGGCCCGCCCTGTATCTGGCCCATCCCATCCAGTATCTGGCCCGTTCCATATCTGGCCTGTCCCGTATCTGGCACGTCCTGTCCCTGGCCCGTCCTGTATCTGGCCTGTCCCGTATCTGGCCCGTCCCGCATCTGACCCGTCCCGTATCTGGCCCGTCGCGTCCCGTATTTGGTCCGTACCGTCCTGTATCTGGCCCGTCCCGTAATGTATGTGGGCTGTCCCATATCTGTCCCATACCATCCCATATTTGGCTCGTCACGTTTCTGGCCCATCCCGTCATGAATCTGGCCTGTCCCATCCTGTCTCTGGCCCGACCCGTCCTGTCTATGGCCTGTCCCGTAATGTCTCTAGCACATTCCGTCCTGTCTCTGGCCCATCCCGTCCTGTATCTGGTCGGTCCCGTCCTGTATCTGGCCCGTCCCGTCCTGTATCTGGCCCGTCCCGTCCTGAATGTGGCACGTCCAGTATATGGCCCGTCCCTTCCTGTATCTGGCCCGTCCCATCACGTCCTATCTCTGGCCCATCCCGTCTTGAATCTGGCCCGTCCCGTATCTGGCCCATCCCTTCCTGTATCTGGCCCATCCCGTCCTGTCTCTGGCCTGACCAGTCCAGTCCTGCCTCTGGCCAGTCCCGTCCTACTCTGGTCCGTCCCGTCCCTGGCCCGTCCTGTATCTGAACCGTCCCGTCCTGTATCTGGTCGCCCCGTACTGTATCTGGGCCATCCCATCCTGTCTCTGGCCCGTCTTTTCCTGTATCTGGACCGTCCCGTCCAGTCTCTGGACGGTCTCATAATGTATAGCATGTCCTGTCCTGTTTCTGGCCCATCCCATCCTGTCACTTGCTCGTCCTGTCCTGTATCTGGCACGTCCCGTACCGTCTCTGGCCCGTCCCATCCTGTCTATTTCCCGTCCCATAATGTATTACTCGTCCAGTCCTGTTTCTGGCCCGTCCTGTCCTATCTCTGGCTCGTCCCGTCCTGTATCTGGCCCGTCCCATCTCGTATGTGGCCCGTCCCGCATCTGGCCTGTCCTGTCCCATATCTGGCCTGTCCCTTCCTGTATCTGGCCAGTCCCTTCCCATCTCGTCCTGTCTCTGGCCTGTCCCGTTCTGTCTCTGGCCTGTCCCGTCCTGTCTCTGACCCATCCGGTGCTACCTCTGGCCTGTCCAATCCTGTCTCTTGCCTGTCCCATCTCTGGTCCGTCCCGTCCTGTCTTTGGCCCATCACGTCCTGTCTCTGGAACGTCCCGTCCTCTCCTTTGCCCGTCCCGTCCTCTCTCTTGCCCGTCCCCTCCTGTCTCTGGCCCGACCTGTCCTGTCCTACCTCAGACCAGTCCCGTACTGCTCTGTCCCGTCCCATCCCTGGACTGTCCTGTATCTGGACCGTCCAGTCCTGTATCTGTCGCCCCGTTTCTAGCCCGTCCAGTCTTGTCTCTGGCACGCCTCAGTCCGTCCTATCTCCGGCCCGTCCAGTATTGTCTCTGGCCCGTCTCGTCATGTCTCTGGATCGTCCCGTCCGGTCCTGACTCTGGCCCGTCCTGTATCTGGCCCATTCCGTATCTGGCCTGTTCCGTCCTGTATCTGGCCCATCCCATTAAAGGTAGTATTATCAAATCCTCCACAAATTTACACATAAAGGAACTTTAACCTGGGGT